>NC_061778.1:21385577-21695106 GCF_022458985.1 Mugil cephalus | reverse complement strand
CATAAATCCATACGCATAGTTAGTGCAGCAGGCTGTTGTCCTAATCACAGGGAACATAAAATGTGGATTAGCAGCGTCTTATGGTATCTCCCTGAGTCGGGTGCAGACATATTTGGAAATGCTCTGGCACACAGGCACCTGCTGCAGAATAAGAAACTTGCGTTAGATCTGCACGCGCATAGCATTTAGCTATTTCTGAAATATAAATATTTTAAGTTCATTAAAAGGTCTCACGCGGTGAGCGTAGCGTGCATGTGTAACTAATGACTCAACGGGATGTTTCTCCCAAGTGATTTTAATAAACACACAAGCATGATTGAACATCAGCATTTATCCGTCCTGAGATTTATTGTGTTGTTTATAATGAAAGTTGTATCCGTTCTGGGTTTTGCCGTCCAGGCAGTATTTGATCATTATAGTGATGGTGGTCCTACGGCTCTATTTGGTCTATTTCTGGCAGATGGAGCCTGTAACGGTTTATGTCTGCGGCCTTCCCTCTGTAGATCCCGGAGTATTTTAGTCCAGAATAATCCCCACCATCTGCTGTCTCCTCTACTACATTTTAGCGCTCAGTATCTCTCCCTCTATCTGTCGCTCTAGTTTATTTCTCATTGCATGTCCTCTTTTAGTTTTTTCATATATCTTTTGTGATGCCCCCCAGATGCCTTTTTTTTTTTTTTAATTGTGATGCCCGTCTTCCTCCCCCGCTCAGGCTACAGATCTCCACGCCGCTCCTTCTTCTCCTCGCTCCCCTCAGTCCTTTTGTGACTGCTTCGCCTTTCTCCTGTGTTTTAATTTTCTCCTTCCTCTTTCTTTCCATCCTCATTTTCTGCGTTTTCAACTTCCCCCTGCTTCCTTTTAACATTTGCTTTTCATCTGTCTTCTTTTAAATCTCTGGGCGTTTCTACAAACTCCTCAGTGTTCCCTTCTTTATCCCTCTCGATGTCCACACACACCCACGCACACACACACACACACACACACACACACACACACACACACACACACACAGGCAGGCAGTCAAATCCTAATCTGGGTTTCCATGAACACAGACTACACCCCTGGTTTCGAATTGGAAAGTTAGGAACTTAAAGAGACATAAATCCACGTCTATAGGCCTTATTGACGCCTTACTAGCTAGTTTCAAACAACCAAGAAACATCTTTTAATAAATGTTATTTACGTTTCAGTCACAGACCGTATCAGACCGCATTCCATTTAACCTTTAACAGTCTCTCTATAAGATCACTTATTGTCCTGTAATAGAAAGCTTGTCCTGTCAGCTGGTTGTTAGCCGTGCAAAACTTAACAACCCAACGATTACTGCTTTTCATTTTAAATAACACGTCTATATTTAAGAACTGAATTTTGTGCCGCTATTAAGTAACATGTAAACCTATACGTAATGAACTTTGAACTCACTAGCAGCTGGTGCAGCCAACTCCAGTCCAGCTACAAACAACCCCACAAAATTTGTCCTGCTGCTGACCAGATAAAGAACATATGTTACGTTGATACGCGCTGCAGGTTCATTTACGCTGCTTCATAGTTGAATTCCTTTGGGAGGATTTTTAACACACTTTTCTGCAGGCGCATACAGTACCACAACTGAGAAATCAGACAATGTCTCAAAACATTTTTTTTTTGCTTGCACCTCTGATTTTGTGCGTTCTTTGAAATAAAGTTTGAATATGTCAGTTGACTCAGACATACGTAGCTTGTGAGTTAACAGCCGTTTCACTGTATCAGAGAGACAGATCTGTGACTGAAATCACTCTCAGCTGCTCTGTTGCAGCTCTTCCGTGGCAAATGCTACGCGACTATTGCAGAAAACCTTAAAGTCCGTGCAACTGTATCAAGGGGTGTGAAAAAATATCGATATGGCAATGTATCGTGATGCTTTTTCATGGATCATTTGGATTAATATTGTTTTTTGACTCGATTTGTCCAATGAATTATTACTGTCATCTGATGTACATTTATATAAATTTCTGTGAACTACGTAGAACATTGCAATATATCACAGTATCATAGAATCGCAACAATGTATCGTATCCTGACTCAAGTATCGTGATACATATCGTGAAGTCCTTGCCACCCCTACCCACCCCTAACTTTATCCCTTCTCTCCTCCACTCTCCCCTCCCAGACCGACGCCCTAAGTGAGGGTGAGCTCTTTCTCAATTTAATACTACAAAGAACATGACAACAACATTTCACTTAGCGCTCAGGCGCATGCATTTTTGACCCTGATGATCCCCACAGAGAGAAAGGGCACGGTGCAGGGTTTGTCCTCCATGATGGATTCAGATGTGCTGTGCGTTTGTCCCTGGGTGGCTCGCAGCAACCGCCAACGACAGCGCTGGCAACCAAAACACTGACAGGTGTGACATCAGCACTGGTGACTTGGTTATCAGCCATGTACAGCACGTCTCTGTACCAGCACACAGCTGGATTAACAATGGCTGAATGGATTAGTGAGTGAGTGTATGTGTGTGAAAATGAGAGAGTCGGACAGAGACTGAATGATGAAACACGGTGGTGACTCCTGTGTCAAGTGGGTATTTAATAAAGCCGGATACCTTAAACAGATACAGATAATGCCCCGAGATCAGCGCATTTTGGCACCACAGAACCACGCTTCTCACATGTACATGCTGGCTCTGTCTCTCACACATACATGCACGCGCACACACACACACACACACACACACACACACACTGCACTGAGCAAATCATATCCTCGTCATCTGACCTAAATCCATTAGCTTCCTGCTACCGCTCCTTTCCTTCAATTTCCTCCTTTGTCATTCTGTCCTAGGCGCCAGTTCCACCAATGTGGGACCTTTCCTGTGCTAATCTGTTCATCTGAAATGACATGAGCAGAGATGGTCCAACTCCAGTGTCATCAATGCTCACAACCCTCTGTGTACTTTACTGAGTATCACCTGTCTTCTCTCAGTGTAACTCAGATTGACGCAATGAAAGCAGACAGAAAACTAAATGAATACAATGCTCCTGGGTACATGTGTCTTGTTTAAAGCACACGGCAAACTGTGTATGTCTGTGTGCATGACTTTAGCATGATTGCCAGCTGGGCCATTAACACTCTGTCTGCTTCTGTAAATTGCTTTGGATTGCTGTTAATAGCTACTTTTGCCATTTCCCTCTGAGACTAATATTAAAATCTGCCTGGATGTCATTCTTCTACTACTCTTTCATCCTCTCTGGTGTAATGTGTTTCTCGGATTACTGTATTTGAGCATTGCGTTGCTCTCTAAGAATGTCAGTAATGAATATAAAGGCGTGCAATCTGCTTGACTATTCAAAACGCTCCTAATTGAAATGCTGAAAAGACAGCTCTGGCTAATCAGCTTAGCGATGTAGTCCACAGTTGTCAGATAATAAAGAGGATCTTAGTGCTGAGGAGTCTATTGCCACCCCTGTAATGGGAGTTCACATAATATCATGTGAGGACAATGGAGGGAAGTTAGGAGCGAGAGTGGGAGACAGGGAGGAGTAAAAGAGAGCAGGAGGATGAAGAGGTGGCTGTGATTGTTCAGAAAGAGGGTTTAAAAAATGGGGAGCATCACGGGAATGGGTTTGCTCTCCTGCTGTGAAAATGCAAGCTTGTGATTGTGAATAAATGTATGTGCCTGTAAGCAAAAGTAAGCAAAATGGAACCTTGAAACAGCTATGATGCATTATTTGTTTGAAATGTAAAAGCAACGTGACGTTAATCTGTTGCTGTCCTCAGCTCACTGCTGATCCACCTGACCCATAACTTTAATGTCTGGTTCACTCTCACCATTCTCAGAACTGCTTTCAACCACAAGAGAGCAGCTGAGATACAGATAGTTGGTTATAGTTGGAGCAGATGAAAGCAAATGAAAATTGGAAGATGAGTTGGCATTTATAATTCAAATGAATGTACACCGATCAGGCATAACATTATGACCCCCTGCCATCAAGGAGTGTCATTGCTATGGGGTTGGGGTTACTGGTCTGGTCTAGGTGAGTGCTACATGTTTAAGTAACATCCACACAAAATCCAGGTCCAAAAGATGATCGATGTTCTTCCCTCCTCCTGTCAGTGGTCATAATGTTATGACTAATGTTGTAGGGTAGCTGCTGGATTTGTCAGTGGCCCAGTTTCCCCGTAGAAGTTCACCCTATCAACTTAAAAAGTCAGTTTGCCTTCAAAAGCCTGTAGGCGAAATTCTACCAGCTTCATAGTTATAATAAGTTAAGTTTACAGAACTAAAAAGTCTTGGTGATGGCAAAAAAAAAAAAAAAAAAAAGCAAGACCAAAGTCTAGACAAGATTGCATATGTTGTTAGGAGAAACTTTACCTGTAACTCCCACTTGACCCACTTAATTCATCCAAGAAATGTCTCTACAATGTAAAGAGAAAGCTGTTTGTCAGTGTTGTTTCCACTATCTGTTATGTTACACAACCTTACCAAGGATAATTAGCTGTCAAGTTTGACTAACACAAACTAATCTCATACTTCACACTGGTAAAATATACTGTTTTTATTTCATGTCTATATTCTATAGTTACTTGTGGGAAATAATCCGAGACCATTTCAGATCATTTCGTTCCATCTCATGCTTCTGTATGATTGTGAATGACACATAATCCTTGAATCCTTGCTGGAACATGGAATCTCACAAGTGCAACTCCTCTTTAAATGCTGGCTGGTTACTTTGTGAAGTAGGACAATTCGCCTCCTTTCTGACGTGATGTGTTCTGGGAATTTAGTGCCGTAGTGAGTATAGCTGACATCACAGTACATCAAGGTGAGCAGATGGCTCCAGCGGAGGGATAAAATGCCACGGCTCCCTTCAAACTGACTGCCACTCATCCCTCTCTCACTTTCACTCCCTCCCCTCCGCACGCACACATAAAGTTTGTAAAGCTCCTGTTTATGAGACAGACAGAGGTCAGGTCAGTGCGGTATGAGCGACGTGACGCTAGTACCCTTCCAAGCAGCTCACTACTGCTCCACCAGTGTGACTTGTATTCATACCTCGGAGTCACAAATAACCCTCGCTCTCCTTCCCTTCTTGCCTTTCAGTTCCAAAGAATGTGTTTTATGATCCTATTGAAGTTCAACCAAACACCACTTTGCATTAGCAGTGTGTGCGCCACTTAATTATTGAGAGGCCTCCGTGTGATCAAATGGCCACTGTAGATTAAACTGTCCTTGCGCTGTCTCATAGTTGGCACCACACAGGAGCTGCCAATAGCATTGTTTTCATACTCTTGACGTGATAGATGTCATCTCTGTCCTCCGTGGCCTGAAACGTGAGAATACCTCTCCTACATGCTGAGAATCCTCCGAGCAGTAGTTTAAATATGACCACAGGTAAAGAGCTTAAAGGATTAATTTGATCGTTTAGGAATGGTTTTCTTTCCCATTAAGGGTTTTTAATTAGATCCACTGAGCTATCATATTCATTCATCAATATAAGGCTAGAGTTGCAGCTTAGCTTTGCGCAAAGAGTGGAAGCAGGATGTAATAGCGAGCTGTCCAAACAAAAGAAAATGTAGATGTCCTTGTGCAGAACCAAGAAATAAAATGACATCTGCTGTGCTCCCACTATGGTGGATGAGCGCATTAACGTTTTTATTAACACTCTTCTGTCATTCGGAGATGACAGTGTTTAAATATCTGCTGGAAATGTTAAAAGTGAGGAGGGTGTCTGTGAAGGTTCTCAGTCATCCAGGTAATGGTGTCTCCACAAAGCGTTTAAGAAAGGTGGCTGGACTTGTGAGTGAGGAGCGATATCTTCACCTCGTCCCTGATGGAAATTGGATGCGGTTCTCGGTATGCAGTTACTCCAAATAATCTCTGCTAGCTGTCAGTGCGCTGCCCTCCAGCCAGCCGTAGCGCTGCTTTCTCCCTGCGTGTTTAAGGTGGGCAGATGCCAGCCACGGGAACAGAAGAAAAAGGGCACTCCTCATTAACGCCAACAACACCAACATTAATCATCGCAGCCTTAAGTATCTGAGACCTGCAGGATGTAAACTGTGAACTGACTGGAAGGGGTAGCAGCAATTTGGACGTGTTATATAGGCCGTGACAAAGTAACAGCAGCCACGTGTGTGCCTTTAACAAGGTCGGTGAATGCCATGCTGTCATTATTCTGTTCCAATATGGTAAGTTGCTTTATCGTGTTGGTGCTGCGCGGCTAGGCTCGGCACAGGAGAATCTGGAGAGCTTAGGTTTGTGTAAAGTGAAACGTAGTTTGCAAGGTCATGCAGCGGTTCCCAAAGGGGAGACCAGATTTTTGACTACAAGGCACAAGCACTATTTTCTGTTCTATTTCTATTCATGAATTCAAAATACAAATTCATGAATTCTGAAAATCTAAACACTAACTTTCAGCTTTCAAAATGTAATGTCATTAATGGGCTCTTCTTGTACAAAATTTTCAGCTTTGCAGATGTTAAGATCTGCCAATTTTCCTTTTGAATAGTTCAATAATATCTTATGAATATATTCAAGGCTTGGACGGCTCGACCGATGAAACATGTGATGGCATTTCTCCCTCTCCATCAAATGAATCCTTAGTGAAAATAATTCATAGATGCTTCTTCATAAAGAACCTCCACTGCAAAACCCTGCTTTTACATAAATGCATGAGTAATAATATTACTGCACTGAATCATTTTAATGTAAGTACAGTTTTTGGATTCTGCTTAACCCATGAATTGCAGACGAAGTTCAAATGTTTTTTTTTTTCCAAGTAGCAGAAATATCATTACTGCTGCCGAATAACCAAATAAGATAGTAAGCTACCTTTTGCATTTCTGATTGTTAAAAGACATGGATTGTGATGATCACCAGCCTAGTCAGCTGTGTATCTGTAGCTAGGCTTGAAGCTGAACAAATAACTGCTGGATCGCACACTGAGCAATCACATAAATATCATTCAATTTTATTGTTTCGTCAATGACATTGTCCAATTTTGCTGGTGTAACATCATCAGACTGCAGTATGTGGGAACATAAATAAATCTGATGAGTCAGGAAGGTAACATGGGAAGCTCTTGTATGATTAAATGGTTCATTGCTGTCATTTGCTGTTCTTTTTAACATTTGTGCTCGGTGGAAGACATCGTTTATTTTCAGTCAAGACTCAAGGCCAAGTGAAGTCATGAGTTGTTGGTGTCAAAGTCCAAATCGAGTTCTTTTTTTTTTTCGTTTAGTTGAATCTAAAGTCAGAAAATGTGTCACTCAAATCCAAGTCATGACTTGACTTGAGTCCACACCTCTGGTGTTTAGTGTCAGGCAGCTAATTTAGAAAGTGTCGTGTCGGAGTAATAGGAGCTGAGAGGAAACTCCGCTCTGACTGACTGGTTACTGGCACTGTAAGCTTGACAATTAGCCTCAGTGAAACAATTATTCATTGCGAGTAAATGGGAGGATAAGAGATGTTTGAGGAGAGAGGACAGAGCAAGAGTGCTTTAGACAGACAACAGATGGAGACAAAATCTGGTGCGTTTGGAGGGGTGGGGCTGCAAGGGGGGAGTTAAAAGTTTGTCTGTGATTGACGGAGAAAGGAAGGCATGGAGTGTAAAAGAGGAAGGAGAGCAGCTGTCCTTAGATGTCAGTCTCCGAGAGCTCGGCCAGGAGACATCTTTTAAGTTTCAACCTTGGCATTTAGACACCAAGAGATATGAGAGCAGCCTCCTGAAATAAAATGCTGTGGACGGCGAAATGATGACTGCGATCGGCCATCTGTCCTATTCTGAATATGTGCATTATTTGTGGTCCGTTAAAGAGAGCAGGGATTTTAAATGCAACACTGTGATTGTTATTTTCAAACTGACGATTTATTTAGTCTGCTACGGTTTGTGTTGAGGGAGTAGCACCTCCCGTGGGACCCATTCAAAACTGATTACTGCATAATTTGAGAAAACCAAACGTGACGGGGGGAAATGAGCAAGTTTTCTTATTGATTGACCTTTTAGAAACCAAAAGGTTTCCATGTGCTAAGAGCGACGCCCTTGAGCCAGCACAGCAACATGATCCATACTCCAACCACCTGGTATTACTGTCATAATCACAGGAGCCACGATGAGATTGGAGCACGTATTGATTTCTGCTCAGTGTCCTTTGTAGTTTTGGCGCACGGTGTGACAGTTACATCACCGTAGTGTGTTAACGCTGCAGCGTCGGCGGGACACGTGGAGAAGACCTGTGGCCTATCCATCTCCTCCTGACTCGGTGCTAATGCTTTGATTCCTCGTCCTCGCCAACCTCCATCTGCCCGTGCGGCACTGTATCCCAACACCGTGTCGCGCATGTGAGGACGGCTCACATCTAGCATGCGTAAGTGGCATTGATTGTGACGCTATTTGTTTTGGGGATGGTCTGGACCATGTTGCAGCGGTCATGCATTATGCAGAAAATATCGCACTCTTCGCTGCTGGAGAAAAGCAATAAACGTCCCGCTATCGTCTGTTATCCCGGGAAAATTAAAGAATAGTAATGCGTTTTGCTGATCTCCAAACGTTCGGCTGACGTCGTTTTTCCTGTTATTGTTTTTCTATAATGGCACTTTTGGACGTCGTAGCTGTTCGCTCATGTTTTGGCCTTCCAGTCAGATTTGGAGAGGTTGGCGTGTCTTGGTGCCATTATCAAAGGCAGATGTATAGATGAAATATTCTTCTTTAAATCAAGCAGCGCAGCCCCCTTCTTGAATATCAATGTGAATAACTGAATTTTGAGGTGAGGCCTTTTTTATGTGTGCATCTGCTTCCCTGTCATATCTGAACTCGTCTCCCACAGCAGAACTCATTACTCAGCATGGCAGCTATCTTGTGTCTAATTTTTATTTTTTTTTTATTACGTGAAGGCCACCGGATATATTTTATTTACACCACTGTGAATTATTCAGACGAAATGTTTCCGGATGGAGCTAACTAGCTAGCTAACCATCTATGGTCTACGAAAGAGCATGAGATAGTCTAATGATCTCACACTCTCCCGTATGTGTTAGTGTGTGCCTGCAGGCTTTACCAGAGCAAGCTCCTCTTAAGAGAGTTCCTTCACAAGTGTGAAGATTATCTCTCTTTCCAAAAAGGTATTGCTAGCTTTAGTTAGGACTTAAACAGAGGAATGAGATTTGGCCTCCCAAACATCTGGAGTGTGGTGTGTGTGAGAGCCTAGCATCATCCTTCATCCTTGTGCTTCCTGCTACCTTATCTATGCAAATCTTCTCTCCTTTTTTCTATTTGCAAGGTAATCTCTCCCCGCATGTCGTTCTTCTTCACCACGTGTCACCTGGTTTCATTCTACTGCCGTTTGTTGCTATTTTTATTGCACCTCATGTCTCATTTCCCTCGCCTTCCTTGCATTCTGGCTTTTCCTCCCTACATTCTTTTAGTCCTTGTCTGTCCATTCTTTCATCTCTAATTTGAAGTGACCACAAGGAGAACCTTATCAGAAGGAGCTTCACAAGGTCCCTTCGTTTTTTTTCCCCCCAAAACTGTGTTTGTGAGCACAACTGATTTTTCTGCCAGGAGATCCAACCTGTCAGAGCTGACAGGACGTTCAAAAAGTATCCACCTTAGAAACACCTGACTCCAGACAGCAGCCGTGTTGCAGATTTAGAGGAAATTAAGCGTTTTTTTTCGCAGCGTAGGATGAGATTCAGCGGAAATCTTTTGAAACTGAACTGTTAGATGTGTAGTTTACCTTTTCTCTCTTGTAGTTCTGAGAGTTGAACTGTTCGCCTTGGACCTGGGCCAGCTGCAACTGGGTCTCCAAAAACAGCAGTCATCACTCCTCCCAATGCGCACACACACACACACACACACACACACACACACACACTGGCTCTCCTTATTCTCCTCTCTACAAGCCTCCAAGATTCCCTCCTCACTTCCTCTGATCTCTCGAACATCAATCCCTCATTCCTCAAAGCAAAAACGAGGGGAAGGGAGATGACAAAAATGAGATGACAGATTACCTGCTATATATAGAGCCAGTCTTATGCCGCTTCCCTTATTCATCTTCTCCCCTCCCGCGCCCTCCAGACATTGGATACACCTTTTGGTTTGCGAGTGGCAATGCAAATAGACGCCGTCACTGGCCGCAGAGCTCTCAGAATTCTGTGCCTCACGCTGCGTGTTTTTTTTTTTTTTTTTTTTTTTTTAGATTGTGGTAGCGGGAGGGTAAACAGATTCTCAGCGGCCTTTCAGTGAGAGAGGCAAGAAACTCCACTTATTCCTCTCTAGTCTAAAAATATACTATTTGCTCAACCAGTGGTGAAAATAAATGAATAAAAATCACGGATTAGCAGTATTTTTAGCTCAGACGGTGTCACACTTTCACACATGACTGAAGGCACATGTGACTTCATTCACATCCATCACACTTGGCGCCCTCAGACTCACAGCGGGATACTTATCAACCTAGAAAGAGGCGGATTATCATGGACGTGGCTCAGTATCCTCTGTTCCATAGTGTCCATTTGTCTAAGTATTCCTATAGAAGCAGATTAACCATCTCCTGGCTCTGGGTGGCAATGCTGTTAAGTATGGATTAGAACTACAGTAAAAGACCACAGATAATCTCACTGTCTCCCTTCTGTTTGTCATTTCCTCTGTTTCGTGTGCGCGGAGAGAGCTGCACAGAGAACAGGCACAGTGCCGACTCCCGGGCACCGTTCACCGACCAAGAATCAAACTGAACTCACTGTAACAGTCCAAATACTCCCACTGCTGTCTGTCTGTGTTTGAGGTCACACAGTCCCACGACATTCTCTGTTGAACGCTTGTGCATAGTGTGTCTAGGCAGGTTACCTAAAAAGTAGTGTTTATTCCATGCAGTTTGACATATTTACATACTGGATTTGCACCGATGCATTGTTGCAGGCCTACCTCATGGATGTTTGAGTTTTAATGTGCAGGAAATCTTCATTTCCATCTGCTCATAAGGTAGAGTCTCTCTGTGTTCCCTTTAAATCAAATTTGAAGGTGAAAACATACAAGTATAATTTTTTTTGATATCCCATCTAGCTTGTAAGCTGATTATAGCTGAATGTGCACCCTATTGTGTAACAAATGCAGGCTAGCTTTTAATAAAACAGTGACGTCCTGTTAGGGTGTCGTTATTTAATAATAATTCACACAAAGAATAAGAACCTATGCATCATTGTGCTTAATGTCTAGTTTTACCGCAGGCTCTATAAACTATATAAAATATTTAAACTGGTTTTGGTGTGTGGTGCAGTGAAGGCATCAGGCCTGCAGTGGAGGACTCTACGGGTGTCGGCGCGCGGGCGACGCACTTTCAGCAGAACAAACAATGAGCGTTGCGTAATTCACAGAGAACAGAGTGCCTCCCCGGGTAATGTCGTTTAAGTCTCATTACGAATCCGCCAGAGAGGGTGCGGACTGCTTCAGAGAACTCCTGGTATGACATGAAAAGTCCTGGGAAAATTTTGAAGTGGCTACCGACCTACTTAAAGCTCCCGAAGTTCACAAACTTCATCGCTGAGATTCGTCAAGAATCTTGTTGGCTGATCCAAACGCTTTGTGGGGTGCAAGGATTAGCTCTAATGTTTTTGTGTGTGTTGTGCTGACGTGCTGTCCATCAGGAGAAATTGGCAATCTTTTAAATCTGGAGCAACTTAGACAGTGATCCTCTAATGCAGTGCAGCCAAATAGAATATCATGATAACAGCAAGTGGTATTTGGTACATTTGATGCAAGAAGAAGTTGGCTAGAGGTTAAACACAGACAAATAAACAAATGGGTTTGTTTACACGCTGCACCCAGAGGCCTCAGCATGCTGCTTTAAATGGAAGACCTTTGTTTTCCTGAATATAAATGGCGTATAAGAGCTATCACTTCACCGCGGTTATACACAGGCATGTTTAGCCAGTCAAAATACTGCTCGCCCTTTCTCGCACTCTGTCTTCCGTCCTACTTTAATCTTCTGTCTTGCTCATTCAAATGTGATCAGCATATTGCTGCACTGTTCTTCTCCCTCTGTCACTGTAAAATATGACTCCCCTTTCACTCCACCTGTACTTTAATCTTTGCAGGAGAAAGGAAAGGAGGAAGAACAAGAGAGGGAAAGAAAAAGAGAGGCAAAAGTGCAGGCTCCCCCTTGGGGTATAATTTATGTTATTGCATATATTTACATCAAACCCGAGGTGCGACCCCGCTCTACACCAGTCAGCCCGTCTACCTCTGACTTTAGACATGAATAAAGATTCTACATTTCCAATTGCGTTTTTCTCCCTTGTACTCCTCGCGTCTTCGCCGGCACTATAATTTTTTCACTTTTTTTTTTTTTTTTTTTAGATGAAACGCAAAAATATGCGCCAGCGAGGGCAGGGAGAGACAAATTGAAGCCATGAAACTATTTCTTTTCATGCTGAGTGGAGAAGGAGAGCCCTGTTAGCCTAGCTGACATTCCACTTAATTTGATTCATTACTGCGTGGTGACGCTATTGTTGCCACATGCGGGGAACTGGGCCAGTTGTGGAGCTTTGAAACACCCTGATGGAGGACGGTTCGACCAACACAGTGTGATAAAATATGAGTCAAGTCCAAGCCGTGTCTCCCCCCACGACCCTCCCTCCCCCACTCCACCCAAAAAGTCTGAACGGCAAATTACCTTTACCCCAATTTCCCACCATGTTTGTAAACCCTTTGTGAGAGCGAGTTGTGAAAACAAATTGGTAGTAGCGTTTCATTCCAACCAGAGGCAAGTCCACAGGATTCATAAAAGCTGAACGGTAACATGAACCAAGTTGTGAGGTACAGTACCAGTGGTAGTAGTAGTAGTAGTAGTGGTAGTAGAAGAGAACTCCATCTGCATGTGGGGCCTCTTTAAAATGGTAAATGTGGCATGCCTTCACGTAAATGCCAGGGTTGGTTGTTCAAAATAATGTACGTGTTGTGAGTCTGAAATAGCCTGTGTGTATCATTTTTAGGGTTTACAGCAGTGGCAACAGTAACTTGAAGCTACTAGGTTTCATAATTTCCTAAAACACCTGGGCAGTTTAAACATTACTCAGACATAAATAGGTAGTTTTGTTTTGGGGACCATTTCCAGCGGCAGATTTACACTGAACGTTACGACCGCTGACAGCAGACATAGCACCAATATGTACCATCCACCTGGACCAGACCAGACATACCATGATACTCCTTGATGGCAGCAGCTATCTCCAGCAGGATGCAGCCTGACACACACACACACACACACACACACACACACACACACACACACACACACACACACAAAAGGTTTAGGAACAACTCAAAAAACATGGAGAACAGCACAAGGTGGTGACCTGGCCTCCACATTCACTAGATCCCAAACTGATCAAGTATCTGTAGGATGATCCACATAGACCCCTCCCCTCAAACAATAGGACCTAAAAACCCTAACAATATTCTGTTGCCAGGCTCAGAAGACCCATGTCCATTCTCTGATGAGGAAGGTGGTCATAATGATGTGCCTGATTGGTGTACACACATGTGATGTTGAGCGTCAACACCAACTAAAGATTCATAGGAATCAGGAGTAAAGTGCAGCCCCATTTTTAACACGTCTGTAGTCTTCATGTATTCATGTACTGAACTTGTGTCTAGTAATCAATATGTGTGACTGGCACCTCGATTTCCACAGATTTCCAGATTTCCAAGACAAACAATATGTTCACTGCGATGCCACTGACATATGAATGGCCTCAGATGGAGAGCGAAGCCCAATCTGTCTGTGTGACTTGCTGTGGGATGACTCATGCAGTATGCATACAGCACAGACAACCGGTCGCTGCGTGGCCGTGGCCGAGACAAGTTGCTCACTCATGCTGTCTGTAGTTCACGTACTTCAGCAGTGATTGATGATCCATGTTGCAATTTTCTCAGGGAATCGTATTCCTTAATAACATACCCTTCAAAAAGGCAGAGATTAACAGAAACACTCTCGCGTTTTAATATTCGACAATGAAAGCTGTTCCCAGCTGTCAATGGACACATCCAGGAGACTCGTGCTGTTCTGCATGCTTCGCTGCTTTCTGGTTTATTCAAAGAGCCGGAGGGAGTGGCTCCTTACTGAGAGCCATACATCATAGGGGTTCCCTTGTCCACAGTTATGTATGAATTCATTCATATCAAATCATGTGAATTGTATTAGCATGCTAAATAAGAACATGCTCCTGGCTCCCCATGACATCAGTAAGAGCATGTATTTATATCAGCTATTATAATGTCATTTGTTAGCCAGCGAAGGTAAAATACATCACTTTGATGGTGGACTAGCGACTAGGTGACAAATGACTCAAGGAGGACAATAGAGAATGGGCTTTTTTTTCTTTTTGTTTTTTTTGGTTCAGAGCAACATCCGATACACTTCGCTTTTTGTTACGGATGCTCTCGCACAATGGGCCGCTGTTGTCAACTGATGAAATATACGTCCTGACAGGAAAGAAAGCTGAAAACAAAGAATGATTTGTGTTTTAGCTCCGTTTTATTTTTTAAAACACTGTCTTTCATTCCCATTAAAGTGACTACTGCTCATTTCTGTGCTAGATTTTTCAGGGTATCCGTTGGAAAAACGCAGATTGAATCGCCCTCTACGCATCTTTATTCTAACACACAGGACTGTGAAGCGGAGGAAAGATCATTAGAACGCGAAGCTGCCTGGAGCCTCTGGTTGAATCTAAAACCTCCTTCATGCCGGAGCGAGATCATCTTGATTGGCATGCAGAGACCACATTCATTCATCATGCTACGCTTTCATACACCGCCACAAGTGATTTTAAACCTAGCCGTCCACCGGCTTCATCTTCCAAGCCCACGCTTTCCTCTGCTATAAATCATCATCAAGCCACAGGCCTCTGGGCGCAGAGCAAGGTGACACTCCACCTGGCTACAGCATCAGTGGAGGTGGGAAGTGGAGAGAGAGTGATAAAAGGAGGAAGAGTGTACAGAGGGAGGGAGGGAGGAAAGAGCAATAGGTTGGGAACAGGTAGGCAAGATGGAGAGGGAGAGGAGTGTGTATATCTACTCAACTGTCACAGTGGGAGGGAAATCTTTGATGTAAACTCTATTAGTACTTGGCGTGTAGAGACACAGCTCAGACTTGACTGAAACCTCAGGGTGCTTCACTGCACCTCAAAGACTCAATCTTGGCTGAAAATTCAGCCACGCGCAGACCTGGCCGCTCGGAAATGGTGGCTGTGTACAGTGCACATCAAAGTTTTTGATTCGTGTCCATCACTCTGAACTGTCTGGGAGGCGCCGGATCGAACCCAAATTCCTTCTGCGGCGCGGCGACAGGGCCGACGAACGGCCGGCGTCATACAAAGCTTACTTTAGTGACAAAATGTACAAGCAGTCCTGCAACAGATGGCACGTCTCCCACTGAGCCCCGAGCTCAACCTACAGCAACCTGCCAGGCACCGTGACAGACTAGACGTGTACTTAGCACGGATGCAGAGGATAGCCTACCGAATACTGACATGCATGAAGCTTCTGCTGTAATTTGCATGAAGATGTGTACTGGCTAAATTCTAAACATAGACTTTTATTATCTGCAGAGAATTGTGCATTGTCTAGTATGTATAGATAGATAGAATCACTTCATTTACAAGTGTCTGCACACCAATTATAAATTCATTATCCAGTTAATATCATTACACACGGTGTCTGGTGTTTTATTTTGAAGTAAAATAAATGCAAAATAATTGTGGTGTGCTTAACTGAACTTAACTGAACAAAGGGAATCCAAATCTTTCTTCTGCACCCAGTGTTAGATAAAACCTTTGGTCACACCTTATTTTAAAATACACCAAAGAAGGCTATGTATTTACCTCATGAAAGAGCACTTTTTGATCACAACGCTCTTCTTGCGCCTATAAAACTTCAGGAACATTTCCACTTTACGTGTATTTTTAGTTAAATTGAGAGTGAAACAGGCTGGCACACAGAAAAGGCGGAGGTGGAGAGTGTGTGCGTGAGTGTGTGTGTGTGCATAACCGACTACATCAGCACTTGTCCAGTGTGATGAGCACATCAGTTACACAGGAGGCCTATGAGTTTAACTGTGAGCCACCGGAGTGTGAATAATATACTGTGTGTGCGTGTGTGTTCTTGTCTGTGCGGTGCAATGAGAGCACGTCTGTCCTTTTGCTGCAGCCACCGGTCTTCTTCTTCTTCTAGATTGTTGGTTTACAGAAATGGAGGTTCACATCTCATCTTCATCCTTAAGGCTTTCACTGGTACGGAGCAGCTTTTTATTTGCTTTTAACAATGTCAATGATTTATACTGCCTTCATTAATCAGCTCCCGAATATAATGAGCTCATCCCAGTGGGCGCAGGAGGTTATGATATCAGCTTAACAGGGAGTCGGCTCGCTTAACCTGGGCCGTGCGAGGCGCTATAGAAAGAAAATCAAATTTCATTTAAATAATCACCAGCCCAGGTTTAATGACCCTTGCGTGTTTGCATCTTGGCGCAGTCCGCTTGTGATGCAGCCATTTACAATAACACGTTCATCCCTCCAGCTGAAAAGAAGCAGGGGCGCAGGCTGGATGCGACGGGACGGGACTGACCCAGCCGGGCTCAGTGGGGAAGGTTCAATACCGCCAGAGTTTTATTTCCTAGTTTATGAAAGAGATGCGGAGGAAGGTGAAGTTAGCCATTTATCAGCCCTCACTGGTAACGATTGTGCCCTTGCGCAGCGTTATGAGAGGCACAGCGGGAGGGAGGGAAGAAAAGCAATACAGGTTGTTCCTTCCGCCGCGATTGCTTGTTTTGCACGCGGTGGTAATGGCATGTGGACGCTGCAGGGTTGAGGGGGCTCAGCTATTGAAAGAAGGTTTAATACACTCTGTAGCTAGACCGAAGGAGGGAGAGCGGAGCGGCTATTTATTTTCTATTTATTTTATTTTCGCTTGCATTACTTCAAATCACAAAACACACCATTGATTCAGCTGAGACTGCCGACTGCAGATACTGATCCTATCAGTACGTAATGATAAATATATACAGGTGGCACAGCCAAAGTATTAATATTCATAGCTTCATAGCTTGCTTTTTTATTATTCTGTTCTTGCTTTTTTATCACCATTAAATTATGGAGGAATTATTATTATTATTTATTTGCTTTGGACACATTCATTGCTGAATCTCGTGCTAGGATTGGTTCCCTGTGGGGGGAATTTAACTACCTCCTCTGAGGAACTTCCACCACCATTCATCCCTGGTGCTAATGCAAATCACACTGCACTGATTGCTGCTGCAATTTATTTATTTTTTTCCAGTTAAGTGAGGAAAGAAAGTGAGCCGTTGTTGCCCCCTCCCCCCTCCCCCCGCAGCACTTCTGTGACACAGACTAACGCAGACACACAGACGGAATGTGAGCAGTGATTTCCCGATGTCAGCTGCAGATGGCCCGTGCCACGCCAGATTAATGGTGATATTGAGAGGAGGAGAGAAGCCATGCGGAGTCTGAGCACATCAAGTTGAAACCCGGCAGAAGACCTCCGAGCTGCTGCCGCCGCTCGAGAAAGTTCTGATGAAGAAATCTGTGTTTTTCCACTCGTCTGTGTGCCTGTGCTATGGTGGAGGTGGTGGGTACGAGCGGGGACGAGCTGCCGAGGATAGGATGGACGCAGAGATCTTCTGCGCGCGTTGTTTGCCAGCTCAGCATCACCTCATCAGCCACTTTCCCCTCACGCGTCTCTTCGTGGGGATGGTGAAATTAAATTCGAAGGTCGAGTCCTGCGCAGCGCTCGCACAGCGCTGCCGCGCGAGCTTGCTCTCTGCCGCGCTACAGGCTTCTCGCAGCACGTTTGCTCATCCACGGAATACTTAGATACAGACAGGGATCTAAGTTGCGGTGTCACACTCACACACACACACTCGTCTCTTTGGCTCCAGGCTGTTCTTCTGCTTGGTTTGCCGTGCTTGTCCTCTTCTTGGCTGAATGGCCCTGGGTCTGCGGTTCACACTATGATAGCACCCTTAACCGTCCCTCCGGTTAGATCAGCATCATATATTGATCAAGACTAAGGCTGCTCAAACATGGCTCAGCATATTTGTCGAGGTCTGGTTAGTGTGGATGACTGTTGTAACAACAGGATCATACTGACTATGGAACTGTGAAGTCTGGAAATATACACTAATGCAAAGTTTTTTTTTTTTTTGGTATATCTACAGTGAGGTCTACAGGAGGGCTAATGATAAATCTTAATAATTTCCACAGCAGTAGAGTTTGCATCTCAAGGGTTATGCTGAATATTGCTGGGTTTATATTGAATCCATATATTCTGGCTGTAGGCCGCATAATACCCAGCGGTGGAATTACCCGTTTGCACTTAAGCTTCAAGTTGTCATCACTTTGTATGTGTTTAGTTTCAGTCCCACCGCAAGCAGACGGCGAAGTCTATTTGTAGCAACTCTCTCTTACTGGTCCCAAGCACAGCACAGTCGATGTGTGAATTCTACTTTTGCTGCGTTCTCACCGGAAAGTGTGTTTTGGGGAGGGAGGGGGGGGGGGGTAACGCACTAACAGAAAGCTGAAGTGTAAATTTATATAAAGCTCAGACTTCAAAGGGCAGGCCTCACGTGTTAGATTAACAATGAAGTGAGAGAATTATTTCTGCTCCTTCACGGATGCTGCTGTTGTTAGTTCAGTTAATTTTTTTTTTTTTTTTTGACTGTTGCCTGAAGACAGTCGCTTCACATCAGTTGTGCGCTATATGCGGCATTTCATGCGTTGGCTGAAGCGGTCTGGTAATAGGTTGACTAATCAGGCATGTCTGTAGTGGAATTTTTAATTTGGAAGCAGTCGTCTGATGTGTTTTTCCGTAATTATAGTCATTGACAAAGGTGTTAAAATCAGTTAACCCTAAATCAATTTGCCAACTTTTCTATTAAGCTTTCAGATTAAGTTTCGTATATAGAGGAAGATTAAACGAATACAGGACCTGGAGGAGGTCAGGACCTTTTGTTTGACCTTCTGCGTTACTAGATAATAAAAAAAGATAATAAAAATAGAAACTATGCATCAGTGCTTTGCTCCTCCTTGGTGGTCTGACTGACTCTGGTACTATGATACTGTGGTCTGAAGTGTTTCATCCTGTCCTGCTGGATGCTTTGTGGGCAGTGTGGCTTTGCAGGTTGTGACCCGACCCAGCTGTCCACTAGTTCTAACATGCTCCCTGTGTGTGTGTGTGTGTGTGTGTGTGCGTGTGTGTGCGTGTGTGTGCGTGTGTGTGCGCGCAGACCTGGCCACTGCCAGCCTCCTGCTCAGCCTTCTGTTGTGCAGTGAGATGTTGAGATCGGTCATTCACCACATTGATCTGCTCACACCTGACCACTCATTTCCAGCCCCTCGCGTCTCACTTGCCACCTGCTGACTCGCCATCGCGGTGGAGGGGAGAGCGCGTATCCATTCCCTCTTCATCCTGCTTCCCTCTCCACCGTGGCGGCTGTGGGGAGCACAAAATAAAACCCAGCTTTTTTTTTTTTTCCTGCGACTGAGCACGTGGAAGAGGAGATTACATGTGCATTACAAACTATCGGGTGGAGGTGTTAAAATGTGGGATTTATCTGACGGAGATGGTTTGAAAAGCAGTTGCAGCTCAGTTGCATCATGGGAAATGTATAGAGCTAGTGTTTTGTCTATGCTTTTTTCATCTTGACCTACTATAAAATACATTGTGGCTTCTACATTGTCATTGTGCTTCTAAGCTTGGAATTACTCCTGAGTATAAGGAAGTGAAATACATTATTTCTAAACTGCTCTGCTTCAACAGACTACATGAAGTTGTCAAATAATGCCTGAACACTAGCAGCTCATTGTTGTTGATATGTTAAATTAGACAAACTGTGTTCTGAGAAGAGAATGTCAAACATACAAGTGTTTATAAGTCTTGGATTAACTCGTGTTTCGCTTACTGCCTGAAATGGGATTAATTTGGTGATTGTAGTTCAGTCCCAGCTTGACACACACAACTTTACTAGTCACATGTTGTTGCTTCACTGTTCAGACAGCGTCTGGAACCCTAACAGTGCTTTCTTTGTTTGGGTTTGTTGTATCTTTGTGAATGAGAGGCTACAGTTGCTTCCAGGAGAGCATGCAACACAAAAACAAGATGCTATGTCAAATTGCACGTACTGAGGTGTATGAAAGAGGCACGTAGGTCATAAATAAACCCTGCTTGACATTTAGCCAAAAGGTTCCACATTGCCTCAACTTAAGAAGGATTTTATCCCTCCTTTACACGTCTTTGCCAGTCAGCGGTGTGTAATTCACCGTACAGTTTCCAATGGGATTCAGCCTTAACACCTATCAGCACCTCGCATCCGACTTAATGATTTCTTAAGAGACACCTCAAGACGGCAGTACTATTTTTACACGGCAGCAGCTGCGGCGCTGTTATTTTGAGAGCTTTACACACCGGGGCATGCCATGTAAACCAACTCAACTGTTTACTGTGCGTGTGTGTGTCTGTAAGGGGGAGATTTAAGAGAAAGGAAAAAGAAGACGGTGAGAGAGGCTTCTCTGACCCCGGTGAAAGTGAGGAGGAGATCGAGTTGCTGTGGCGGTTAAGTGAGGTGGCTATTCCAAGAAGAGGTGTACAGTTTCATCTTTGTCATGTTGAAATACCAATCTCAGGCTGCTCTGTCTGTCCGTCTGTCCGTCTGTCTGTCTTCAAAGATGCTAATTCGGAGCCGTCTTCCAGACGCCCCTACATACCACTGGATTCATGTGTCGAGGAGTCTCATTCTGCGCCTCAGTCGTGACAAAGGTGTGGAAGGACAGATAATGTGGGAGTTTTTTGTGGGCAATAAACAGATGTCCCCTACCAAGAAACTGAGCTCAGCCATTAGGTGTCAAGGTGATCTCTGCTCCCAATTCTGGTCTGCATTATGATCACCTCAGATATATCTAGCAGCTCTGGTGGCCCACCTGTAATTAGCTTCATGGCGCAAGCCATGATTGCTCTGAAGAAGATCTAATGCACCACGGGGCCAAACAATGCGTCTCTTATCATTCCCAGCCTATCTCTCCCTTGAAAAGGATTTCCAGTGACACGCCATTACTCCGAGACCCCATGCACGATTTACTAATTGCATCCTCGAGGCTTGTTTTGTCAGCTACAGTATATTTCCAGTGAAAGGAAGTTTTCATACACTATGCCATACACAAACCAAATACAATTTAAGGACTTAGCATGTTTGCTTTTTTTTTTTCCAGTAATGAAATAAACGTGTTTCAGAAATGTCTTTTAATATGCAAGCCGCAGACACCGGAGGACACATTCTTTGTGAGCGCGCCTAACGAGCTGGAGGAACTAACGGGCCAAAATAATTAGTCTTCACCAGCGATCAACACGCTCGTTAATCAGCTTAGAGTGAACCGTGAATGCATAAATAGCTTTCATACTAGTGCTAAATCCACCCAACATCGCAAGTATGTAATTGCCAGGCAGATTACAAGGAATATGAAAGTCTTTTAGTAATTTCTAACCACAGTGGATATTTAGAAATCTATTTCCATTGCAATCACTTGGAACTTATGTGGAAGCCTGAGTATGACTGAATACAATCAGCCGACGGGAAACACAATAAATCAGTGGTAATCACGCCGGTTTCAAATGAGCAGTCAGGGTTAGTGACGAGCGATGAGGCCTTCACTGCCAACCGCGTCTTACAGGTTAAACATCTGGATAACAGCGGCCGAGCGCTGCTCACAACGTGGCAGCAATAATTTGATCATTTATTCTTGTCGTGGGCTAAACATTCCTTGTGCTACACGTTTGGCGTGATTTATGACAAAAGTTGACCCGCTCGTTACCGCTCAGCTCCAACCGAGTTCGCACGCAACACAAGCTCTCTCCACCTCTCAGCCTGTGCAAGGTGTGAGTTCACTTATTTGCATGATTCGCCCATGCCTCTTGACTGTTTTTCTCGCTGCATATAGATGCGCACATCAGACGCGGTCTGCCCACACGTGTGTGTGTGCGGCAATTGTGTATTATCAGCGTGCAGTTACCTGCATGCGTGACAATATACTGCGCGTTGTGTGTGTGTGTGTTTTAAATAGAGAGTTAGCTGATATTATGCATGTCACGTCACAGCCAATTAAGCCCCTGCTTACTGGATCCCCTTTAAGTGTGATTTTTCGCAGGAGTGAGTGTGAAATCTCAAGGATCAGATGGAAATTACACCAACTCTATATTCAGACTGAGCCAACCTCCTAACTCCTAACTCCTCTCCTGTAAACCTCCTCCTCTGCTAGGTTACCCACGTAACGGGTGTAGCTTTTTCGCCGGCAATTTTCCGTCACAACTGCAGTTTGTGTTTGGACGGTCACGTTCAGGTGAAAGACATGACGATGTGTTTACTTGTTGTTTGGCCAGTTATTGTTCAAATACCAAACTGTTGGAAGAAGATGCGGATAAAGCGGACTAAAGGCCCATAATCAATAACCCCATTTTGCTGTGCAATCACCATTTTCATTAAAAACCACTGACCCGTGCTTCCTCCACATTTCTATCTTTATCTCCTATCATTGCTCGGAGACTATTGCCCTCACACCCTGCACATACTTACAGTATCTAAGTGCTTGTCTCCGGGCAGACCTCTCATGTCTCCATACTTGGCCTTGGGTCTGACCCAGTGTTATCATAGCTAGGTGTTTATGATTCTTCCTGGGAGCTATCATGGGAAGCATTTGAAGCTGTGTATGATTTAAACCTCCACTGGGTTGAAAACGATCTCTGGATAGGCTTATGGCGCAATTGCAGCCTCCCTGGGATTCGTGTGTGAAACTGAAAGATAGCTGCGAAGTGGTACTGGCTGTCAGTTTGTATTTTTAGATGGTAAATTTGTTAACAATCTCCCCTCTGAGCCAACGGATGAGCGGTCTTGTATTTTTGGTGACATTCCCTGCTCATTTATTTATTTATTTTTTTCCCATTGTCACAATATATCAGAACAAGGACATTTGCAAACAGCTTACATTGGAAATAAGAGTTTTTTTTTCATATCAAGGTGAAAATGTGCCACATTTTTTTTTTTCCACTTTGTGTCACAAATCAGTGTTGTTTCACCACCGAGAGTTCGTCCTGCCTGTCTGGAACTTGTGTATTCTGCTTGACTCCAGAGTGTCTACAAATGAAACATCACCCAGCTGCGTCTGTCTGTCGGCCCAGAACTGTGTGTCTTTATGCATCTCTGTGCATATGACTTCTCTTCTCCATCTGTGGATCTTGCCTGTATGAGAGGGAGGCTGTGTACGTGTCTCTGAATTTGCAAGGCGTGACCTTGTCAAATAGGCCCTGCATCATGTGCAGATCATCCCCCCTGTCTATCCCCAGGACAGATGTCTCTCTCTCTGCAGCTCTTTGTAAGGCCTCTCTGTCTTCACTGTTAATTAGGTTAGGATGACTGTCTTTGCATCTCTCTAACTTTGTAACAGCCCTGTACGACTGTGAGAATTTGAAATCAGTTCTTACTGATCCCATGGCTGTTGTGTGTGTGTGTGTATATATATATATATATATATATATATATATATATAACCATATACTGTAAAGGTCTCATCTGTAAAAAATAAAGACCTCATCATGGCCCTTAGATGCCCTCAGACATAAGTAAGGCAGAGATAGTACTGTATCTGCTCATGATTCCCAACCTCCCCCCAACCCCCCGCTGCCTTTTATCTTGAGTGCAGCTTGTTCTTTGTATGAAAAAAAAACCTCCATAACCCAGAGCAGAATTTCAGAGAATTGGTTGATACTAATTGATATTCTAAACTTGCCTGTCCACCCCTGAGGCAGCCCCATCTCCATTAAACGATACAGGATAACCAACAAAACTTCTTTTCTTGACGATCTAAGCGAAATGTTTCAGTGCGGCACCACAAAGAGTGTGGAGTTCCTGGAGGACGAGCTCCAGACGAGAGAAAATTTTGCTCCTCGCTTCTCTCGTATCTATTTTCTATCAGCGGCACGTTGTTAGGATGTAATATTCCCAACTGCTGCGGTCTCCAGTGCTTGGAATTATTACATATTGCTTGTCTGCCGTTGTAGTTTAGTTGTTGTGATGCCTTAGACCACATTAGGTGCTGTATGTGTGGAAGAAGAACGGGAATCTCTTGGAAGTCTTTATCCTGTTGAGAATAATAATTTCCATTACTCGTTTGTGTTAAAAGTAATAGCTTAAAAACATGAAATATATAAATAGGCGCAATTGTTTTAGACAGAATGAACCAAAACCTCGTCAGAAAGTGTTGGTGCAGTAAGTGGTACACATGAATGTTACAAGAGTAGAAGGAGTAGAGAATGCAAACCAAAGACCAATATGAACCCTTAAAGAAGAAACACAACTAGTCGCCTTGGCCGTACACGAGAGGAAACCGAGGAGAGTTCTGTATTTTTTTTGGCCAAGTCGTTCTTTGATGTCACCATTGGAGATGTTTCATTCTGTCTTGAGACAAAGATTCTAGTCCACAAAGTAGGCCCCATATGAGCATGATGTCCCATACTCACTCACAGCAGATGAAACAGCTTGGATTAAATAACTTATTTGTAAAAGATGTTTCCAGCTCCCATTAAGTGCATTAGCCTTTTTCGTCTGAAAAATGCAAAAGCCATCCAAGGGGAACATAAGATCTATTTGAATTTTACCGTTCCCATTAGCCTTCTCTAAACTAAGGTACTACAAAAAAAAAACTTAAAAATACAGATTATAGAAAGACAGCTTACTAAATCTGACCTCTGTTCTTTAACCCTTCACTCACTGGACAGACACTTTAAAATAGCTGCATGTGGTTCCACTAAGGGTACTGATTATGTGAGGTGAAAATTCTTGAGAAAGAATATCATATAATGTCGTAGAATTTCTCATTGTTAGCCAAAAAACCTGTAACAAACTATGAGGGTGAGTAAAACACTTTGCCCCTCTACCTCCCCCAAACAATTCCTCCTTGCAACTGTTTGGCCAGGCCTAAAGCTAACACCGTCTTTCTAGGACTATCCCCAAGATGTGGGTACGCGTTTCAACCAAGGTCACCCATTAATTTTCCAGGCTGTGACAGTTCTGTGGTACAGATATGGGTCAAAGCTCTCAGAGTGAAGCTATACTCCCCTGTTTTTTTTTTTTCTCTCCCTGACCCTCCGCTAAAGGGCTTTAGGAAGACGGGAGGGGGCGGTAAAGTTATCGTGCGCATATAGTCACCATTTTTTTCCTGGGACGTCTCGGTGGAATTCCGGTAGAATAAATTTAGACTCCCCTGCTCCCCACCAACATTAAGTGCTGAGAGGAATCTGCAATGATCTTTCATTGATTCTGCAGTGCCATATGGAGGCCCATTAAATTGATCGCGGTGGCAGCAATGGGAGCAACAGCACGCCCCGCGCGAGTAGATTTCCTCTGTGTCACTGTCACTTCTAGCAGGTCTGTATTGTACAGGTGAAGGATGCCACATTCTACCCAGACTGATTGGTTTTCTCATTATTTGCTAATCGTTTAGCACGCAGACAGCTCAGTAATCATGAGTTCATTAGGAGTACTCCCCACATGGGACTAATGTGCAAAGAAATGGGAGAACAGTGCGGCGTCGATGCAGTTCGGTACCATTTACATCACTTGGCGCAGCACAAAAGGTGCTGCATGCACTTTAATAATCTCATTGGACAGACTCCTGCAGAATTGATTGTCCCAGCCAAGATCTCTTATTCTTTATAACCTCATAACCTATTCTTATATAACCCTATTCTTTCTGAGTTGAGAGTGGTAAATGGTGGCAACGTTGGCTATGAAAACTGTCCTGGTTTTATTCCCATTGTCTCACTTATAATGAATATAGAGCACAATAGCCAGCACAGACTGTGCCTTTAGCAGCCCGCGTCTTCCCCAACAATGAATCCTGCTCTTTGTTTAATGACAGTGTATCATCACTGCTATTGAAACTCATCCAACAATCGCCCACCATCCTTCTCCTTAAGTCCCTAATAATCTAATGTGATCATATTCAGATGAGCTTATGCAAATATTTCCATCAAGGGCCCCACATGATATTTTCTCCTCTGTATTCCTTCCAAGGTTAGAAGTAAAATTAGCTGTTAGAGCTTTCACTGCACTGTGCAATATGTGTCAAGAAAAAAAAAAAAAAAGATGAATTAAATATAGTATGGATGTGATAAGATGGATATGCTTTGCTCTCTGACCTCATGAGGAAAATCAACTCGCACATTTTCACTGTGTGCGTGCGTGCGTGTGTGTCCGTGTGTGTGTGTGTGAAGCAATCCATTTGAGAAATCGAAAGTTCTTCAAATATCGTTAAAGATGAACGCATGAATCATTCATAATGAGATCCTCTCTGAGCACGATGGGCGCCTCATCTTCCCTCCTTCTCTCTGTCTCTCTTTCTCTGTCACTAACCCTCCTTCTTTGCCTCTACATTTTCTCAGCTCTGCTCACACGCCAGTTTGTGTTTTTTTTTTTTTTTTTAAATGTGTTTCAACTTTGGTTATGAACTTATTTATTGCTCTGCAGTTCTGGAAATCATCCAGCTGTTCAGGAAACTGGATGACGGTTCAGTCATCTGCGCTGGTTCACAGATGAATGAAGGGATGGTAAATGCTAAATAAATTGCTCCGCTTTCGCTGCAGCAGCTGCCGGGCGCGCTTTCACTGCAGGATGTCTTTAAAATAGATGCTATAGTTGGTATCTGAATTTAGAGGTGCGTTTTGACCGCCTTCTTTTCACTCTCTAAACTACCTGATTAAACAATTGCTGTAAATTAGATCAATTATAGCACAGAACGCAGCTCAATCCTCAATGTTAATTTATTCAAAAGCCTATATTAAAGGGGAAAATAACTAAGTACATGTATGTTTTTGGTGTGGTATAAGTTTTGTAAGCTTCTGAAAGAAGTTGTCAAAGTTTCCACCTGCATCTCATGGTAAAGTTGACCTCTGTTCTTAGACAGTTTTTGTTACAGATATTCCTCAAGACTGCACACGAAACAATCTCATTTTCGTCATCCATATTTTCTGTGAGGTAAAGCCATCTTTTTCATGCTGTTCAAATGATCGTTGCAATCTATCATTGTGCGACGGTGCGGTGGATCTTTTCAGGATTCAATTAAACCCAATATTGTCTGCACAGAATCAAATTTGTGAAAACAAAAGACTGAAAACTGTTATTTAAACAATTAAGTCATTTAGTAAACAAACACAATGGTCAAGACTTTCATTTTCTCATGACTAACATCATTATAATAAGTTATTACTGACATGACCCCCTAACTAACCCATCCCCAGGTTCAGGAGGAGACGTGTGTGTGAGCTGACTGTTGGTGAAAGTACACGTAGAGAGGCCGAGGGAGAAACATAGTGGAAATAGGTGGAAAAGACAGCCAGCGAGGCTGCATGGAAAGTGATGAAAATGGAGAAAAAAAAAATATCCAGCTAGCAACAGCTCTCAGTGAAGTAGAATCTGTAATAGGCTGAGAAATCCTCTGGAGCTCCGTGGAGTAAAAGCGCAGAAAGCTTTAACTCAAGATGGACAGTTATGTTCCAGTTTTCCAGCAGAACTGTCTGTAGAGAAATCTTGCTGCAAAAATGTTTGACTTACATCCATATCTGCCAAAGTCAATCTTACCCTTTAAGGCTGAGAAGCTCTAATGGTGACTAATGGTACTTTTTTTTTCATCCTCCCGCTTAAGAGACGTAAAAAAGAATCATTTCAGGACACGTTGTTTCCAACAGCAAAAAAAACGAATCTAAGGATTTGTGCATAACCCCCATTTCATCCTTGCATCTTCTGAGAGGCCCTGCTCACTGCGCCACATCGCTGCTGCATGATAGAGTGTATGGGTAGACTTAATTCCTTTCCATCCATATGTTATAAGACTACAGCGTGAGACTCCACATTGTTTTTGCAATCTGTTTAACCCCATGTAGTCCGACAGTCTGACACAGAGCGGCGATGTAAAATAACGCTTACAGTATGGGATTACATGTGTATCTTTTATTTCATCTCTTAAAGCTTATCCTGGCGTGCCAGTGCACTGCACGTCTCAATTTCTCCGGAGGTATTGCGGGCAGTATTTGCGTGACGTCCTAACCTTCACACATCCATGTGGTCCTCGTTAATAACCAGCTCTGTCACGTCAGGTTAATATTGTGCGTTTTTGAATCTGTTAATGGGAACGATGAATAATGCAAAAAGGTCGCACAAAGTTCGGGGGATCACTGTGAAATCATTTATATATGAGATGGATAAAAACACGCTCTTTTCCACATGCACTGAGTGGACTATAACAGTGGCTATGATCACGGCCGATGTGTGCGTTCGTGTTTATTTGTGGCTGTGCAGGAGGTTTATTAGAGCAGCCCTCTGATGTGGAACTAAACTTTAAATTAGAGGCTTTCCTGCCCATGTGTGCTCCCTGTGTGTGTTTTGGTTGCGGGGGATCCACGCAATAGGCATTTGGATTAAGTGCTGGCTTGCATATGTGTGCCATTACACCATCATCTAAATTTGTGTGTGCGTGTGCGTGCGTGCGTGCGTGCGTGCGTGCGTGCGTGCGTGCGTGCGTGCGTGCGTGTGTGCGTGCGTGCGCGCGCGCGCATTTCCTCCCACATGGTCCAGGTGGCACAAGGAGGCATCCCTTCCGGCTTCCACTGTGAACACACATACACTCATGAGTTCGGTCTGGAGGATGACTGCACGTTTCTACGGATGATTAGATTACGTAAGAAAACACTGCAGAGCCCTAATAGTTGGTAAACCCAGATTACGCTGGATTATCATCCCTTTGGCTCCGCCTCTGTTCTCCCTTTGCTTGTGTGCGTTTGTGTGTGTGTGCGCCGGTGTACGGGGAGAGTGGATGACGGGAGATGAGGCAGGAGGAAGGGGGGAATGGGGGCGATGCGTGGGCGGGGTGGGGTGGCGAATGATGCTACAAACACCAGAGCCAGATGGGACAGAACCCCTAAGCAGCTTAGAGTCACAGTAATCACGCGGGCTAAGTTGCCATCAATGGTGTATGTGCATGTTTCTGCTGGTGTGTACGTGCTCCGTGTGTGTGGGAGCGCGTCTCGGCGTCTAAGTGTATAGGGACTTCATGAACTGGCGGCGCTCCGGCGGACGCTCGTGCACGAACGCTGACGTCAGAGGAAAGTGACAAAGAGCGGTAGTAAGAGTCATTCCCATGTCACGGTATCAGAGGCGGTGTGGAGAGGGGGGCCGTGAGGGGAGCGTGCCAGCAGTGTGGGAAGAGATAATGGAGACAAGCGTGTCAAAAAGGTGGAATTATTTTACCCCCACGAGCCAGTGAGATGTTCTAGAAACAATGGAGTGGGAATTGACACTGTGTATGTCACGCTACACGGGCATCCGCCTCAGGGGATCAGGGATCGACTGCTCTCTGTCGATAGCAATCAGCTTTGTATTTCTGTATAAAATTGATGAGTAAGACGTGAGAAAAAGGAAATAATAGCCGTCATTTGGACGCGTCCCGAACGCGTCTGAGAACAAGAACGAGACAGTAAAAGCTTTTACAATACGAACATGTACGACGCGTAAAGAGCGCTCATGTTGTTTCTAAGCATTTCTGTCGTGTTCCTCCCAGCGCAGTAAGGAAGGGGGAAGAACAGCCAACTGTAAAACCCACGAGAGAAGCTTGCATACATGTATTTACCTACATGAATATTCAATAATAGGACTGCAGTGCTTCACAAAGGGAAGTAATCACTGATTTATTTATTAGTGTTTTTTGACGTGCCATGCGATTACGCCACCGCAGGCATTCTGGCGGGCCGCTTACTGCCCTGCCCCAGAGCTGTGTGCATGGGCGTGTGGGCGCTGGTCGGGGTGTAAATCTGTGATATTGATTTCAGTGGCTCGATAGTGATGATTGTTCTGGTGCAGGCGTAATCACAGCGATCAATACGTGATGCATAAATCATGGGCTCCTTTCAAGTGCGTTTCAAATTGCGCGCGTTTCATTTTTTGCCGCCAAAGGAATCCATCGCCGTTAATCTGCGAGCGCCTTTGTTCTAATTATTTCCTCTGAATTGCTGCTCTCCACCTCAAACTCGCTCAGCACCTTACTTTGCTTTCCCCGTTCGCCTCTCGTCATCTATTCCTGTCCTCCTCCCTTCTCTCCAGAGGAGAGGGTGATGACAGCTCGCTGTACTCTCCACTCATTGAACATTCAGCTTTGCTTTTGATGGAATTAATTTGAATGTAAATGATGCTGTGATGGGAAAGCTTTCATTGGCCCCAGCTCAAAAAAAAAAAAAAGAATTTCACACAGTGATATACCACCCGCACTACCCCCTGATGTTTGAGCCGGTCCACGGAGAGGGAGAGAAAAACAACAAAACGCTGCAACAGTATGGAGCTGTTACTGCCCGTGAAGACGTTAACAACCGTGGAACATAATGAAATTACATTGTCACTCAGTGGGTTCGGTCAATCATCTGATCAATGAACGTCTTAATTCCTTATTTGTAATTTGCACTCAGCGCGCAATGGCAAACGGCCGTTTGTGTCATGATTTATGGGTCTTAAGGGATGAGAGAAGGATAAAAAAAATGTTTTTTATGACACTGAACAGTTTACACGGTCACATGATGATTAAAAAGACTATATAAAATGCAGCAACCGAGAGGAAAAAGTAAAAAGACAACGATTAAAACTGAAAGAAGCGATTGAAGCGTGTGCGGGGAAAAAACGCAATATGCAAAATAATAGCAATAACAAAAGCAATTGTTCAGTTGATTGATGAATTGTTTGCACTGGAACAAAGGAGAAAGCACAAAGAAGCACTGTGTTTTACGACGTGAAAAGCAGCCGATGCTTAACGGCTGTGCTCCAGCATAATTCATTGCAATCGTGTTGCCAGTTGTGGAGGTGGTCGGGGTGAATGGTGGGTGTGCAAAACGCATAGCCGTGGCCAGAAGCAAAAACCGCTCGGTTCACATCGGATGCTTCGACGAAGAACACCCCTAACCTTAACCAGTCGCTACCATCACAATCAGATATCGTATGTCAAGATCAGGCATTTTGCTGGCGAGCTAATTCATTATGCTGTCATAGACAGCCTTTCTGATACACGCTATATCAACATTTTGGCAATTCTCCCAATATGTCAAGCCGTGCATATATGATGTCCTCATTCTGCTACGTTTCCTTCCGCGTTGCAAATTAATTGTGTGTGGATGTAATTCATACGAGGCAGGGCTGTCAGTGGAGGACATGTCTTTGAATAAATGATGTCACAGGTGGAGATACTTGCCTACAATATGAATGCGTGTCCTCATTTCCAAAATGCCATCTGCACAACTGTTTGCGTCAACAAAAAGTAAAAAAAAAAAGTAACTGCATCAGAGTTTTTTTTGTTTGTTTATTTTGCGTACGGTGCCTATAAAGACAAAAATAGTTCAAATATGAAGATGCTAGGGAAAATATTTGTGTAAGTATGCGTAGATCCTGGATGTATGTGCATGCTGAACCTCTCTTTGAGGTGATAGTGTGAGTAATATATCGCCTTGGAAGCTTGAGTTTTCTGTGTAGTATTTCATATTTGTAAACTGAGATCTTTTTACGTACCTATCATTTGTTCTTGTGACAGGCCTTCCAAAAAGATCTGTTTTTTTCTGTATCACTGACAACAAACTGTCACTTATGTATGAGGACAGTTGTTATGCACCTGACGTCTCTTCCAAAGACATTATGAAATACTGAACAAATGTCGGTGACAAATACCACAACCTTACTAGTACGCAGTTAAAATAAAGTTTTCTAAAAGCTATTTTAACGCAACAAGTCTGTTTATCCAATGAGCAGCAATTGTGGTAGGGAAGACGCTGAAGGCCACTGTAAATCCATGCATTTATCCACGTCACACTCAGTGTTACAACCGTTTAACATCATGTCGAGACATAATTTATATATGCCAGCATCTGCTCTCGACCCCTATCCCACTAATCACTGCGTTTTATTGGGCGGCTCCACCTTCCTCCCCGCTCAGAGAGAGCATGACATTCACCATCCCGCACCTTTTACACCACCATTGATTTCCAGCATCCACCAACTGTAAGCCTCTGGCCCGCTCACCCAAGACGCCGTACATCAACCTGTATTAAGGCTTCACCTTTCATATCGCCCCCCTTATATCATCATATCCCTCGCTGACTGTTCTGCAGTTACGTCTCTCTCAGCTCCTGTGATTCCAAAGTGATGCCTCCTAGGATTGCCACTTATCTTCCCCAGTGAGAAAGACAGTTGTACTTTTAAAAAACATTTCTCAGCATGGCGGGGCTTTTGAAAGATTTATCAGCCTTTTCGATCATTCGAGCAGGCGCCTGCCTTTTCCAGAAAACCTCTTTCCCTCAGCCATGCGTCATGGAGTGGATGTGCGAATCAGTCGAATGTCACTCTCACGCTTTCTAAACCCTGCTCCTCTTCCTTTTGACTCTTCGCAGACGGAGGTATGAGAATCTCGTAATATCTTTTGGAAATCTTACGTGCTTGCTGTTCTCTCCGGGCCCCTTTGAGACAGGAATAGACTGATCGAGTGTGTGACTGCCTCCACAGTAATTATGTGATGAATGCGTTCATTCTGTGTGTAGCCTTGAGCGGTGAATAGCTCAACTGATTATTGAGGGGTGTGTGTGTGTATGTAGGAAGACATGAGAATAGATAGACTGAAACAAAGTATCTCCAAGAAAGAGGACACCATGTGTCCTATTAACTCTCCTCGGCTCCACTGAGCACCTAAAAGTGATGCCTCAGTGAATGAATCATAAGGCTCCACACAGGCTTCCTCGTAAAAGTCTTGTTACCCTAAAGGTGATGCATTTAGCGCCGCGCCCACAGTTTCATTCCCCAGCACCTACTGTATTCGGACATATCGAGCCAGCTGCCAGTTTGCTGTTTCTGTGACGACGCCCTTTTCCTTTCAGCTCCGAGGGGAAAGTTAAGGCTAGCACATCAAGCCTTCAACATTTTAAACCCCCTTAGATGGATGTTAAGCTCCATTAACAATACCTCGGTTTTTGCTGTCCGGCTCATATGGATTTTCTTTCACAGGCGGGATATAGCGGGAGAAGAAAAAAAAAAAAAAAAAGCCACAGAGCTGCAGAGATGGATCATTGAAGCATAATGCACAATAGCTCCCACATGTAACCCCTGAATAGACCTGCATTACTGTAAGCCTATAATGACCAGAGCTATAGCAAGCAAAAGATCAGCTTGTTGCGGGGTCGGCCGCTCTGTCCTTGACCCCTCGCGTCCAAGTTGTCCCTCTGGACAACTCATCGTCGTTGGGGTTCGGATGAGTGAAAAGGAGGAAAATTGTGAAGTGCTTAAGACAAAATCTGTAAATAAATGCAGCCCATTTACCTTTAACCTCTATTATATTACGTCACAGTGGAGTTCGGTATACTTCCATAGATTTACATAGTTGTAGGTTTTGACTTTTTATATATGATGTCTTTATATTATGCTCATCTGTTTGTATATCGCAGCAACCAACAGTTGTATCAGGAGCATGGGAAGATGTAAGATGTATTCTTTAGGGCAAAAAATACTAATTAAATATCAAACTTTTTGGCGTGCATTATATTAGTGTTCTCTTGATCTTTTCTGCGATGTCTTAACGCGGGTTGTGAAAATGATCCCAGCTCTGCTATTTAATTGCGATCTGCACGCTGCATACCTGGCCTCTTCTCCCGCGGCCGGTAACGTACAAGGACTCGTTTAGTTTGTATACACGACACGACCTGTTAGGCTCAGAAACACCAGCTCAGCCTGCCTTTGACTCCCAGAACCGGCTCACTGACTGTCAGTCAGGCCGCAAGGAGTCCCGGCGGACTCTCGCCCACAAAAAGACCTGGCGAGGGAGATCAATGCTCTCGCGTTTATCGAGCAACATGCAACCCCGCCACCCCACCCCACCCCACCCCCAACCCCCCACGCCCATCCTTTCGCACACAAGCACGCACACCTCACCACCCTCTCCGACGGCTGACATAGCAAAGGTATTGATTTCCTGATATTAATGCAGTCTTCATGAAAGGCCCGTGGCTGCAGAGGAGGAGAGAGAAGCGGGTGATGGGAAGAAAAGGAGGGAGCCGGAGGAGATAAGAGGAGATAGAAAGGAGGAGGAGAAGGAGGAGGATATCTGAGTGCGGTGCAAAGCCTCTGGTAACGTGCATCATGCTTAAAAAGATCCTCATGTTCGATATAAGCTAGACCTTAACTTCAGAACAAGCTCCGGCCTTTGAAATGTTAAGAAGCAGTGAGAGTAGCTTACTGTACTGGAGCGCCACTGAAATGTGATGCCATGTGTGATGTGCGTGGTCTTCTAAGAAAATTGGAAATTAGTCACTGCTTTTTGTGATTAATATTTTAAATTTTCCATTTCACCCACTGGGTTTCCCTCCATATCTCCATGTTTCTGTGTTCCACAGTCCCCTGGTGTAGATGTTGGTTTCTGTGCATCTGCTTTGATAAACTTACACGGAGTCACCAGTTTTCATTGCGTTACACTGATGGCTTTAAGTGTGAGTGTCTACAGTCGCTGAATGGGACACTCTTGTTCTCAACCGGAGCTGTTTTACACCTCTTTAAAAACTTTAGTTCCTAGACCTTTGCACTTCTCCCGTTTCTTTCTAGTTTATTTTAAGGAAATCATTTTTAGTATGCAGCAGTCATTTGCAGGAATCTCACCACACTCTCCAGATTTCAGTATTTGACTTGAAAGCGGTGAATGGACAAATGCAGTAGGTGTTGAAAGCCTTGGTGTGTTTGGAGGGGGAGAGGAGCGGCCCCGCTAATGGGCAGCACGTGCAGCTCCTCACTCCTCAGCTGTTCCTCTTTTCTTCCCCCCACTCCGTCGCTCGCACACTTTTTTTTTTTTTGTCTCTGTCATGAACGCACACTTGTGTTTTTTTACTAATTTCTCCTTTTCACTGCAAACTCTCACTCTCTCTCTCTCCTTTGTGGAGGAGGAGGCGCTCTTGCCAGCCATATGGCAGTGCCAGGGGCGTCCGGAGCAGATGTGCTCGGCATTGGGGCTCTGCTCTATCAAGCACATCCATACTTAAACACACACACACACACTCGGGCTTAAGCAGTGCCTGTTACCGAAGAAGAGGTCAGTGACTGACAACAGAATTATCTAACTCCCAAAGCGCAGTCACGCTAACTGCAGGAGCGACAAAAGCTACAATGAGGCACCTCTGAGTTCTCAATGGGACTTCTAATTAAAGTCAGTGCGTGCCTCCCACAAAATATTAGTTAGCAAATTACAGTCAGGATGTAGTGTAGCTGTGTTTATGACTTGAAGCTGTAAAGTGATCAATTAGGCAAAAGAATACTGTGATATATTTATTTAAACACACTCAAAGTGCCGAAATAAAAATACTCGTTTACAATATGAAGCAATCCCAGGGGAGCCCCTGAGCACATTTTAGCTGTGGAAAGCTTACAGGCCGACATAATATGCAGTTTGTCAGAAAACTATCACTATTACTATATGTCATATACGTTAGTTACTGGTCAGTGGCTCAACAAGCTGCTTTTGATGGATCACAGAGCACGAATACTTCACTTCAGCGGTCAGAGTTTGGCACCTTTGACTTCCTGTCTCCCATGTGCTGTCTAAGAAAGAGCTCTCATAGCCCGAAGAGTGCACACTCAGCGTGTTTGTGTTGATTTTTATTTATTTTTTTTTTGTTCCGGCTGTTTTTTGCTGAATCGTAAAAGAACGATGGAGGTTTGTGCGTCTTGGTGTATGTGTGTGTCCTACAGTAACAGGACGGCACAGAAAAGTTTCGTCTGAATGAAATGGGATGTAAATTTGACCAGTGTGCAGAATGAGAATGTAGGCTGGTTCCCAGTGTTTGCTGAGCCAGCGTTTGACCTACATCAAACATCCAAAAGCAGAATAAGTAAGAAAGCATCACTATGCTGGGCAACACCCGGCACAAGCGCACATCAAAGTCAGAAAGGACTGAAAAATGAAACCCACAAAGCAGCGCTGTTTGTTCCCCCTAAATTACCATTTCAAATGTAGCTCAGTTTATTATTTATTCTGTTTAACACAACCAGATCACAGTTAGTTAGTTTTAAAAAAAAAAAAAAAAAAAAAGGAATCAAAAGCAACATAAGGTATCCATTGCCTGTTTTTGCAGTTATTGTCGGGGTTAACCCTAACCCTAACCCTAAGTGTAACACAAAGTCATTCAATTCAAGTATTAACTCTGACTCTGACATAACATGCTCAGATAATCTTCTATATCTAAACCCATTCTATGATGCAGTGAAATGAACAGGACAAACATAATCTTTGGCATAATCAGAAATGTGTACGTACCTCCACTCACACAGTGACATAATACAGTATATCATGCAAATTCTCCTACGACTTATGTTCGTATCTGTGACAGCCTCAGTCCCCTGTTCACCACGAGCGCTTATTTACTCAACACAGAAAATGGTCAGTGTCTTGTTTTGAAAGAACAAACGCGGATCCAACCGCTGCTCGGGATTAACTAGAAAAAAAATGAAACAAGAGACATCTGTGCTGATCTATAAAAGTCAGCTAAAGAAGAACGATTTGTTTAAAATGAGATTAAAACGGCTTTTTGATGGAAATCAATAGTTGTTATTTCTTCTCTGAGGAACATGCATCACTTGGCTGGTCGTGTGTCACGCCAGAGTCAGCTAAGAGCAGCTGTCCGCACGGAGATCACAAAGCTTTACGACACTGGGGGGCGATGCAGGGGGGGGTTCAGGTCGAATGGAAGTGTGTGAGAAACAGCTGTAGAAGTGCAGTCAAGGAGTTTTCAGTTCTTTTAAATAGTGTGTTTGACCAAACTGATTTTTTTTTTTTTATAAGGAACATGAAGGAAAGAACCGCTGTTTTCTGATAAGTGACTCACTAACTGGCTGAAGTTTTTAAATATGTTTTCCTAACATCTCAAATCTAATCTCAAAAAACATTTCTTGTTCTGAAATACAAAGTGGAGTCATTTTTTTTCTTTAGGAAATGGCTATGCTAAATAAAGACAGATTATTTAATCTTCACCTTTACCTTGAAAGCTTTTGGTGTTGTGTTAAACAGTGTGGCAGTGTGTAGCTTTTGTTCTCCTCCTTATGGCTGTGACATTAACTGCACAAACGCTGTCAGTCAGATTTGGGTGCCTATAAATAATACCTACAGGTGAACTCCCCGCCTGCCTCCCACCCCCAGCAGGGCTCAGTTGGAGCACTGCTGGGCACAGGGAGAAGCTGTTGTGTTGGAATGAATGTGATGTTCTCAACTATGCCAGATATGTTGCCTATTATTCCCTATAGAAAAAGTAGTTTTAGCAAAACATTGTTTTCATAAGACGGTTCTGCTCCAAATATTTTACAAATAGCAGCCTGTTCTTGGCGCCTCCACATCTACCCTCAGTCCCTTCTGGTCTTTTGCTGCTCTGTAATGCAGAACATCCTCAACAATGGTAGTCCGCGCTTGTTCTTCTTGTTGATCACTTTCTTTTTTAGACTGTAATCCCTCCTCTGAATGACGAGTTTCTTTTATCCGGAATGTCAGAAACTATTCTTGAACACTTCCTGGGCTCATTCATATCTGCCATGTTTGCTCCCCTCTTAGTTCTGGCGAAGCACTTATTGCTAGTTGATTTAAAGCTCATTGCTACTGGTGTGCCAGCAGCAGCGGTACCACAGATGTACCGAAGGCTGATTAACTTAATCAACACTGTTTGGAAAGGCCTTGAATGTAACATGTTCATTTAACTGAAGTGTCTTTCACTCACCTGAGCCTCACCCCATCACCTACGTTGAGCTTTCACTCATCTAACTCTGGTTTTCTGCAACGGTGCAAACTAAAGGATTCACCATGTGTTTTTTTTTAAACTCACTAATGAACCTATTTACTTTCCAAGTGCAAACAGATTTATACAAAGTAAAGTCAATTGATTGAAAGCACATCACGGAAAATTAGTGAATGCATAAGCATTCAGCCCCTTCAAGTCAATACTTAGGAAATGCACTTTAACCAACAATTTTACTCTATTTACTCCTAACTCTGTCAGGTCACACAGGGATCAGACGTGAAAACTCCCCTTTAAACATTCACAACAACTTTAAAACATGCCTCCGTAGATTTTGCTGGATGCTTTGATGCTGAGAAGCATGATGCTGCCACTTTCATGCTTCACGGTGGAAGTGGTGTGTTTTTGGCAATACACAGTGTTTGGTGTTCACCGAATGGCCTCCACTGATGGCCTGAAAGCTCAATTTTGGTCAGAGAACCCTCTTTCAGTTGACATTCGAGTCTCCCACATGCCTCATGGTTGAACTCTATCTGAAATGTAATTTCTCTTCGCCGCGCTCCCTTAAAACTTGACCGGTGAAGAACATGCGCGACAGTTGTTGTATCAGCTTTGAACTCCTTGGCCTCCTTCACTTGTGTGTCATTCTACTACAGTCACTTTAAACACTTTCACTGCACTCAGGTGCTCTTCAGTCTCCAGGAGCTGGCAGCTGAATCACATAGTGGTTTTCCTTGTTGTTTAAATTCACCAGTTTCCAGGATGAATGACTATCACCTCTGAGAGTTTGCGCCATGTCATAGCATCATTTATCCAACACAGCACAGAAGACCACCGGTTATTTTATATTACAAACAATATTTCTTTTTATAGTTATTGTATATATTGTGTATTGCTCTAGTTTTTCTTTCTCTGAAAATGTCTTTACATTATGTTGCTCACATGTACCTTAAATTTTCCCTGATGACCAGTACAGTTTAAAGAACATTTCTTCCACAAATCCATCTACAAAGTTCTGATTCTTAAATCAAACCAGTTTATAACATCAAAAGTGGCAGAGAACTTTGCTCGACCACATGTGCAGCCACTTTTCAGCCTCACTCTTTGCTTTCCTCTGATAATACACATGCGTGGCACTGAGCTGAACGAGGGTTCACACTGAAGGTGAGCCACTCAGGGACTCAACCAGACAATAAATCATTACTGGCCCTTATTGCCGGAGCGCTGTGCTGACCAAATCACCTGCAGAAGCGCTGCTGCTCCCAGGTGGCTCAGTCAGTGTTGGCGGGCTTAAAATCACTGTCTTCATTTGGAGGGCTACTGTGGTGAGGGCGGGGAAGAGGCACCGAGAGAAACAGGGGAGAGATCAAAGCAGACAACATTAGTGGGAAAAGAAACAAAGAAAAGAACAATTTAGAGAAAGCACAATATCTCCCTCCGAGCCAATTACTAAGTAAAGGGCCTCAGACAAGGTTAGCATGAGCTAAATGCTAGTTCCAGGAATAGTCCTCTAGTATTATCTGTTGGCTGTGGCTGGCTGACTGAAGAGCTTAGACCGCTAACAGCAGGTAGGGTCTGACCTCACCTGGAGTCATGTAGTGCTACTCGTCAACAACACACCAACCGTAACTTTAAGATGTACTTACGTAACGGTTTTATGGGGAATTAAAATCCAAATCCATATATTTTGTGGCTGTGGTGACATTATAAAAATGATTATGTGTTTACATTTTGCTCTCATCCAAAGTGAAAAGCACTTGGGAGTGCTCCAGTTTTTGCAACCATTTATTTGCTAACTCTCACCTCCATACCAGCTGTACCTGTATACCGCAGGGACGTTTTGCCGCTTCCTTTGAAAGCTCTTGGCAGAACCAAGCTGTCGTCAGCTAGTTAAAAGGGACGCGAGGGTTGCTCACTTCCCTTTTAGCGCACCTTGCCAATCACGTCATCTTACCGGCAGATCAGCGTGCTTGCCAGAATGTCAGATTTACGTGCAGACGCAGTGACAGGTTTGCCAAACGCGCGCGTCTGCCAAGGAGTGGAGTTACTACACACGGAGACGGCATGAAGGGTGTGCGGTGGCTGCTGACAGGGAAAGTGTCTGTGTCTTTGGGAAGATGCGGGTCTGCTTGTTCAGCTGTCATTTTAAACAACATACAAGGCAACATGTGCTGGCAATTTTCAAAACAGAGCTCTTTATTTTTGGTGCGCGTGAGCACGTGAGTTACGTTATAGATCAGAGCTGTATATTCGTGATTAGTGCGCACTGCTGAAGTTGGTACTTTGTCTTTTTTTGGGGGGGTGGGGTTGTGCGTTTGTGTCCAGGGCTGCATGTGCGGAGCCATCTGTTTGCTGCTTTAGCAGTAGTCTTCCAGTGCCCAGGCTTATCTGTGCACGAGGGCAGTGGCCTACTTTAACCTTCTGCTCAGTCGGTGCACACAGCCCTGCACACTAGTTTGGTTGATCACCCGTCAGCTTGTTCGCAGCAAAACCCCCCCACCCCCCCACCCTTTCATCTGCATCAGCAATCTCTTTGGGGGCCTTTTTACTTGCTACTGCATTCAAAAGAATATTTAGTTCATTTTCTGGGAACACTCACAACTTTCTCTCAACGTATTCATGCCAAAGATTTTCTATTTTGTTTACGACAAATTGACTTACTAAAAATAGGTAACAGGACTACGAACCACAATAGTTTGCTGAAACCTTTCAGACATGCTCTCAGACCGTACCATAGAAGTGAAGCAAGCACTCGAAATATTTCATCACACATTTTTTTTTCCACTGTAGATCTTTGTAAACCAATACAGCATTATGTAAAGATTCCTTCAACTACAGCTCCTCATTCAGGATTGTGAGCTGTGACCAGTGTTCCTTTCTTGATGCACATGTTTGTAGTGGATGTGCGTTAGGAGCACAGTGAGTCATGCTAGTTAGACTATGTACAGTTTAGAAAAGACTATTAAGCTATGTAGGCTAGTCAGCGGGCCCTGTTTGGGAGTCGGCTGTTGTTGCTAATAGGTCAGCTGGGAAGGGCGGGGCAGGGGATGAGCAAGAGATTTTTAAGGCTCTTTCATTGGATGAGCGTTTGTCAGACAGGCCTGAGGAAGAGAGACGAACTGAGGAAAGGAACTGAAAGGAGATGAGAGGAACTAGGCCGAGCTGTGTGAGCAGAAACCTTAGCAAGACATTACGAACATCATCCATCAAACCACACTACAAATGAGAGTGAACTCTTAAATTAGGGACCCCCTAAAGTGACATCATTAAACTCCAGGCAACAAAGGCCAGCTGGAGAGTCAAAAGGTGAAACCGGAGAAGCTTCTGTTAGCCTGGAAGACCTGCAGACCATCGTATGGAGCTGCCCTCTCCTGAATCACACTGATCAGCTGAGCTACAGTTCATTCATTTTAGATACAGAGGATCAGATCTCTGTATATTGGAATATGCAAATGAGATTAGATTCAACTTTATTGTCATTGCACATGTACAGGTACAGAGCAACTAAATATAGTTTAGCATCTAACCAGAAGTGCAATAAGCAGTAAGTGCATGTAGCATAAATAGCATGGTATATAAGCGGTATGGCATAGGTTGCCTTTATAGCATATGGACAATATTTACAGATGAATGAGATGAAGATGAAAAATTAGCTGCACACACCACATACACTCAGGTCACAGACACTAACGGTGAGGAAGAGGAAACAGCTGAATCCAACCTGCTCTTACTCTATCGCCTTTTGTTTTTCAGATCCCGAAACATTTGAACTCGGGTAAAGCATGCAGGAGTGACACAGAGTTGTTCCAGCTTCAGTTGATGCTGCTCTGCTGCGAGCAGGGGCTCCTCTGTGTTCTGTACACAGAGGAGAGAGCCAATATTTGCTTCATTGTAAAATGTGAATGTGAACTTTTAGGAATGTGTCTCTGTGGACTCTGGTTCTAAACAAGCCCGTCCTAAAGGTTCTGTTTGCGAACTCTGAAGTGGAACATCATCTTTCAGCAGAGAGCAAGAAAGCAGGTAATTTGGTTTGTTATTTTGGTGCAACTTAGCTCAACATGAAGGCGGGAAAGAGGGGAAGTCAGACAACCTTTCCTGAAGCACACTCATTGACGTTATTGTATGAAACCTTTATGTCAAGCTGCGGAAACCAAGAAATAGTCCAAAACATTTGCTTTAAAACCATCTGAGGATTGTCATGTGACGGACCTAAAGTTTCTTTTTCTACTTTTTATTAAGCTAAGCTATCCGCAGGTGGTAGCTTCACAGACAAATAGGAGTGATGTTTTCAAAAAGTCTGTTCCATTAAAAAAACAACAAAAAAAGTTGAGTTAAAGGTTATAAAGTGTGGTCGGAGCAGTATACAGTAATGAAGAACCCTTTGTGAGTTGGCATGTGACTTCATTTTTCTGCCTTCGCGTTGCTCTGAGCGCAACGCTTGATGAGTTGCCACTGAGCAGATGGGTTCAAAATTATACCACCTGAGTTTCACATGAATGTCTTTGTTTGCTCGCCGGCTGCCCTGCTGCCTCACGGGCAGCGGCAACAACGAAGGGTCAGTTACTAGGCGAACGCAACTCATAACAAAGCCTCCGGGTTTTTATTCTGGGATTCTTTTTTTTTTTTTTTTTTTTTTTTGTTTTTGCAAGAGAACAGGACACAGAGCAGCGTCTGTGTGGGCACAGGTGTCGGGGGCACATGAATCCATGTGTAGATGTGTTCACGACTGTGTTTAATTCTGTGGTTTTGCTCTTTTGCTTGTCCTTGCGCTGGAATCACGTCTGCTGCGGAGGCTGCAAAGCAATCGCAACCGGCGTTCGAGTCGGAAGGGGAAAACTGAAAAGGGTGCAGATTAAACATGAAATGTGATCAGAGCTGCCAACTGTCACGCCTGAAGCAGGAGATACATGATTTAACGCTCGATCTCTCATGTCTTCCTTATACTCTTGCTAGACCTATTAAGACGCCTCGCGCTCGGGGAGAATGCCATAAGGTGGCTATGGTGCATCGAACTGACTGACTTGTGCTTTTCAAAGTTTTTCTTTCGTGTTTAAAGGAGTGCGATGCGGGGGGGTGGGGGGGGCATGTCATGTAAAAGGTCAAAGTTGAAACATGGAGGCATTCACTAGTGCCTGCAAAGAGGAAGGATCTTGGTTCAGAGTCTGAACAGGATGATTTACGTCGCTCCTACGTTTGCATTAATGTGTGTCCTGTTGTCTGTCTTTAGTCACGTCTCTGCACCATCATCAATCATCTCGCTTAAGCTGCCGTGTGTGTCGGTGTGCATGTCCATCGCTGTGTGTGTGTGATCCAGCCCGCCCAGTGAAGCTGTGCCAGAGGCTGATCACATCACAGCATCAGGGGCATCTGTTTGAAAGTGAAATAAAAGTAAAGCCTATGAATAAAAGAGCCACATGAATGGAAACACAGGATGCAAATGACTTGCCAAGCAGGGATTCTGTGTGTGTGTGTGTGTGTGTGTGTGTGTGTGTGTGTGGTCGAGAGACTGAGTGAGAGAATGGAAGTGTAGTATTCACCCCACATTTGTTCTCCACCCCAACATGACTCCACCTTAGCCTGACTGAATGACTAAGCACACACACACACACACACAGCCTGCTCTCCGAGGTGTATGGTTTTTCATGCATTAATCAAGAGCAGCTTTGACACTCGGATCCCGAATGAGAGGAAACAGAGCTGTTTTAAGGGAGCCATGCTGCTGGTTCTCTGCTTCACTGCAAGAGCACTGCTAGCGTTGCCTCGGGTGACTTTATCAATTAGGCCTCTCTGGAAACAGCAGCATCCTCTCAGCTTCCTCCTGTCCTCCCCCATTTCACTCGCCCCATGTTCATTCTTTCTCCTGATATTTATTCTTTCTCTCCGTACCTCCCCATCTGACGCCTGCCCCTCCCTTTCCCTCCCATGGTGCGTTATTCTCCCATGTGTTTCTCATCCTCCACTTCTTCTGTAACGGCTCAAACGTCCCGCCCACCCGTCACACCATTTTTAATTTTTTTTTTTTTTGCCCATCCTCATCTTCTGCACATCCCCACCCAAACACACACACACACACACACACACACACACACACACACACACACACACACACACACACACACACAATCGCTTCATCCTTTCTTTACTCAGAATATAAGTCTTCCTTCCCTTGTCTGAAGCCCGTGATTAATTGTCAACCACTCGAGGTCCTTTAAATGAAAATGAAATCGTAAATTAACAGAATAGCGGTGAAAAAAAAAAAGCTAATATGTAAAATGAACTATTTTAGGTAGCTCTCAGGTTTTGTCTCTGGGTAAAAATGGACGTTTGTTGTTTTATTAAAGATAAAACACAACTGGAGACACAGTTTGTAGCAGGAAAACAAAACAATTTAATTTATTTAATATTCATTTTTTTATAAAATGTCTTTATGGTACAGTCACAGCAATGTGAGAGTGTTCCCAAGTGAAGCTCACGGATATCCTGATAAATTGCCAAATGTTAAAAGTATTCATCTTTTTGCTATAACTGATGTAATCTGCATTATTTTAGAAAACCATGTATCATTCTAGCCATAGACCAGTTGAAATTGTCTAAAAATGTTGTTTCATGCCAAGGAAATTATTTTATCAAAAGTGACAGAGTTACTGGAGTCTCGTTTCAAAGTTTTACTTGCAGCAAGGAGCCGATACATGAACTACAGCAAGTACGCAATCGACCAACGATAGTGACGTTGCGTTCACTTTTATACAGTAGATCCTGTCCTAGAGTGGAGACGACCTTGTTAGAGGGACAAGCTGTCAGCCTCATTGGAATTCAACTAGTCACAACAAAGGAGCTGTAGGTTGGATGGTCCCCGTGCCCCCTCTGTGGGACCTTCCTCCTCCTGTTTGGTGAAGAGGATAAGAGAGAATATCTTGTGTGACAGTTTAACCTCTGGATTTTTCATTTCATTTTCAAAATAAGATGTAAAAGATGCTCAATAGAGGTAAAAACGCAAGTAAAAACTTACTGTAAAAACTTTTATGTTCTGACCGGTGCATGGTCACATCAGATATTACTTTCGGCTGTTTCCTGCCATGAAGGCTGGTCTGCTTCCTGCTGAGCCGTGCCTCGGGGCAGCTCAAAGCGAGCGGCGAGAAGTGAGAGGAGGAAGCAACAAGATGTTTCTCGACGAACAAATGGAAAGGCTCGCATTAGTGAGACGGACAGCTCATTTACATCACATTTATGGATATTAGCCTGGAAACTGAATGCTGGAGAACTCTATGATTCACTCAGCTGTAGAATAAGAGCAAACATAGTAGTATAGCCAGTGTAACAAAACCTCAGTTTGTACTTTATCGTTGTGCGATACTATGAGGAAAATGTAAATTAGCCCACGCAGCCACAGTGACTCCTTTTAAGTTGCAGTGTCTTTACGCTGTTTGCGCTGTATGCGTTATTTTTCACGTGGGTGGCCATGTTTGACGACGACTGGCTCGCCACTCATCCCTCACATATCAAAGCCGCAGCAGGATGTATTCTGGAAGAGTGACTGACTACCCGACATCCACGAGTGGAGCTCTGGAAGAAGAGCGCGCAATAATGAGGCAATGCCGAGCAATGCTGCGGCCCCATCCCAGTCTCTCAGATGTGTCCCTGAAGGGCCACACCAGTGACATACAGTACGCTGATGCGTTTGTGTGTGGTACGTTGTGGAGGGCGACGGGACACAGTGTACAAGTACGTTGGTGTGCATACGTCGGCTGGCATGTGTGTGCGTCCGTGTGTGTGCTTGTTTGGGATTTTAAGTGTGTGTGAGTTGTTCTTCGGCCGTGGGAGCTTACAGGCTCTGTGCGCAGAGGTTTCCTAATCCAGTGTTTTGAAATGAGCCCTCCAGCTGTTGTGGACTTGAGAGACTGCTGCCTTGGAGGAGGGAGGAGGCTTAGAGATGATAAGATGCTCCTTCTATCTTCGTTCCTCTAGGACCTGTCTTTCTTTCTTTCTTCCTTCCTTCCATTCTTTCATTACTTCTTTACTTCTTTCCCCGAAATCTTGACATTTAATACCTACGTGACCAATGTCATAACCCTTTGTGGGCTTCTTCCTTCATGCTGTTAATCCTCCAATACGAACGTACAGTAGACTGATTGAACGCTGAAGACAAAGGGAGATCAGATTAGAGTAGAGAGCGAAGCATTTATTGTATTTATAGTGGCAGATTGAAGATGTGCCGTGCATTGTTATTATTTAAGCAACTGGGTTTTCGGTGACGAATCACGCGGTTTCAAATGTGTCACATGGATTTTAATGCCTCTAAGTGGAATTTCTTATATCATTTGCAGGAAGACTTTTCATGAGTGCGTCTCTTATAAAACCGAGCGGTTAGAGAGCTGCCTACTGTCTCCCCTGGCCCAGCAGCGAGCCTGCGGGGCCTGTGGTGTCTGCCAGCAGAAGAAAAGCGTAGGAAGTCCAGCAGGTTTTGGACAGTCAGCCAGGGAGCAACAGGCAGTCTGTCAGCTAGAATATCAGCAATGATCAAAACTCCGATTTGACACAAATGGGGATTAAAGCCTTGAGGAAAATAACCTGTATTCTGTGACCTACAAATAATACAAATAAATTAGGATGTGTTTTATTGTGCGATGTGGCCATTTACTTGCACTTGACATCAAGCTTGACTCTTGATGACAAAACCACATATATTACTTTCTGGTGGTTCTCGCTATCAACTTATGGCAAGATCATCATCTTACATCATCACTAACAAGGATGATTTGCAGGACATGATCAATTATCTGTAATCATATCAGCGCATAGTCGTCCTCACCGTGTTCAGATAAGATCACTTCCCAATGGGGTTTTTGGACATGGATGCATGCTTGCGGGGGAGATCTAACTCGATTTAGGCTGTAATGTCTTTAGCCGGTCTAGAAATAGGATGCGCCATGCACATATTTGTCTCTGTGGGTCTGTTGTGGCTGACAGCTGAGTCCAGATGAGGAAGGCAGCTCCTTTGGTTCCTTGGCTTGTTTTCTCGTGCAACAAAGGCTTATCTTGTCAAACTATGGTTATTTAGTGATCTGCGTGACTACAAGAGGCAGCAAACAGAAGCTGAAATAACAACCGATAGCCCCACTTGCCGTGTTCGTTCAGCATGTGTTGATAGAAACTGTGCGCCGACAAAAGTTGTTTTAGGAAAGGAATAAAACGAGTAACTCGAGAGACAGCTGATCATCCTGTGTAGTTTAACACTTACATATTTTATGTGATCCTTCACAGTGTGGTCTGCATGTTTGCTTAGTCGCTGAGAGCATTAATGGAGAGGAGCTCGCCTCTTCGGATATTATGTTTGTTTAGCTGTAAAGATGAGAGGGCAGTGAAGAAAGGATGCAGTGGGAGATCTTATTCATTTATTTATTCATTTCTAGATTCTTCAACAACTCGCGTGTACGTACAGATGGAGGTTTTGCTCTGCATCACTTGAACTCTGTCTGTGTCTATCGCTCACTGGCGGAGTGCAATCTTTCCAGCACTGGAGATAGAGTACAGGCGATCAAATAGCCTGGAGGAAGACTTTGAAGACATCCTTCTCTAACCAAGGCTTATAGGATAGATCATTCAACATGCATCTGCTGGTAGTTTCTACATTTAGACCCCCTCTCTGCTCTGCTCTGCTCTCGGTTCCCTTGTTTAATTTGTTTACACCTTCAATCGTAGGTGTGCGCTTCGCTTGTTAATCAAGACACTGATCACTGTCTCTTTCTTCCTCTAGTATGTGTGCGGGCGCTGGATGTGACGGTGTCGCAGAGCAGTATCCAGGTGGCCCGTGGCCAAGCAGCCATGCTCCCCTGCTCCTTCACCACCAGCGCCGCCCTCAACAACCTCAACATCATCTGGATGGTGATACCGCTGTCCAATGCTAACCAGCCAGAGCAGGTACGAATCACTAGCATCCGCTCACTAGCTGTGTTTCCATATCAGTTTTCATGCTCGTGTGTGTGTTCTAATCTGGGCTGCTGGTATATAGTTTGAATGACAAATAAAAAGTCTAATCTGAATCATGAGTGTTTCAGCTTTTATAGAAGAAAAGGTCTCATCCCATGTGTAGGGCACCCATCTTCGTAAAGTTCGGCCTGTGCGCATTTCCACTTCTTTGTCTTCTTTAGTTTTATCTTGAGTCAGCATGAAGCATGATCAATAGCAGTTGACACAAAAGACTAATTAACTAGCTTTCCCAACTGGAAAAGAAAAGGATGAGCCACTTTCATCTTCTTCACCTTCAAGGTTTTGTTTTGTTTTGGGTTTGGACTTCTACTTCTTACCGTTTTTGTTACAACCACACTCCAGTCTAGTTGATGGCAAAAAACCCTAATTAGTTTTCTTTCCCTTTTTTTCCCTTTTGAGTCTATTCAGAAATTCACTTGCTAATTTACCATGAAGCACATGGCTAATGAAAGTTCCTCAGCTTTTACAGTAAGAGTCTGAATTAAGGACGGGATGAAATCTGGACCGAGCAAACACTGCAAAGTAATTAGATTTCCATTTACTCTGGTTCTAGGATTTGCTCTGATTGATGTGATTGCATTTTGTTAATGTCTGCATGGTAAACTGGCACTTTTCCTTCAGTGCACTGTTTTCAATAGAGACATTTATGCTACTGAAATGTTTCTAACTGATTTTCTAATGCAATACTACTGTATACGCATCCTGTGGATCTCTACACCAACCTCACAGTCCAAGCAGGTACACAAAGCTCCATCAGTTTTGAGGTGTGCTCAGATACAGCGCAAAGAGAATATCAGGTGTCTAAGGTGCAAGGTGGATATAGGCACAGTCATGAAACAGTCCAAATTTAGGGATTCGCTCGAGTTGTAAATGTTTCAACTTGAGCAATTTGGATAACACAAACATAACACAGAGCAAGACAGGAACCCCCAGAACAACACTCGCTCATGATGATGATGATCTTAATACATCTCACTGTTGCACTTCCAGCTTTTATTCTGCAAAGACACACATACACTGCAAAAGTTAAAAAGTCAAATTTAAACAGAAATATAACACTTCTCTTTTCGGTGCATCTGAACGCACCTTTATGATATTAGCTATGTACACTACCAGTCAAAAGTTTGGAGAAACCTTCTCATTCACCCTCTTCACCATCTGCTTTACAGCCTCAAGTCTACACGGCTGACTCCACATGATAGGGTGTTTTTACTACTTTCTACATCGTAGATACATCCTGAACCCATCAAATATATGAAGCAAGATATATGGAATTATGTAGCAAGGGAAAAAAGTTAAATAACTGTTTTATATTTTAGATTCGTCAAAGTAGACTCCCTTTGCTTTGTTGACGGTGCTGCAAACCCTTGGCCTTCTCTCAATGAGCTTCATGATGTAGTCAACCTGGGATGGTTTTCACTTCACAGGTGTGCCTTGTCAGTGTTCATTTGTGGAATTTTTTGCCTTCTTAATGGGGTTGGGACCATGAGTTGTGCTGTGCAGAAGTCAGGTTGGTACACAGCTGACAGCCCTTTTTGACAACTGTTAGAATTCATGCTATGACAAGAACCAATCGGCTAATAAAGAGAAACGACCATTGTTACTTTAAGGACAGAAGGTCTGTCCGTCTGGAAAATTGCAAAAACTTTTAATGTGCCCCCAAGTGTAGTCACAAAAAACATTAAGCACCACAACGAAACTGGCTCACATTAGGGACTGCCCCAGGAAAAGAAGACCAAGAGACACCTCTGCTGTTGAGGATAAGTTCATCTGAGTCGCCAGCCTCAGAAATCACAAGTTAACAGCAGCTCAGATTAGAGCCCAGATAAATGGCTCACAGTTCTAGTAGCAGACACATCTAAACATCAACCATTCAGAGGACCCTGTGCGAATCAGATTGTTATGGTCAAATAGCTGCTAAGAAACCACTACTAAGGAAAAAGAATAAGTAGAAGAGATTTGTTTGGGCCAAGAAACACATTTATTCAAGGCGGACTGAACAAGCATGGCCACCACAGCATCCTGCAGTAACATGCCATCCCATCTTAGTTGGAGCATCATTTATTTCATTCATTATTATCAACTGGACAATGACCCCAAACCCACCTCCAGTCTGTGGAAGGACTATTTGACCAAAAAGGAGAGTGATGGAGCGCTGTACTAGATGACCTGGCCTCCTGACCTAAACCCAATGGAGATGGTTTGGGGTGAGAGGAACCACAGAGTGAAGGGACAAGGGCCAACAAGTGCTCAGCATCTCTGGGAACTCCTTCAAGACTGTTGGAAAACCATTTCAGGTGACTACCCAATGATGCTCATGGAGAGAATCTAAAATATAAAACATGGTTTGAGTTATTTGACATTTATGTTGTTTACTACATAATTCTATATTTGTCCATTCATAGTTTTGATGCCTTCAGTAAGAATCTATAATGTAAATAGTCATGAGAATAAAGAAAAACCATAAAATGGGAAGGTGTGTTAAAATCTTTGACTGGTTAGTGTATGCTGTAGAGATTACCATAGAGTAATATAGATGTAGTAGCAGGCTTAGGGGTGTGTTTATAGTCTACATAAGGTTGACACTTTCGAAGCTGTTTATGCTGCGGGACAGCACTGTCGTGTGGCTCTTTATCTTCATAACAAGTATCAACTGCATTAGCCAAGAGTATCTTAAAGTTCTTTTTCTACTGCTGTGACTTTGTTTGGAAACAGCAGAGGCAGTTTAATTTGCACACGTAAACTGCATGATTCAGACTCAAGTTGTGTTCTATTGTTGTTAATTTTGTTTCCCTGGCGTCCCTCATGATGGCTTTCAACTCTTTTATTTTTATCACCTCCACTCCCTCTTCCTCTCGCTCTCTCTCTGTTTGTCCTCCCCTCCCCACCCCCCTCGCGGGACTTCTGTGATTCCATTTGAGTTGTTTAACATGCAGCTGCAGGCCGTACAAGCTCACCTGCCTCCCTTCACTTTGAGCCACAGCGCTGGTCGGCCGTCCAAATAATACAATCATCTTCTGCACTAATTAACTCACGCCCACGACAGGCTCTATATCGCAGCTGTTCTCACCACATACACAGACTCACACATACACCAGCACACACACAAATACACAAACTGGCATTGCAAAGACTGCTGGTCCAAATGCACTCTACATCCACATGTATACATGCAGGGCTTATATGTGAAATATTTACCGACTTCGCACATGACTGCAGACTGCACAGTAAAAGTGTGAACGCCGACATGCATCCATCCACCCATCCAGACATGCAGTGGCGTAATTCTCGCATGTGCACACCTGTGGGTGACGGCTTATACGTACGTGCACGTGCAAACACAGACTGAAAACGGCGGTGGACGCACACATGCTTCCTCATGCATCAGTCCATGTGACTTTTCGGGCAATTGATGATGTGAGCTGAAGTTTTTAAAAGGCTGCCTCGCATTCACAGTGCTCTTGAGCTGCTCATTCACACTGTATTGCATGACATGTACATTAGGTCCATGCATACCTTAGAGCATCGGGGGCAGCCATGATACACACGCAAGATTTAATTGTACTGTATTGTCACAAATGGCACTTGCAAATGTACGCTCATGCATATGGAGTTGGACACTGTGTGTGTGTATGTGTGTGTGAGAAATACAGTTCGGGTTGTGTAACTGAAATTGGAGACTTGTTTAAAAAGTGTGCGTTGAATAAAGTGCTGTCGCCGTGTGGGGCGACAGAACGAGCGCAAGGTCATTTTAGACCGAGAGCGTGTCATAAATGATTACGGTTGATGCTAAAAGCCATTAAGAATTACTCAACAGACCTCTGTTCACTTGCGCTTTAGCTCAGATAGATCTGTAGTAAATGATGCAGCGTTAGAGGGCACAAACTTGTCAGCGTCGATGGTAAGACGGCTATTTGTTCTTCTCCATGGTAATCCCGCTTTATGTTTCCTTGATGCTCTCGCTGACATGGACTCTGAGGCCTCACCCTCTTCACCCTCTGCTTTACAGCCTTAAGTCTACACGGTTGACTCCACATGATAGGGTGTGGAACTTAATGAGTCAAGTATGAGCTTCATATATTATATTTATGAGGAAGCGTGACAGCCTGGTGCATCTGGCATCTGTTTAGATGCTCTGAAGTAATTAGGGTAAAGGAGAGAATTTCAAAAAAAAGAAAACAGGTTACCTTTATATCTGTAATTAATGTTTTCATTGTTGCAATAGATAAAATGATGTGGGGCCAACCTCATTACAACAAGCTGCAGCACAATATATCTCCTTTACAATATCAAATTAAAAAAAATTGCTGTTGTAGTGTTGCATTCACAGTTTGTTTCTGCTGCTCACAAATTATTTAAGTAACACCGAGTCGCAATAGTAGTAGTAGTAGTAGTAGTAGTAGTAGTAGTAGCTCTGCTTCTAATCTTCTAATTTCTGCTGTATAAATGGGATAGGTGATAATGGTAATGTCATGATATACCTTACTGCTGAGTTGGTCTTGGGATGATTAAAAGTAGTGTGTAGGGCTGGGTGAGATGACCAAAAATGTATATTGCGGTATTTTTTAAAAATTCTGGTGGTATTACAGTATATCACAGTATTTCTGTTGTTTTGTTTTTTTCATGCATATTTTCTACTGGTTGAGAGAGGAGTAAATGCGGTAGATTGACTAAGGATGGACTATTTTACTGTGATGATGAGTAAATATTGTAGAATAATCCCACACTAGTAGTAAAACGGGTTTGCATGGCCCCATGTCTGCTGATGTGGAAATCAGGAACATTTACAGCATGAAAAAGAATTAGATGAAATGAAGTCATTTATTTGACATATTTATTTATATTAAATGTAATTAATTGAATGTCAATAGCCGCACAACCAGCTATTGTAATAATAATGGGGACTGTCCCAAGGACGTCTAGTCACCCTAAAACAAACCCCAGACAACTGACAGGGCACAGTGTCTCGTGGCGCAACGTTCCGAACGCAGTGTAATCAAATACACGGGACATCGTAACGGGAGAAAATACCGGTGTTCAGTATGAACCGGTACACCAACCAGCCCTAGTAGTAGTCCTCACTGACAATATCACCTGATATGGATTCAATTTATTTTAAATTATTTTAACGAAGTGGCCTGGTGAGAGGCATCTATTCCAAACTGCATATTGCAAACTGTATACAACTGACAGCATATTGCCACAAAATAAAAAGAATAATAATTAAATAATAATAACTCAACAGCACCAATGAATTATGGAAGGAAGCAGCTTTCATAGCCAGAGTTTTCCAGGTGAGGTGCATTGGTTGACAACTGCTTGTGTCGGCCAGTAGCCTTCCAACACAGTGGGAGGTGTGTCACAGCATCCAGTTTGTTTGGATTTATTTTAGCCGTTTCGGTTTTATTAAACGAGTTACCTGCCAGCTGCTTGTAGTTTCATATTCAGCATACAAATGAGGCTGTGTGTCATCTTATTGTCTCCTTGAACAGGAAATCTTCCCAAAATGTCTGACTTGTCTTATAAGCACCTGGATAAAATAAAGCTTTTAACAAACCGTGGGATTTCCAAACACCTTTCTAACGTTACCAGGAAGGCTATTCTTACAATGGAAACTTGTGTATTTTAATTTGGGTTTATTCATACTCCACCAATCACAATCACAGCTGTCTTTATAAAACCCAGAACCTGAATAACGCTGGTTACAGCGCCTTCCAACCAGTCTGTAATAAACTGGAGCTGTGACGGGTCGTGCTTTATAAAAGAGCATTTTTATGAAGTGATTTTGATAAGACTGCCTCTGTTGCGATGAAGAAAATCAATATAAAAGGCAGTGCTCCAAGTATAACACTCAACCTTGACTCTCCGGCTGTCTGAACTTCAGCCGAAGTGACAAGCTGAGCTTCAGATTACAACATGTTGGCATGCAGCTCAGAGGAGCGTACCTGTGTGTTGGGGTGTGTGTCCACGTCCGCGTGCTGTTTCTGTGCAGATATAATCCGCCCATCAGGCTGTTGTTGTGATCAAGAGATGTGACCTCCTTCTTCTGGGCCACTAGGTGCGAGATAATCCAGATAAACACACATAACTCGACAATGGTTTTATCTTTCAGAGCGATTGTTTATCCTCTGTAAACTGTTTGCTGGATACTGTTATTTATACTCTAATAAAAGCTCCAGATTCTCTCTCTGCTCCCACCACCAGCGAAACCGCGAAATGATTTTGTAGTAGCAATGAGGGAAGTAGTTATATATCAAAAGTTTTTACCCAGCACATTGTGTGGAGCCTTACAGTGTACATATTATTAGCCTTGTTACCCATTCAATTTGGATACATAGTGGATGGATACAAGTTTTTGCTGTACTGTTTTCCAAATGAATGTTAAGTCTGGAAGAGCTGTTTCAATAAGTTCACGTCAAGGGAAATATTTATTGATTTTTTTAGTGCAGTTTCATTTAAATGAACCTTTGGTGAAACTGCCGTCATAGAGAGAAATGATGTTAATCTGTAACTGAGAGCATCCGCCGTAGTATCTTAGAACATCACACTGACCCATATCTCAACCCAAGGGTGACTCACATCGATGTCGCATTCATTTGCCGACATAATATCTCTCCTTGTTTTGATGGACACGTCAAAGGAAACGAACAAGGGCCCATCTCAGTCAAAAGTGTGGTTTGTCTGAGGCTGTAACCCCTCCCTGTGGAGAGAATGAGAGGACGTTATGCTATACATCCCATGACCCATGGACTCCGCTTCAACACGCTCGCTCATATACAATAATCTGATATGTTCTATTGATCAGCGCAGAGGAACTCTTTCCTTTGTTTGGTTTCCTACCCCCAGGAACATTGTTATGCAGAGTCAGCGGCAGCACGTGGTCATTTTCACGAGTAGGGTTTCAGGGTTTCAAGTGTCTTTCTTAAGGACACGTTCAACAGAGAAAATCCTTTGTTTTATAAGGACTGGAGCTGTAACCTTCCGTTGAAGAGCTCAGATCTCTTATCCACCCTGATTGCTCTAAATCCAGATCACTCACACCCCTGGTGACAGTGCACTCTCTAAACTTAAGACGTTTAAGGTCAAATGTGGTTACTGTGTGGTTACTGTTGTATGATTTAAAGGCTGTGTAGGGCTTAGATGCAAAGCCTCATGCAGGAATTATCTTTCCTCAAAGAACTCATTGCATCTGCATCACTGCATCACTTGTTTGTGGTTTCTTTAGCACAGCAGTACACGTTCTGATTAGGTTTAACCAGATTTTATTACCTCTTTATGAACCTCTATCAGTGCATTAAGGTTTGATTACCCTCTCTGTGGTTTCTTGTTCTTCTCCGTAAGTCATGTAGGAAGCATTGAAGTCCCACCTTCCAAAACATTACAACTTCCTCCTATTTTTCTCTAAATCTCTTTACCACCTATAGCTATCAACTCCTCAGCCATCACAACAAATTCTATTTCCTCGTGCATTCATACAAAATCAGGAGCACAACGCAGCATCCCTGGACGCCCCCGTAAATGTACTGACATGCACAAAAGTGAGAGTTTGCAGCATCCTTGAATGCACCACAAAAAAAAAAAAAACTACAAGCACATCAACTGACTGAGCATTGTACTGTACCCTTTTAGAAGATGTCTGTCAGTTTTATGTGCATGTGCTGGAGCATGTAGTTCATGGGATAACGAAGGTAAACCCGGCGGTATGACGAGACATATTAGTGAAATGGATCTGGTCCCATATTGTTCAGAACATGTCTCAGAGGATAGAAAGAGATAACAGTGGCAGCTTACAGCCAGTAAATTGAAGGGAGCTGTAGGGGTTTAGAGATTTATTCGGGCTTTATTTCGGCAATGGCAGTATCCCTCCTGTCTGGGCCAATGGACTCCTTACGGGGTCAGGCAGAAGTAGGATATGATCACGGAACTGGTACAGTGACAGAGAATATCTGGAGGTTTACTGCGGGCATCCAGTTGTGAGTGTTGATAGTGGTGCAAGAGAGGATTCAGGCTATAGTACGATGTTTGTGGATTCTTGTACTGTATCTGTGTGCAGGATTTTAGGAGAGAAAGTGTGCAACAGAGGTTGCGCCAACAGCGGGGCGTCCAGCTAGTCCAGCTAGAGTTCTTAGGGCCGGCCGCCATCTGAGTGCCAGCCATGACCTCTTTTCTGTCTGCGCATAGCCACAAATCCAACCAGGTCACGCGAGGGGATGAGGTGATTTATATGTACTCATACAGAAAACATGGGTGGATGAGCGCAGCAGGGGCACAAAGGGACCAGATCTAAAGTCCAGAGGTCTAGAAAAGTGCATATGAATATGATTAATCTGAATCCGTTTTATATCACAAAGTCGTGATTTATTCCTCTCTGTTAATTTTGCCCGAAAACAAATGTCCGCAGGAACTCAAATTAATACAACTGCGGAGACGGCTCTCAGACACAACACAGGTTAGCGCCTGCTCTAATCCTCGGCTCATTCATGGACACACACATCGGAATGTTCCCGTGTGGCCGATTGATTGGATCACTTTCACCGAGCATGCAGATTATTTTGTCAGGTCATCAGGAGTGTAATGCCAGGTCATGCACCTGGATACGTCTGCTAGGGAGAAACCTGGGGGAAAAAGAAAAAAAAAATCTAAAAGGTTATTGAACTACTCCGTTATTAGACTTAGGAACAGTTACTGTGTCAGAACATTCGCACACAACTCGGAGCTGAAACACACCCGCAGAAGAGATGCAGTTGCAGACTCTCATCACAGCTGAGGAGCTGCCTATTCATCTGCACATAAGAGGACAAAGCGAGCGTGCTGCACTCAGGAAATTGCAGCCACGCAATTTACAATCGTTAAGCAGGGGCAGAGGACACAGCCACATATACACTCCTGCACTTTCATCAAAACTATCCCCCTCGTGTGCGCACACACACACACACATACACGCGTGCACACGAGGACACACTGGCGCTTGGTTGTTTCTCTGCCTGGGTCTTTGAACAGTTCAATGAGGACTCTTTTCAGCGAAGTGAATAGCCCCTCTGATTCCCCTCCATGCTTTGCGCGTACGTGTGTGTGCGTGCATGTATGAGTGTGTGTGTGTGTGGTGCATACGTGACTTGTGTGCGCATACCATGTGATCGTGCGTGTCCTTCATCTTTTGTGTGAGCCCAGCTGAGGGGTGAGGGCTGTTTTGCATGTGGCTCGGCCTCACAAACGAGCTGTTCAGCCCAAGTTTGAAGGGGGGGGGGGGGGGGGGGGGGGGGGGGGGGGGGGGGGGGGGGGGGGGGGGGGGGGGGGGGGGGGGGGGGGGGGGGGGGGGGGGTGGCTTTGGGTAGTGTGGTGCGTGCATGGGTGTGTGTGGTGTGGTGCTGGACTTTGTGCGCTACTGTGACGGTGACGAGATTACCTGAACCTGAAGGTGTGAATTTTCTTGGCTCAATTGTGTTGTCACTGACATTATCCTCAAAGGTCACTGACGTAATGACAAAGGATTGGGCTTTGTGTTAATTTCTCGCTGGATTTGATCCTTGTGCAGGCCTGCGTTCCCAGCCGCGGACTCATCAGATTGCGTTTTATATGTTTCCAACTTCAAATGGTTTCAATTATGCATATGATTTAGCCAATGCTTTTATCTGAAGAGCTTCACAGTACCATGAAAGCGTACTTTTAGTATGTACTCCTTCAGCCTGAATCCACCCAAGATAGAAAGGACCACTTACCAATAAAAGGTTTTTTTAGTTTGTCTGTCTGTTTGTTTGTTTGTTTGTTTGTTTGTTTGTTTCTTCTTGGGAAAGAAAGGTTAGCTCTCTCCATTACACATTCTGCCCACTGTCTATGTTCAGCTTTTTGGTAGAAATTGGTCTCCCTCTAGTGAGAGACATGTGTAACAGGGCACTAAAGGAAATGTCAAGAAACATATATCTGAATGTCACTGGCCCTGAGGCCTGGTGTGTTGTCTGCTACATTTCCTTGGACAGCGGGAATTTAAAAAAGTACTTATTTTGATGAACTAAAATGGTCGTTTTCTCTTCTCTGGCCGCTCTGTCACCATTGTCTCTCACTCTCATCCATCTTTTCCCCATTTATACCTCCTTATCCTTTTTTAAAATCCCCTGCCGTTTCTGCCTCTCATCCGTTCCCCTGTCCGTTGTTATCCTGAACCAGGTGATCATCTACCAGGGCGGCCAGGTGTTCAGCCTTGCCAACCACCTCCATGGTCGCGTGGGCTTCGCCACCACCATGCCAAGCACAAGTGCCTCCATCATCATCAACAACACCCAGCTGTCCGACACCGGGACCTACCAGTGCCTGGTCAACAACCTCCCAGACAGAGGGGGGCGCAACATCGGCGTGATTGGGCTCACAGTGTTGGGTAACTAGCCACACATCATACCAGAATGTTTTCTTTTTATTCTTCGTCCTTCTTTTTAAGTAGTAGACATGAATTTGCCTGATTGCTCAAAATAAAACATAAGTGTCGGTAATGGAGAATAAGAGATGGTAATTATGTTGTGTTAGGGTTCTCAGCATATAAGCGCAGCTTTTTTTTTAATTTAAATCTAATTTCCTCTGCAATCGGGAAAAACATTTGATTTGCTCTGTAAAGTGGTTAACGCGACACCGCCCACTCTCTCCATCTGCCAGTGCCCCCTTCGGTGCCAGCATGTCGAATCCAGGGCACCCTGGATGTAGGCAGTGACATCATGCTGATCTGCAATTCAGAGGAAGGTATACCAACCCCGTCCTACTCCTGGGAGAAGCGCGACGCGCTGCCCAAGCTGCCACACAACGCCATGCAAGGTATTACAAACAAGCTGGCCGTCGGAGTTCCCTTTTGCCCCACCTTTGCTGGTAAATCTCACACACATAGTGTGGCCCAGAATCCCTGCGCCACCATCACTGTCACCCGTCATGTACCAGGCCCAAAGGTTCCCCTCCACTGATCCTGCTGAAGGGTGATAATGGATGGATGGATAGATGGATGGATGGATGGATGGATGGATGGATGGATGGATGGATGGTGATTCAGACTAGTGAATTTGTGAATGACTTTGCGTGTGTGTGTCAGCAATGTGATTTTGCCTTAGTTGTGTTTTCATGGTTTCCTTCCTCCCTCATGTTGAATACCAACCAACAACTGGTTTTCAGCATCAGAGAGCGCTGGTGTAGTGTGGACTCTCCTTTCTTTTCCAATTGTGCCAACTGCAAAAAGTAATAGTCTTCATCACCAGACATTTTCTCTCTCTGTACACTACTGGTCAGTGGAAGCCAATGCAGAGGTCGCGTCATATTCAGACTACCATGGCGTTAAAGATAATATTTTTTCTTATACAACTATAGGGTCAAGTGATCTTTGTACTTGCAAAGAAAAAGAAATATAAATTGGTAGTAAGTGAATCATAATTGCAAATTCAGCTACAAAGGCAGATCATGTTTTGTTGATTGTCAATTATCAGCATTTGTGAGAAGCTAATTTGCATGTTTGGCAATCGGCCCTTTGAAATGCTAACATCTAAAAGAGCTTCAAAGAGGTCAAATTGGATTTCACCAAAGCTGGAGTGGCACTGCTCTAAAAGGCCAAACGCGAATGACAACAACAACAAAACAACCTGCCACAAGATAAAGCTAAGTAACACAAGATATGACAGTTACAGTATTCCCTACTGGTTACCTTGCATGGAATGCAGTCCAAAATGTGATTCTTCCTGTAACTTATAGTTCCGGGCACAGTTCACAGCATCCGTTCATCTATTTAAATATATAAATTATATAGTGCATATACGGTGTTGCTTTTTCCCTACATTTTTGCATAAAAATTACTTAAAACATCAGCACATGATGTTTAGCAAACTGCAGATGTGCAGAAAGGTTATGCAGAGCAGTGCTGTTCAGTGTTCTTCATGAACACGAGGCCTCTGATATCTTAGAAGTTACCCTTTGTCACCTCTCAGACCACTATGCGTCTTGCTTCTGGAGTGGTCTGTGTTGGTGGACCACTCCTGTGAAGGCTAACAGTCGTCTTGAATCTCCTCCATTTGTTCATAATTCGTCTGACTGTGGATTTATGGATTCAAAGTTCTGTAGACATGGTTTTGCAACCTTTTACAGCCCAACTCTTTTTCTGAGGTCTTCAGAAAGCTCCTTTGTCCGTGCCATAATATACTCCAAATATAATATGATCGAACTATGAGAATATCACAGATTTTTTAAGGAAAACATGTCACCAGATGGACTGTAATTTGGTGTGATTTTGGTTTGATTGGTTTGTCTGTCTACTTCATGTGAAAACCCGCCGCTTTTATGCAGAAATGTAGAAAACAAAAACAAAACAAAACAAAAAAAAATTTACAGTGCATATGTTGTATGGTTTTTCAATCTTCGTTTCGCTGCTATTGGCATTTGATTCACATTGAAACAGGATTATGGAACTACCAGTGTCACTCGTACCTCTGTGTGTGTTGGTTGGACACAGACAGCTGTGACATCTGTCAAGTCACCGCAGAGAGAAGAGGCAAAAATCAGGCTGTCTTGCTTCCACTGTAACTGAAATATGAGGAAATGCTGAGGCCAGATAAATGCATCCAGTAGTGTACAGCTGTGTGATTCTAATCTCACAAGCCATTCATCATTTGTGAAAAATTACCTGCAGCATTAGTGTTTCACCGTTTTCACCGTACTGCGAGGTATATAGCACCCTCTGCTGGTAGTTACTAGAAGTGTTTCAGTTGCATTGTTGAACTTTTAACCACTGTATAACAACTGCATTTAAATGATCTTCAGACATTAAATGGAATTATATTTTGTTGATGAAGTCATTGGTTTGGCCCTTGTTTGTTGTGTATTAGTACCTGGCTAATTACTATGTGGATCTGTGTGTGTGTGCGTGTGCGTGTGTGTCCTCCAGACAAGATGCAGGGCACCGTCACACTGAGAAACATCAGCACCAGCACCTCAGGACTCTACCAGTGTACATCCAGCAACACTATTGGCAAGAGCACATGTCTACTCAACCTGCAGGTTGTTGCACGTAAGTGAACACACAGCTGGATCAATGTGACTGTTGTATACTGACACACGGCTGTGTCTGCTTAGGGAAGTGCACACATAAATGGAAAAGCTGCCTCCTTGTCTCGCTCAAAGTCTGACAGATAGGACTAAAGTGAGCAGTCTTCTCTTTGACTGACAATCGTCAAGCACAGGCACAAGCAGAAATGAACCAGCCATAAATCAAGAAATGACAAGACGAGAACAACACTGAGATGGTTTTTGAAGGTCACACAAGTCAGATAGTTTGAAAAGTTTGACAAGGACTGTAAAATGGAGGGCTGAGTGCTGTAAATGTTCAGGTAAACTATTCTATTCCCTTCTGTTTTAAAGGAGAAATCATTTGGAAGTGAAGCTCGAAATTTATTAGAGCAACAAACGAGCTTGTGAGACTGGATATTTTGCTGGTGATTATGGTGGGACAGGCAGGCAGATGGAAACCTTAGTTGAGGCTAATCTGTCTCAAATAATGGGTGCAAATTGAGAGTTGAGAATGTAACAAAGAGAACAGAGCTGCAGTTCCATTCTGGGTTTCCGTAGAAACATGTTGGTGCAACAAGGGCTCGGTATTAGTTAATGAAAACAGGTTTTAGGTGATTATATATCATCTGTACTTAAGAGTCATATTACCTGAAAGGTTTGGTTTACCTCCATAAACTGAACCTTTTTGAGCCACTCCAGCTCTATTATCTTAGTGAAGGAATCCTGGATAATTCAGACTGACTTTAAGTTATTTGGCACAAAACTTTCTTTTCCTGTTCTTACAGCGCAACCTCAGAGCGTAGGTCTGATAGCAGGGACCATCGCCACAGGGGTCCTGGCCATCGTCATCTGCTCCCTTTTAGTGGTGGTCTCGCTTTTCTATTGGAAGAACAAGAACAAATATGACGAAGAGGAGATCCCCAACGAGATCAGGTTTGACTTGTGATTTACTTTTCCCATGACTGTGATTCCCTCAGTCACGACCAACGGCTGTTTCAGTCTCACGTACTTTAAAGGGACAAACAGTGTCATGTGAGGGGCGTGACAGTGAACGTAGTTGCTGATCATCTGTTTGTAATTAAAGAAAAGGGAGGCTTATTTAATGCCTTACCACAGTACTAATGTGATGGACATCACATGCGTCCTGAACAGAATGAGCTTTGTGTACGGGGGCATATGACCAACATTAAAAGGAGTTGTTTTTAACTTCACAAGGAAGTTTTTTGTTTTTTTATGTTATTGTGTTTTTTTTTATACATTTTATTACATTCTTATTAGCTGAAATTAGTTTCTGTCTTCTCCTTTTGTTTTGACACTGGTGGAAGATTCTTCATTGTCTCCATTTTGCATAAGAAACGTATTTGATGACCATGACCTGCAAGTATTTTATGTGGGTTTTTATTTTGTGGCCTATCTGCTACATTTTAAAAGACCTAGCAGTGGCTTTCTGGTTGACCGTTGTACAGTATCATGTGCGTCAGCAGTGCCAGCACAAAGATTCAGGTCAGAAAACCTAGTCCAGCAAATTGGATTTAAAGTTTGGAGCATTCAGCTTAATCTAATCTCCTGGCAGCAATTGTTTTTTTCATCATCACAGGCTAATTTGTCTTTTCAAACAGCGTAAAAAAAAAAAACATTTGTCAGATGTTTACATGGGCTGCAATTTGTTGAGTTATTCCAGGAATGATTTGGGAGATAAATAATTTTTCATCTGAAACTCTGGCTGCCTGCAGTAACATCTGCCTCATTTTGGGCTGAACCTCAATCCTCCTTCAACGCCAGCGACAAATCACAATGAATATACTCATTTTTATCTTGACTGCACGAAGATAAAATAATCTGTTGCCGTTCTATTATTTGTACGGGGCTCCCAGCAATTACGACCGGCCATGACTGATCTTAATAAGTTCCAGAAAAATCTAAGAGTGTAAATGAATAAATAAGTAATATTCTCAGCAAAACTTGTCTCTGCAGAAAAGCGGCATTCATTTTTAATGCAGATCTGCACTAAACGCTTCAACTTGAACTAATTGGCTTATCTGATTGGTGACACATAATATCTTCACAACATCATCAGTGAAGACACATTACTGTATTTCTGTGCTGTTTATTTTTCTGCACGATTATTATTCATTAAACAATACGACTGATCATAATAAAGCACAATAATTGAACCTTCTGGTCATCTTTTAGCTCTGGAATTCACTCTTTGTTCATATACAGAGACAGAAACTGAGAATTGGTAGAACACATGCGTACTATGCTCTGCTATGTATGCTAATGCTCAGTAGATTTGTCCCTCCTTGTGACTTTTAAATCACACAAGTAATGAATTTGTTTTCCGTGCAGTTTGTAGACTCCTCTAAAGGGGAATGATTATGCAAAATCCACTTTGTCACCATTTGCGAACATGTCGGTGTGTCTAGAGACTCACAAAATCTGAGAAAAGACTATCCCTTTGTTTTTCTTTCACATCTCTGCTCTCTTAACGCTTCAGACAGCCTATTTGGAAAAGGGCCATAACCAGGGGTAAAGAGACGTGATAGAAATAAAAACATTTGTGGTAATTTGCGCCTGTAGACAAGCCCCGAGGACATGTGAAACTTATATTTACAAGTTAAAAATGTGTATGATATTGGACCTTTAAGCTGTATTTGAAGGTGCAGATGATTGTAAATCTGGACCATAGGTCTTCAACAGGGGGTCCGCGACCCCTAGGGGGTCTGCAGAGGTACTGCAGGGGGAGGTCGCAAAATCTTTGGTTGATTAGACATTTTACATATATATATTTTTATTTTCCCATCACAAATTAAAATTTGTTTAAATACACATTAACATGAATCCATTGAAAAACCAGACGCATGCTGCACTTCTAGCAGATAACTGTGCAGCTTGCTCACTACTGAGGCCAAAATGACTTGGTGATTCATTGTCCCTACAACTTTTCGCTCCGTTTAAAGATAAAACTTGAATCTGTCAGTTATTTTCTGTATCTGTCGATACACCAGTAAATGTTAATGGCAGTTGCACAGCCACCCTGTTGTTGCACATATTTGAAATAAGGAAATGAATATCTGAACCTGTTTATTACTTGAATCGCTTCATATTGAATGCAACATGATAACAATAATGTATATTAATAAATAGCACTAGGCCGAGTTTAATATAGAACACATATAAGTAGGGGCTCCGTATTGTTTGAGAACTGAGAATACTGATTTCTCTATGAAATGTCTCGTCAACAGGGAAGACGACCTCCCTCCTAAGAGGTCGTCATCAGTGAAGGCTTTCCACGCAGACGCCTCGTCGTCAGAGAACGACACGCTGACATCCACCAACACGTACAACAGCCGCTACTGGCACAACCCCAAACCCAACTATGACACTAACTCCTACACGCGCTACAACGGGGACACTCGCCAGACCTTCTCCACCGCTGCTCACGGCGCACACGGACACGGACAAGCCCAGAACGCAGCGCACGGCCACGGCGCAGCAGTCACAGCCCCGGGCTCGACCCCGCTGTCCCGCCACGCGCCACCAACGACCACAACGACAGCAACTTCATTTGCCAACGGCAGCCACACGCTCCCGCCACCCAAGACTCTGGTGGTCACCACAAACTCTGCACCGTCCCCCCCCAACATGGTGCGCAGCAACGGCTCCGTGAGCCTCAAGCCGGTGGTGACGTCCACACACGGGCAGCACACGCACTCCTACGCCGTGAGCCAGGCCACGCTGGAGCGGATGGGGGCCGTGCCAGTCATGGTACCTGCCCAGAGCAGAGCAGGCTCGCTGGTCTGAAGCCAGATCTGATTAACAGTTAGCTTCGGAAACGAGACTAAATGAGTGCGTGGTTGTGATGTTTGAAATCTGCTGACGAAAAACTGTATATGGGCTGAAGCAGCTCGCTTCCCTTTACAATTGTGTCTTTCTGTACGTCTCGACCTTTTGTATCTCAAAACAAACTGGGATTTTACAATGCAGAGTTCAGTTAATGCCAATTCTTCGAAGGACAGGCCCATCCATTTTGTAGGCAAGCACTATATGGAATACATGGGATCTCCCCGTATTAGCTGGAATTTCCTGGCGGCAGCGCGGGGAACTATATTTTTCAACCACTCGGATGATTTCACAAAGCTGGAACAAGACATCCTGCAGGACTTGGATTCCCAGATCTTTTTCAGGGCTGGATCATTGTGGCGATTGTCTGCTCAAAGCAACACAAGGCGCTGTCATCTCAGTGTGTCCATGCTGCATGGTCAGAAAAGAAGTGAGCCTGGATTCCCACATAAGTGCATGTGTCCCTTGATTTAGGATAACAAATGAAGTCAGTTTTATTTCTAACAGTTTCTTCTCACTGTCATGTTTATGATTGACATAAATGATACAAATCATGAGGATTATACACTGAAAAAGTGAATGTTTAAATGTGTGATGAGGGTAACCTACAGGATGAAAAGGTTCTAGTTGAAATGACCTTAGATGCTCAGAGGAAGGGGCGTTATTAGGTGCAATACATTACATAATATATGGTACACTGAATGCAAACTTACATTTTTGCACTTTTCAGAGTTTTTTTTTTTTCAGAGATATTGATATAATATCTGCAGTCTTACAAAAACCCAGTCTTACTAATATTATGCTTTACCCTTAAAATATAAAAAATGAAATATACAAAACACTGTTAATATTTGCGGACGGATTGTCAGAATAAAATGGTTCGAGAATTCTCAGAAAGTTGAACATGAACCTGCAGATGGATGTTGTTCTCGCCGTCTTCATCCTTCCCGTCCTAATGTGGTTCATGTCCCGTCAGTGCTGCTTTGAGAAGACGTAGGTGAGAGGATGTCTTATTTCATAAATGCTTTACAAAGACTCAAGAGAAATATATATATTTAAAGTGTTTTGTTTTCCCTTGGACAGCTGTTTTCTACTGTACATATTGCAACAGTAGGCTAGATTGTGAATCAAAGAAAATACAGGACATTGCTGATACACACTGTCTTTTACAATTAACGTGTCTTAATTTTAAAACAGTACTTTTTGTTAATTTAGACAACATGCAGGGTTTCATAGACAGTAGTACTCGAATACTAGGAACGGAATTTTTTAAAACCTCTTTTCATTTTCTACTCAGTATTGTAATCTTTACAGGTCTGAGGTAAATACATTGTGGTTTCACATAAATGGCCATATGTTTTACTATAAATAACTGACACCTATGCTGTATATGGTAGAGTATCACTGTGTTACTGTATTCGTATTTTAACCAAATCTCATCACTGGAACAAAAGTCTCAACCGCTCCCAAATCTGATTTATTCTTGTGTCTGAATGCACGAGAAGCTGTCATCCTTTCAACAGTCACAGTGCAATATTTAACCCAGCAATTAACCACCACTCGTGGTATCAGCAAGCGAGTTCTTTTTCGTTGAAGGCTGTACTTTTCTTGAAAGATGAAATGAACTGTTTAGCACGTGAAGTCTCACGCAGACTTCACAAAAAAAGTGTTTTGACTTTGACAAAAGAGTAACTCAATGATATTAACATCTTATTTAGATCACCTCACTGACTTAATCACTGATCAGTCCATTAGTCAGGATACAATATATACGGTTTATAGAAAGCTTTATACAGAACAGGTAACGCAATAACTTTTTTGATGTTCTCACATTGACGTGTAATTAGTATGTTTATGGATGCAGTCCTAAACAGGGACTTGATAAAGTCCCAGTCAACACTGGTGTTCTATCTTCAGTGCCAGACCTGGATCAATCCTGAATTCATTTATTTTTTTAATTATTATTTTCTGTTGTTTCAAAACTTCATTTTTGATGTATTGAGTGTTTGATTTTGTATTTGATTTCAGTTATGAATTACTAAACCGTGTATCAGTCCGCATTAATCATAAACACGACTGTTAACATATAGGTTTGACCCAGGTCTGACTACAGCTACAGGCCCGCTCAGTGTTGTCAAAGACACATTTTTCTGTTTTTTTTCCCCCGTCAATCCAATCTGCTGTGAGCTACAGTACTTACACATTGATTTATCGACATGGAGAGGTTGAAAGAGGTCAAATGATCAAAGATCGGTTATCTGCCCCTTTACTGTACGTCTGACGGTGTTTCTTAGAGTAAAGTCTTCTGTCTTCTGTGTAGATTTCACTCACTATCTCCCCAGTGCCCCTCCCCTGAACACAGGCTGTCAGCATTAAAACTCTTCGAAGGCCTCTGGCTCTATTCTTCCCAGAGAGAATGGGGAGCTGGAAAAGCTAAAATGAGATTATTTTACTCAGCCCTCTGTTTGCTGGAGAAATGGAGGGATGAGAGCACAATCAGTAGAAAACTACTGAGGTTTTAACCCAGATTAAAATAACATCTCATCTCCTAACCTGGCCAAAGGCTGGTGTACGGTACACAAGGTGGTGTATGGGTTGTGTATATAGATTAATGTGATATATTGCCAATAGTAAAACCAACATGTAAATATGTAAAGGTAATTAAAAAAAAAAAGTGAAAACAAAAAACATACATATTGTTCTTACAGTTGGGTTGAAATGAAATAGGAAAAATAACACTGGAAATTGTAGTGAATAAATATTGTTAATACATTCTAGCTGGTGTCCTTCTTGTTTGTTTGCGTGATGTATCTGTGTCACGATACAAACTGCCTTGAATTGTGTGTGTTCACAACCTAGTAAAAGTGCTTTGGTACAACGAAAGCATAAAAATACTCTGCAGTAAATGTCCACAAGGCATTATGCTAAGGAGGAGCCAGTTGTTTCTGCTCTACTCCTTTGTTCTGCGAGCTTTCTATGAAACCAGTTCATGTGGCCTATGGTGCTGCTGCAGGCTGTTAAGACCACCGCTAAGAACCAGAGCCGTACAGAATAACAATATGAAACATATGCAACTGTGCTAGTTTCTTCACACGCTTGTGCTTTCAATCCCCAAGACAGATTGTGTAATGGTGTAAAAGTGAAAATTCTTTGAAGTGAAGACACAAATTCAAACTGGATGCACTAATATTAACAGGCGTTTATTTTTTCTGATCTGCTTTGTGAGATGTTTCCAACGCTCCAGCACAGCTTATTCCTGGTGCTCATTATGTCACTTTGGCCAAGAATGATACGCTGAATTTATGTTTTAATAGATATGATTTATTCTGATTTAGGTGTTCTCTGTTTGTGTGTGTTCATGTGGACATTTCTCTCGTTATGCGACCATTGCTTATTCATACATGGCCATAATCACCTTCACTTTGTGTGTGGTAGTGTGGTAGTAATATTAAGTACAGTCTGTTCTGGAGGACTCAGCAACTGAATGGACTTCTTTAATGAACCACTAGGGGGCAGTATTTACACACGGACGAAGCCTTGCCCTCCAGAAACGCATCCGTCATTCAGTCTCCCATCATAAGACTTTCAGACAATAAACGCTGACCCATTCACTGTAAAATGCAAAGGTATCCATCTGTAATGGACAGAGCTTTAATGGACTCATTTAAGTTCCTATGAATAGAATGGGATGGGAGAATAATGTGCAGCAGGGAGAACACTTGTTGTAACGCAGACTTGATCAGTGCATTTAAATTCTGCTCATCTTTACGCTTTACGATTTAACCTGACTTTCCATCAGCATCCCTTCTTTCTTAATCCACCTCATTATAGTTTCAAGAGTCAATAGAAGGGACCTTTGCAAAGGCTGCATAAAGAAAGGGCAAAGGACCAGAGAATTTTGCTTAATTATTTCATTAAAGACTATCAGGGCGAAGTGTGTGCGTGCATATATGAGAACATGGAATCAGTGTGTGTGTGTGTGTGTGCACTCTCCTGAGAAGAGCACATTAATTATCTTCATTTTGAGATCACATTTATTATGAATCAAAGAAATCTCCCTTCCAATACATGTCTAGCTCAGATCTCCACAGCAGGGAAAACCAGGAGAACCGCAGTGTTGAGGGTCTGTTTTGATGGGACAGAGGCGTTTCCAGGTGGTCCTCTGGTGTCGTCGCCGTGGAGCTTGCTCTCGGCAGAAGGGCCGTGATAAAGTGGCTGCCACTGTCAGGAAGAAGTTGACCCTGATGTATATAGCACATTTTAAACTCTTTAAATGGTTTAATTTTTGGCTGCTCTCTTACTACTCATTTCAAATAACGTGGTCAGAGAGCCTAAAGCTGTGGATGACTTTTACAATTGTTGATACTTGTGGATTTCTCCACCTGGCTCTCACCTTCTGCTGTGAATCAGCCTGAGAGGCAGCTCAGCTACTAGGCCCTCTAGGCCTGGCTTTAGGAGAGGCCCAGCCACTTTCTGCTTGTGTCCACTATGGTTCAGGTCCAGCAGCAGCCCAACACCCAGCATAACCCATCTCCTGCTGTAGTGTGGCCTGATTGTGGTCTGGATCTCCATATCCAGCTCCTCTCACACTATCCCCAGCGTTACTGCTAACGTGACTGGTAGGACCTTATCGTTTAATCCTTGTCTGTTTATCTGAAAAATGCCATCTAAAAAGTGTGAAGAGGATCTTGTTTCTCTCTATACTGTACATGACCTCTTGGATCAATAAAAAGTCTTCTATAAGGACCCAATCAAACAACAAGAAACAGCTTCAAGAGTCGCATATAATCCATGACTCCAATAACAAACGCTGTGATGACTTGAATAGAGAAGCACATGATCTGAAAGGGAGCCTAGAAAAGTCTCAAAAGAAGTTGAGTGGAAAAACACTTTTGAGTCTTTGACAACTGCCACTAAACATCTTCAATCAGGCTCTGAAAGTTGATAACAAACAATGGATGGCCAAAGAAATTCCGAATGGTGTCAATTGAACATTGATCAAAAACGCAATGAAACTGAACAAGCACGTCGTCTCAGGGTGGTGATAAAAGACCAAGACCTATAATAGTTAAACTCTTCAGACATACAGACAAAGCTCATACTTTCAAAAGCAAACAAATTGAAAGGCCCACATATTCACATCGACGAGGACTATTCAGAAGCTGTGCATCAAAAACGTAAACTGCTGCCTGAGATGAGATCTGAAAGAACGAGGGGAAATTGGCCTGTCTGAATTATGATAGACTCATAGTGGACAAACAATAAACTGTTGCCCTGGCACTCATGACCATATCATCAATTTGCTGTTTATCTTATGGCACACCATGCTCACAGTGCCCCGAGGCAGAAACAAATTAATTTGTGTATCAATCTCTTTTCTGGTAGTGGCCATCCGAATTTGACAACCAATAACAATTTAGTTTTTCAGCCTTTTGAGCCACAGAATGATAAGGCCTATAAAACCTGTTTCAACCCTGATTTATTTTTTTCATCACAATGCATCAACAGATGGATAGATGCTTTATTCAACTGGTTGTAGTCAGTTGCAGCAGCAATGCACAGGCACTCGACACCATACATATTATATAACAGAGTTGAGTGAAAGTGGAGCTGAAACCACAATAGAGTCTCTTGTGGGCTCAGTTCAGAAACTGGCTCCATCAGAGGTTTTGGTTCTGGTGACCCGCAGTCAGTTTTCTCAACACCATAAAATGAACAAGAAAATCAAACCAAATAACACAAAATGAAAATGAAACGAGCAATGAAAACAAAAATGGAAATGGAAATTAAATAAGTGAAGCTGAAGTAAAACGGTAAACAATGAAAACAAAATAAAACTGAATAAAACCAAAATGAAACTAAACTGAAGAAAATGAACATGAACAAAAATGTCAAGCGTGGAAATGATGGAAAATACACCACAGAAAAGAAACTTTGTGCATGAACTGTGAAATAAAAATGAAAAGCAATGAAAGTAAAATAAAACAAAGAAAATGTAGATGGAACATGAACACTAGCTGGAGGTTGCAGGTGGAGGGGGTGGATCCACAGCAGACTTGGGTTTGATGGACTGTGGGAATGGAGGGAGGTCCATCAGCAGAGGGAACGTGAGCTAATGGAGCTGCTGCAGCCACAGAAGACTCCTGTTCCTCCGCTGTATCCAGGGTAGTAAAGCCCAGCACTGGTGGTTCAGCAGTGGCGGCAGGAAAATCTGGAGGAAACAACGAACAGATCCCTTCCACCGAAACATCTATGATGTTGTTCAGCACGTCTGCTGCAAAACGGTTGAGACTCTTCTTTAAGATATCTTCAGGGTAGGCCTGTCTAACTTTCTCCTGGATAGACTGGATCACACTGTCTTGTATAGTGCGGGAGAATGTGAAGTGCCAGATACGGAGGACAGAGCAGCGTAGACCCGGTCTTCTACTGCTTTTGTGACTCCAACAGCCATTTTACAGAGCTTCTTGGAGGGCACGTCAACACAAGTGTTTGGAGGATGGTCCAAGAAGCCCTGCAGGACTTTGGGGACCACCCCTACCACCACCTCCCATGGTTCAGGCTAGCCGGAGCGACACAAATATCACAACCAGAGAACTTAACTGAGAAGAAGTGAAAGTTAGGAGGCATAGGATCTGAAGAGTGGAAGAATCTTCTGGCTTCAAACTGCATACAGTATCTCTATTCTTCATACTGTTGCTCACCTCCCACACCTGAAACAACAAAAGAAAAGAGGTGTTGAGCAGATTGCACAGATTTAAAAGGAGAAAATGAAGTGAATGATGTATCAGTTGAATTCAAACTAGTGTGCAGAGTGGGTCCTTACCAGCTGGGCAACAGGTTTGGCGTAGGTCTTATGGAGGTCGTCCATTTCAGATTCCCACATCCTTCAAACGCAAAGAAAACAAGAGCTTTACAGTTCCTCCTTATCAGCAAAGTAAAAGTCAGGTGTGCTGTGTATTCAAAGTTTCTGAATGTGTTACTCAGGTGACTGGATTCTCAGAGACTTCTTGCTCTCCTCCATGAGCAGCTAAATCATATCTTCAACAGATACGTTAGATGAGAGCTGTGTGTTCTGCTGAAGCATCAAAAGTTCAGCAAGAAGTGCAATCTAAATAAAACAAGAGAACAGATACGTTAATGCCTTGTCTTATATATATATATATTATTTAGAGAGAGAGACCGATATAGTATAGACTTGAAACTGTTCAAGTGGAGGATCTTACGAGGATCTTACATAACACTTGTATGAGCTGAGATGCCAGCAGTTCTGAAGAGGATGCTTACAAACGATGGCGTCAAAGAACACCTGTGGAAAAAATGTCAATTTGTTAATTAGATCCTCTTATTTTGTATTAACTGGAAATATTTAGAATCATTGAAGAAGGTTAGATAGAGAGTTGAACTATAGAATTCAGGCTTTGTTGTGTCATCAACAATGACCTTTGACACAAATACACAAATGGAATAAAGCACTGTGGTATGAGCTCAATGAGTGATTACAGGACAATATGGCAAACATACATATTTGTATGGAGGACCACAAGAGAAATTAAATCATTTTACTTACAATATCAACAAGCATTACTTAATCTAATTACAACTATACCTATTAATGTATAAATAAAACTTTAAATCACAGAGTTATTTATTAGCATACAATTTAATGGGCATCCAATAAATCATCTATTAAAATGAGAAATATAGAAATTATATAAAATATAAAAATGTACTAATGAAACTGATCCATCAATAAATAGAATTAAAACTGTATTTACAATACCAACAAATAACAGTTACTAAGTGAAACATTAAAATACATAAATTGAAAATCTATTAGAAATGCAGTTTAAAAAGAGAAATAAAAAAAATAAAATAATTTTAAAATAAATATTGAACATTCCATTTTTTTTTAAAAGGCAGACAGGCTTTAATATTTGGGGCACCGCCTCCCTTTAGGAGGAAATATTATAAGAATGATTTGATATTATCAATCTCATTATCTGAAACTGGCTCTCAATGCAATGTGACTTAAGTGAAATGTATGATTTATTTAACATCAGTAATGAATAATATAAATAATATAATGAATTTTATAATGAATTTCCTAAAATAATGATCAAGCTAGTCGAATGAAGAATTGTTTAAATTCACTACACATCAACTCTGATCAAAGCATGGAGCACAGGCCCACTTTCCAGAACAGCACTTCGTCTATGATACTGTTCATCTGAATATGTGAATTTTAAGAATATCTGCTCAAATTTGTAAATGACAGTGGCTGACAAGTTTGTGTCCCTGCCACCATTCTGAATCAAAGTCAAGTGCAGATGCTAGTAGCACTAACATCTTTCCTGCATTGTAAAGTCTGTGTGAGGAGAGCACTCACCTGCAGAGGCAGAAGAAACAGAAAACGTGTGTGGGACTCTGAAAAGTGATTTCAGCATCGCACTTCTGACTTGCAAGTCAAGCTTTTGCAATCAAATTTGTACCAGTGAATTATAATCTGTTAATGACTTGATTTCATTGTCTGTTTATCTTCTGCTACAGACAAAGCAGCCCATTTCCGAGGCTGACTGCAGCAGAAAGTCTTTAACTCTTATAATTGAATTTCAATTAACAATTAAGTTTAATAATTGAAGTTTATGTATGCCATGCCAGCAGATATATTTTTTAATGTTTAAATAAAAACTGGCTAGCCAAGCTTAAGGTTTCCAAGCGAAAGGCATGATGCTGATTCTGAGAAATCAGTTTGGACATCCATTACATGGTCCAGTCCACAATGTTATCACCTCTCCAGTGTTGTCTGTTGAGCAGGAATCCTACAATATTACAGGATATTACTTCCTTCCTGCCTCTGTCAGGTCTTTTTTAATTCAATGGCTGTTTGTGGAAAGAGAATACCATATGCTCTCCGTGCGCTGATCTCATCTGTTCTTTCCTCTCTGTTGTCATCCCACAACCAAAAATATGTCTCTCACCTGCTGAAACTGCAAATCTGCCGACATGGCTGTCCGGTGAGTTCGATACTGGTCATGCTAAATGTGCAGATGCTACTTAAAAATAGTAAAAAAAACAGCAAGCAATATTAAATCAACTAATCATAAATGCTACAAATGAGTGAGTCACTCCATTTGACCACCATTTGACTACAAACAACATTTTTATGTGACCCAAAACCTGCCGACATCTAGAACAATTACTATACAAAATGCATTTCCAGACAAAAAATACACTGAAGCCTATGAGAGACACATTGCCGATCTCATAGCTGCATTAGAAGGAGAGCTGGAACGTTTCGCAGAATGGTGTCTGTGTGACTGACCCCACTGTGGCGTGCGAGTTTAGATTACGCTAAAACTTTTAGCATGAGTTGGCTATTGATGATTTTTAATTTTTGGAGATTTTATTGACAAAAGTAAGTATTACCATATTAAAGCTCAAAATAGTGTGTGGTCACATTAGTGTCTGCAAATTTATTTTGGTATGAGACTCGGGATCATATGGAAACTTTAGCACGAGATATCTCATTCATGAAAATTCGACCATGTATTTTGCCGGAAGTGACGTCATCCGGAAGCGCCGGATCCTAGGGGCGAGCATATCCGTCTATGAGCATATCTGGTAGGGCGAGCACATCCGGTACCGACACCGGCCGCACCCCTCTCACCCATGGGGTGTTGGTAGGCTGTCTTCTCGGGGGCCGTTCATCGTGTGTCTGCGATCTGTCGGTGGCGGGGGTCTCGACTAGAGACACTGCGTCGCGTCGAATGCACACGCGCGCACATACAGATAAGTTACACACCCAAACACACTATATTTTAAGCATCTTACTTATACTTCAGACTGAGTTTTTAATAAATGTTGATCATGTTTTGATTTGCGCAACATGCACCCGAGTTAATGTGTTCTGCACCAGTGTGGTTAATAAAAAAAAGAGAAATTGCCATTTTTCGTGTGCATGAATATGTATCACATTATGCATTTACAACTGGTTATGGTACTGGAAAAGTTTGAAAACTGACTTTGAAAGTCCCTGAAAAGTACTTGAATTTGACCATGAAAAAGGTACGAACCCTGTATATTGTATTATAATGGGGGTTATATTGTATAAATTTTAGTGAACGAGGATTCAGTATCAGAATGTTGTATTTGACTGCATCAGTGATTTGTGGTGAGGCACTGACTGACTCAGATTTAAAAGTATGAACCCAATGGAATAAATTAAATTCGTTATGCAATGCTTATTAAAACTTTAGATTATGGAAATTTAATCAATTTTAATACAGTACATGCTTAGACAAAAGTTATTTACGACTTACTGTTTATACTGTCCAGCTTTGAGAATTTTTTAAGGTTAGGTGTACAATTTGGCAGTCATATAAAAATAAAATGAACAGGCCACAGAAACCTTTCACTTGATTCAGAGTAAAAGAAGAGCAACAGCTGCAAAAGCATGAACCCGTGGCTCACACCTCACGCATTCTTTAATAAGACAGAAGTACTGGCTGCCTTACCCTCTGCTTTTTTGGTACAGGTTGTTGTCAGATCAACAAGACTAAATATGTTACTCACATACGTAATATCAAAATGACTAGACCCATACAGAAATTTAAATTATAGCTCACACCAATGGACAGATTTTACAATCTATTATTTTTTGTTGTCATCATTGCAGTGCATTGGTAATTGCGTTTTCACTGTTGTACTGATGAAAGGGTTGGTACATGTATATTTAAACTAAAGACTATTTCAGAGCTGCTTCTTATTAAGCATAATTTTCATCTTGTTTGTCCAACTGATATACATCTGTGGACTACATCAACTACCTGCCCTGTTGCCCTTCTCTGAACCCCTGATAGTATCCAAACTATTAAAAAACTAAACATAATGTTGTTAACAGGTGGCATTCTATGGACAGATTTGTGTAAATTTATAGTGAAGTTGATATATCAATTTAACTGTGCTACCTCCTCCAGGGTTTAGACGCTTCAGGTCTATGGTCTAAAAAATCAAGAGCACAAACATTGGATGTTAAACAGTGGTGTTAAGTTTATTCGAGAGCAGCTCGAACAAATTGACTTTACGTGAGTCACGTACATTGTCCAAACCAGGGGTGTGTGTGGAGGAGGATTTTGAAACTGAGCTACTTCAAGGGTAGGAAGTAATACGAATGTAGTCACACCTTAGCTCACCTTATACCTTACATGTGTAATGTGACAGTCTGCTGATGTTAGCGTTAATGAATCCTCACAATAAATGTTAACAATGATTTACATAGTATGGACCTATGTATTTAACCATGCAACATTATTTATTAAAGCTTTTGATGCTGCCAGTCTTTCTTGACTGAACTCTATGAATAAGCACATTTGTAGCATTTAGTTTAAAATGCACAAAAGCATCTTCACATGCGTGATAAACATGCAAGAATTGTTTTGATCACATGTAACAACCTGTGATGACTTTAAATATAGTCATTACAGAGAAATGACCATTTGGCCAACAGCACATTATGAACAATCCACAAATTCAAACAAAGTCAAGGTAGCAGTAGAAGATCACAATAGCAATGTCCAACAAGCAAAATGTGGCTGGTTCAATTATCCAGCACCTCAACTTGTGATCTCACTGAAGCATCTTAACTTTAAGTGCTTGGACCTTTGGGGACAGTCTGTTACCATCCAGGTTCATCAACGCTTTCTGGAAGAACTCGAATGTGAATTTAAGTTCTAGGGGATAGCTCAGGTTGAGTGTGTAGATGAGCCCAAAAAGCATGGCACATCCAAAGCTTAAAGGTAAGGTGAACTTTCACATACTTCCCAGCTTGCACAGAAGTGTCATGCCTTCAATCACCACTCCAACATCCTCTGGCTTGTCCTCATCATAAGCACCCTTTTTCTGGATCCCATAAAGCCCCATGGTCTGTGCGATGCCTCTCTCAGCATCCTCAAAGTTGATGTCCTAATGGTGAAAAACAATTTGAGCATTTTGAAATAAACTGATAAAACATTGCAAGACTGAAAGCTCACAGTAAATGCAATACTGACCAAGTATGTAATAAAACCTAACATGTTAGCAGAAAACTATGGCTTAATTAAGCTTCAACAATTCAGTTGATCTTTGTTGATTTGGCCCTGTGATGACGTGCCCTAAGTGGAAAAATGTCACATTGTTAGTTATGTGTTTTTAAAGAACTTTATTTGACACATTTTATACCCTCTTAAAACATTTTTTACAGAACTTTCTATTCTTTTACACACTTTTTAAACATTTTAAACATGTATTTTTTAAGAACTTTCTATTCATGTGTTTTCAAAAAACTTTCTTTTACACATTTTACGCACTTTTTAATCATGTATTTTTAACGAACTTTCTATTCATGTGTTTTCAAAAAACTTTCTATTGTTTTATACATTTTACACACATTTAAACATTTCAAACATGTGTTTTTAAAGAACTTTCTGTTCTTTTACACCATTTTTACATCCTTTTAAAACATTTTAAACAAGTAAGCCCTGTTAGCCTAGTGCTAGCCCTTAGCTTACTGCCGTCACGTCCCGACTAATGGAAACAGCAACACCTGGCCTTGTCTCGGACACGAGGACAATAACTCAGCCTGCGCTGCAGTAGACCAACTATTAGCTTCATTCTTCTTAACGGAGTGGAAACAGTGCTGCTAGCTCATGCTAAAAGCCATATCCAGGCGTGTGCTATCCAACTTCACCAGACTTTCAAAAATATAAAGACCAAAGCATTCACATAGTCTTTGAGAAACTGGATAAATAACTGAATATATCGATATAATTCTAAAATATTTTTTACATTACATTTGTAGAGAGCATATTTAAGTAATGTTTACTTATTTTTAATACATAAACCCATGTTTTATACATTTCAGTTAGAGTTTACTTAAAAATATTGCTTCATGTTTATTAGGGCCAATAATCATTATTTTGAGTGTATGTTGCCAGATTAGGGAACTACAACAGCAGTTGGAAGTCCTCAAACTGCGCCAGTGTTTTGGGATAGAACGTCTGTCTACATCAGATGAAGATATGCGCTTTTACACCAGATCGGAAGCTAGATTCCTCCAGAGATCGTGAGAGCTCACCTGCCACCCAAGTTTGCAGCTTTTTCTGATACACAGGTGTTCCTTGACTGTACGGAGATAATTTGTCAGACACCATCCTCTCTGCCCCTTCAGAGTGAGGTTTTCTCTGCGTCCAATCGCGCACTACATTCAAGGCCATGATTGGCATGGCACCCCACGGTGCTGTCACCTTTGTGTCTGGCCTGCAGGCTCTATGAGTGATCGCGAGATCTTCAAGCTGTCCGGGATCATAAAGCTGCTGAAGCCAGGTATGCAGATCAAGGTGGACAAAGGCTTTCTTGTGGACAACCTTGTTCCCTCCTTCCTTTCTCTGCAACAAACAACAAATGAGAGGAGAGGATGTCAGACAGACACAGTCGATTGCAGTCTGAGAGTGCATGTGGAGAGGTGCATAAGGAGAGAGAAAGAGAACAAATTGTTTGACAAGGACATATCATTGTCTATATGTGGGAACATTGATCAGTTGTTCAGCGTGTCCTGCTTCCTGGTCAATTATCAGAATGGGCCATTAGTGAAGGCATGGGCAACTCAGGCGTGGGCAACTCAGGTCATGAGTTAAAGGGCTATCTTGCTTCTTAAAAATTATTTTTGTGTCATTGTCATGACTACATTAGTTTGGGTTGCACTGACTTGAAATGTGCCAGAGATGACATTACAACTAGAATTTAATTCATATTAAACAACACATATTCAGTGATACAGCAAATATTAAATACCAGAATAAAAAAAAAAAAAAACAGAACAAGAACGTTAATCAATTGATTGAAACAGAACTGATTGAATGAACCATTGATATTTAAAAGATCAGATCAAGTAATAATAAAGAAATAATCCCCCCTCTCCCTCTTAACCGTAGCGACCTCCACGTCCTTAAAAATTCTTTGTACAAGAAGGTGCTCCTCTGCAAAAACCACAAAATCACACCACTGCATTCTGGTGATAAGCATCTGTCCTTGTACCTGCCAATAGTAGCTGTGGCTTGGCTTCAGGCGCAAGGAGCCACTCTGCGTGTGTAGGTACCCACACTCCACATAGCTCGTCACGTTGGGGCACTTCACCTCCACCGGGCCGAAATGTGGTGCCTTACACCGTCAGCAGCTCTGTACTGTCTTGACTTGGGTCTTGTTGAAATGAAGACCACGTTACCCACTCTGCCCGGTTTCACACCCTATCAGTAAACTTACAAATAAACAAAACGTAAGGACGGAAGTTAGTAAGTCACCATAGCATACTATCACAAACTAAGTTCTTAATTACCTACCAGTCTTTGTGGTTTATGCCATCGCCGCTCAGTTTCTGTGCAGCTCAGGACAGGTGGTACTGCTTTCAGCTGCAATGTCGAGTTCTCGGTGGTCTGATACAGTAGTGCAACACTGTAGTTGCAGAGAACAGTTCCAGCCACGTAGGAGCAGTCGACACCAGAAATTTCCACTGGTGAGCTGTTCTCAAAAGTAATCTATGAATAAAACATGATTTTAATATTACAATTAGACTAAGCCATTAAATAAAACAACTATTAAAACAAAACACAGAGGTGAGAGCAGGCTACTGGAACAACCAGAACAAATAAGTCTGCCTCACTAATCTCTTAAAATATGTAAAAAAAACAAAACAAAACAGAACAACTGTGTTAGTAACACTTTGAACAATTAGTACAGCCTAAACTGAGGGTACAAAATCAGCTCTTACCTCACACTAACTAATGTTCCCTCCATTAAACAGGCTTGCTTAAACTTACGCTCCAAAGAACAGGAGCCGTAACAACCAGTTTCTGGGGTGTCCATGAATGTTTAGTTCAGGTTGAAGTCAAATAAACAGACTTATGTTTTATTATTGTTATTCTAAGTCCACATCACCAACTGTAGTCACAAATATCGTCATGAGGCTTCTCATTCTTCTACATGGACCTGTAACATACAGCCCTGTCGCCCCTGAAAACAACACCATACAACATCTTGTTTTCAATTTAAGCTGTTTATTCAAAATTAACTGAAATATAGAAATACATGCGCATGGACCTTGTCTGTTCAGTTAGTCTCAGCCAACATCCCAGAAAGGGATGATTTTCAGTAGTTTCACACCATTATAACAGTTTCAACAAAATTAGTATGATTGGTTGGCTACAGGTGGGGAAGAGTCATGGTTTAGACTGGACGGGCTGGTCCCAACCCCTTGGCCACTCAGGTCCTCCAATCCCCTGGGACAGCGCCCTAGAAAGAAGAGAAAGTCCTTCCTACCTGTTCCTCCCTGACATAGACCTCACATGCTCTGTACCACGCTCATCCGGTGACTCCCTCCTTTGCAACTTTTATCACTTCAGAACAGCTCCTCATTGTTCTCTATTTTGTCTCTCAGAGTCGCTGTGTTTAATTCTTGCTCTGTCCTAGTCAGCTGATGGCTACTTTCTCAAAATGTATCAACCCTACGCAAGTAAACTTAAATAGGATTGATGCTGTTGACCCTCCCATTATCTCGGACCTCATTCTTTATTTGATTATATGAATGTTAATTATGTTAATATTCATGCTTCTAAATACAACCTAGAAAATCTCAACTGATTATCACACGTCTAGACAAATATTGAAAAATAATTCTAATTCAGCCAACGATACGATTCAACACGATTCGATACAATTCAATAGGCTTAGAAGGGACAGTGTGATTTTGGTGACATCTTGTGAGTGTTCCATTGACTTGGATTGAAATGATTGAACTGAAAACTGAAAGCATCAATTACACAATATATGGCTATGACTGGACAGAGAGTCTACAGCTTGGAAATGCTGGACAACATGAATCAAATATGTGGTTAGACAATTAGTTATTACATTTATTGAAAGTGCAAACTGTAGCTCACAAGCCTTTGGACAGTAAATAAAGTGCATGAACAAAAATGGCCTGTTCTGAACAGATTCTTTAACAACACTTAGCCAACTTAAAATTGTACCTGTCTTAACTGAGTAGATAAGTGAACACTGAACAAACAGTCTCCTCTCCACATAACTGCAGACCACATGATCTACATTCTCTTCAGATTTTTGTTCAGAAATAGAAGCTGATTGACGTACTCTGGGAGAAGTGTACTTCTCTGAGCAGTGATGATACCTCCGGCGGTGGAGAAGACCCTCTCCGAGGAGACACTAGTGCCAGGGATGCAGAGGTACCTTTTAGCATGGTGTGATAAGAGTGGATACTCATACTGGTGCTCTTCCCACCAGACCAGTGGATCTTCTTTCACTTCCAAGAGATCTGCCTCTTTGTAGCGGGTCATCTGCTCCTTGACCTTGTCCTCTCGGGTATTTGTCTTGGGTCATGTTGCACCACGCTATATTCCTGAGAACCAAGGGGAAAAAGTGTCTTAGAATTTCAGTTTTTTTGTCATTTCCTATCTATTTGGGCCTAAAAAATACACCTTACAATTTACATTTTTTAAAAAATATTTTTTATTTTAATTTCATAGCATGTCCACTGTAGAGGACACCAGGACGATATCCGTGTGAAAATAGAACTGAACTTAGAAAATGAGAAAAATATGCTATTCACATCCCTGTCAAATTTGTAATATTGTGATATTATATAATCTTATATAATTTGTTGTATCCTTTCTATTTTTGAACCTTCATATCCTTAGATTTATTACCACCCTCCTTCCCTTCTTTTTTCTGGTCTACATTTTACACCCACTGTACTCTGAAAAAGTGTTGTGCCCACACACATTCAGACACACCTTGTATAGTGGTATTCCCTATGGTTAAGTATGTGGAATGTGAAAAACTTGTGCAACTGAACTTGGCTCACTGTGAAATTGTTGATGTCTAATGAATAATAAGTAGGTCTGTTCCATCTACAGACAACCACAGTCATGTAGTCTAGGCAAGGTTCACAGTGTAAGCCATCTTATATATATATATTGTTATATATATATGTGTGTGTGTACTTGAAATCTTATTAAGAAGCTTATTTTAGCAACAACTAGCAATGCGATTTTGTATTGAGACAATCAAACCCTTTATTGCAAAGTTCTGTTAAAAATGAGGAAATAAAGGTTAAAGGTGGCAGTGTACTCTAATGTTCATCATGAGACCAATGCCAGTACTCTGTAATCCCTCTGAAATACCAGAATGCACTGTGCACAATAATGAGACATAAGAGGCAGATGTGTATGCTGTGAGGGAGATGCTGCTCACAAACACACTAATTCTCCGGATGGGCTGTGCTTTTCTTCTACCTCACTTCATTTTAGGCACCATATCAAACAGCAGGTGAGGAGGAAAGGCAGTTTGTCATCCTTCACAGTGTCGTCATGTGTGGAGAAAGTGAAGTCCACCAGATGTGCATCGGTAGATAGGAGATTTTGCAGGTTGGCTTGTGAGTTATCAGGAGGTTTGGTTTTAGAAATATTTGCAGTGGTACAGTGGCGAGTCACTGATGGTTTCACTATGCAGTTTCCTAGTGAGTCACATTAACCCCCAGTCATTTAAAACATGGCCATTTTTAAAACATCGCCAGCTATGTTGTCCTTATTTTTAGATCTCCTGAAGTAATTGATTGCATAATGTGTAATGACGGCGTCACTTCAAACTCAATTCAAATTGTACAATGCAAAAAATTTTAGGATGGTATACTTTATTTTTCCTTGTAAAATATTTTTAGCTCTTTAGTGACAGAAAACTTGGTGAGACTGTTGATATGCAATGGGGGGCAACCATTTGCAGCATCTTGTCCCCTTTTATCTGATTTCTAGAGCTTCTGTCTGCTTTCACCTTCAGTGTTACCTCGCAGAATCAGTTTTCTAACTGCTTGGAAGAACTGTCTCAGTTTCAATTTTCAGTCTAGTTCTATACTTTTCCATCTTTGTATTTCCTCTTTCTCCTTTTTCCTTTGACGCCACATTTCAATGGCAGTTATGTTCTATCCGTCCAGAAAAAAAGCCAAAGATAGAGATGCAGTGGACATCACGTCACAGGCTGGGGGAGCAGAATGTAACAGCGCAATTCATTCTCTGATTTTTATATTTATTCCTATTTTCGCGTTTCATTTTTCCTTCACATCATCTTTGATTGTTGGCAAAAGAATACCAGAGACAGTTTCTACTTATGAATTATAATGAGGTCTGAGCTATATTAAAGTAATTTTTGTTACCTTGAGGAAGCCTTACCTTTGTCACTCTTACTTTTTCTCACCCATGTTTGATTGGCTCATCAGGAATTCCTGGACCAAATGTTTCAAATGGGCTTTAGTCAGAGTCATCAGTTCAATAGCTCCTTCTGGTCATCATCTATTCCTGACCACCACTTTCACACCACTCACCTGCTCTTTTTTTCCCCTTGCATTTCTTTGAGCCTGGTAGCTATTCTAATTCACTCTGAAGCCCTATCGGCTGTCCCAATCTACTTTGATTTCAGTCCAGTAGCCCTCATGTCCAGAGAGCCAGCTCTGATTCTTTCAGTCATACCCTTGCCGGAAGCTCTTTAAAGTCCTCTCTGTCCTTTCCATCTGAAGGCAGAAAGTCTCCAAATGGGACTTTGCTTATTTTTCCTTTCGCTTGGATGTTTTTGTGTAACATACTAATTTGTTAACGCAAATATGAATTAAACCACTGAAATGTAAGAGCATAACACTACTTCTGACTATATTGTTTTCAATGTTAAAAAGAGGAAAGGTACCTCTGCACACACTGATTGATTTGTCTGAATGTCATGCACATTATTGTTCCCAGCCTACATAGGCTTACCAGACACTATATAGTATATGTCTAAACAATTCAAAGCAGGAAAAGGCTTCATCTTTAGTGAAGTATTTCCACACAGTTGATGAACCACTGCTAGTTTTCTGCAATCACCCACTGGACTGCTCACCTATCTCCTCAGATCGGTGACTAGTTGACCTTATGCTCAAAGCGTCACGGCACGGCAGTAAAGTCGACTACTCGACCAGTCAGTACAACCCCTGGAGCTAGCAAACAGCAGTAGATGGGAGAAAACAAGGCCGTGGCAATTTGCAGTGGCAAAACCCTGAATTATTGAAAAGTTGCTGTGGACAGCAGCATTGAAAATGCAGGCTTTTCTCACTTTGCTTCTGTAATATTTCCGGCAGTTTCAACTAGATTCCTAGGGATTATAACAACTTTGAACATGTAAAGAATTTCTATTCTGATTGGTGGTTTAGGGCGTATAAACACATATCTTGTTGGATTGTTGTATTTAACTTGCATGTAAAAAGTTAAGTTGGGCATGATTTATACAAATTAATTGGAGACGCATTCCAAATACAGCACAAGCAGGTAAGAAAGTTACATATGCATACAGTCCAGTGGGCAAAAAACAGACTAGGAAGCATGGGCACTTCAGGCATATCAGACAGTCAAGGTGTCACCAAAATATTCTCATGCGCAGAGAACATTCCCAAACAAATACCGAACAGCTGTGCTGGCAGGTGGCAGGTGACACAGTCAATCAGATAATGAGCAGAGGCGAGAAGCTCTGTGGAACCAGCGATCCTGGTGAGTAAACACTGAACACACAGCGACAACAAACACTCAGAGGCAGAGGCAGACGATGCAGGCAGCACCTTGACATTAATGATGTGGTTTCATATCCTGGAGGGAGGTTTGTGGATGAAGCAGTTGTCTAAGTGAGCGGTGTCTGCAGCAGCTCTACCTGGGCTTTCCTCTCTGGTGAGGTTATTTTTCGAGGGGTGCGGTTGACAGCCAATCTCCTGCTCAGCAGACTGGACAATGGATTGGTTGATGCCCTTGGGTGAAAAAAATGGGAAAGTGGTTGAAAGCCAGACAGCATTAAAACGCAAGAACGGCTGTGGCCATTAACCAGCAGAATTTGACTAGAGTTTGATGCGATGCAGGTCATTTGTTCCACCTGTTGCAACGCAATCAGAAGAATACTGTCAGTGCATTACTCAGAAAGCAAAAGCGACGAGACTAACTTTCTACAATTGTCAAGTTCTCTTGGATTTTCCCCACAGGTATATTCACCTTTAATTATTCTCTACTGATATGTTGGCGTGATGCAGTGTTTTTGGTAACCTTGGTAATTTGACCAGACTTTCTGTGGATGTGAAGAGGTCTCTGTAGTCGACTTGGTTCAACTTCAAACTCTGCATCTATGCCTTTTCCTATTCCTATTCATGTGCAAGCTCCGAGGAATAAGGGATTTTTTTAAAAGAGTAATAAGAACACGTGAGAAAAGAAGATAGAACTGGGGAGTGAAAGCTCAAATGACTGTAATTTGCCTCGTCTGAGATCCTGTAGCTCTTGGATGCCGCGTTTTATCCTGGAGGTTTGATGACGCAAACTGGTCAAAGCATACTGGTTGTGAAAATGATACGCTAATACAGATTTCAAATATACTATTGTGAGTGCAATAGTCACGTATTAACTGCTGTGAGGTGAAATGTCTGTGGCTGCTGCTGTTGCACTGCCTCTCTGCCCATGAGCCCTCAGGAACAACGTGGAGTACACACAGCATGCAATGGCTGCTATCTATTCTCCAAAAGAGGACTGTGGTCTGGGATGAACAGCCACACACATTCATTACTATAGCTGAGCTCAGTACAGTATCTCTGGATTTTAATATTTTCCCGGAAAATGACTTCACATCCCTGCTTCACAACCCTGAAGGAAACTGCAAAACACATCTCAACAGAGCTGAGCTTAGTGGATCATAATACATATGACGATTTCCTTTATTGGGAATGACACAAAGCCCACTTTTTACCTGCTGACAGGATGAATAAGGTAATTTCACGTACATTAACTGAACGTCTCAGAATGCTTTGCTTTGGCTGCAGATGTGAAATTGTATGGACTGCTAAATTAAATATGTTAATTGTGTAGTTGCCACTATCATTTATTATTAATGGGTTTGTAAAGATATACTTCCACCAGAAAATTATGATTTTTCCCACCAGAAATGCATTCGGGTTGCTAAGCAGTCATAATAAATTACAGTTAATACGATATAAAGGTGGAGCTGAGACAGCGTGAGGTGAAGTTAAATTAATAGTTTGCTTCATTAGCCGTGCTAGTGAGACGAGGCTGACACTTCAAGTCTCTGATGTGGCTTTAGCCCGTCTGCATTTGTACAGATTACGCATGGAAAGAAAACACGGATGTAGCCTCATGAATGATGCAAAAAAAAAATGAAGTATGGCTTTTCAGCTCAATATCATATAAGTGCTTTCTGGGATTGTAAAACATGTATTGATTTCATTTCATCCAGCTTTTGCTACTCTTCCCCTGAGAAATTTATTCAGTGTTGTGGTAAACTTTCCTAAATGGTGGTTTTGACACAGAAGAGCTTTTTTTTTTTTTAAGTGACACATTAACTGTTCTGAATCATTCATGGCTCACTCTGTACTACAACATCTGAAAACTGATGAATGGTAATTCTGCAGCGCCACTGTACGCCGTTCTTAAGTTGTATGAATCATTGAGTGTTTGTCATTGTCTTGTGCCCTCACTAAACCAAACTGTATTCACTTAAGAGGCCCAAACAGTTCACAAGAAAAAGATACCCCATAACGCCCCTAAAAATCTAATACTCCATGTGTTCTTCTGCATGTAAATGGAGTCCAAAATATGGCAACCTTGTCTTCTAAGATAGTAATCTGTGGGAGAACAAATCCAGTCATCCAGCCATTCATTCTCACATCAAGAATGAAAGTGACAACTACAGTGGACTCTATTATTCCTCGAATAATTACAATTACAATGCTTTGCGCCTTAATCAGAACAGAGAGGTCGAATCGGAAGGATTTTTTACTTAAATTAGGTTCAAACATGTCTTCTGTGCACATTTGCCCCATGTGAGATCAGGGCAGGACAGAAACAATGCATTAGAAAAAGAAGTTGGCCTGGCGCATCTCGGATATCTTTTTGTATAGACTTTGGTAGACTCCAAAGCAATTAGGACAACATATCTATTTAGATTTGTCTTCTAAAGCCTGGAACTGCGTGCAGCTTTTTGAATCATTTTATGTAAAATCCATGCACTATAAATAGTTAATGATTTCAATCACACTTTTAGCAATTCTGCTCACAAAAATGAATCCACTCAGGGGCGGAAAGTGAAACCCAATAGGACGCATGGGTACAGAATAATATTTCAACAGGAAATGATGCCAGCTGAGTGCTGAACGCCATACGCTGTGTCGCTACTTTTCTGAAAACTTCAGAGATTTGGAACTTTGGAAAGACTCCCATTGTGAAGGTGAGTAAAGTGTACAATTTATGATCAACTACCGCAAAAAGTGCTCATTATTTTATCCAAAAGGAAGACTTTGATCAAAATGCTCCTGGGAAAATTCACATCAAAGTCTCTGCCGAAATATGTGTCAGCACTCAGAGCTAATGTCATGAAAGTTCTCTTGCAACTAGTAGGAGGTGTGTACGTTTTTGCTTGAGGTCTCTGCAGCAACAGGAATAATAATTCTCTTGAAATGACTTTAAGTAAATATGTTGTAGATATTCTGGTATTGGCAGAGCAGGTGTACTGGCTCCAAAAAAAAGTCCAAAATATGGCAACCTTGCTTCATGACCAGGTTAATGGGGGTGCATATTAAACTGCTGGATGAGGCAGACAGGCATGTCTTCATTACCTTAATTTATGCCAAACAGATCGAGATTCTAGCAACACTGTTCACGTGACAGGTAATTGCTTTCCTACATTATTTAGTTGCAAAACCTGGGCCTGTGTTGAGATAAAATTCATTGTCATTAAATCTTTCTTCGGTATGTTTTAACAAACTGACTTCAAAGAGCTGACCTGAGCTCAAATTCATGGCAGCTTAAAGTTCCAAGTTTCAGCTCCAAAGTTTGAAAGAAAAAACAAAAAAAAAAAAAACACAATAACGGTATAGAAAATGAGCTTCTGTAGCTTTTGGATTTATAACCTCCGCAAGACCTAAGGTATTTTCATTCAGGTAAAGCTTGTGCCATTGTCCTGGATGTTGGAAATTGGATGAGTCGTGCGCCCCATCGTCAACCCAGAGGGTGATGAAATATTTTCTCACGGAAGCTGCGGACAATGACAGAGATGCTGGAATGAAATTTCCAGGATGCTGCTGACCGTAATCATGATGCTATTTATTCTGGAAAGCAGGAGGTCAAGAGATCACCAGCTAAGAGTGTGATTTGATTTTTCGGGCCTCACCAAGTCAAGCAGCAAGTATTAGATGATAACAACGTAAATAGATTCATGATACAAACTACAGGTTGACATCCAAATGCTATGATATGTCACCAAAATATGCCATACTGTCTTAATTCTAAACTAAATAACAATGAAATGCAATAGCCACATGTTAAGATCGTGAACAGATGGCAGGTTGTTAAATTGCTTATATTTAACCCTCGGGTTAATCAATTGAGGATAGTGGCCCGACAACCAAAATTAACCCCAATTTATTCAAGGCACGCGTTTCAAAAAGAAAAAAGAAAGAAGCTTGCAATAATGTGCGCTATGGCTCGTTGAGCCCCGCTAATAATGAACGACAGCCTCAGTTCACTCTTTAAACGGGAGCCTCTTTCCTGTAAAAACACTAGATGGCAGGGCAGGCTAAGACATACCCGCACACCTACCGCTTCCAGCGGGTTCATAGAGTGAGACTCGGCACCGTGTTTGTTTGTGCCGCTGCCGCAGAGATCTTTGACTTTTAGGCATTTCCATTTCCAGTGGATAGCTCCTAACCCGTGGACACCGAACCTCGCCAGGTCTCCCAAGTTTCTTCAGGAGGAGCGTTAATCCGTTGGATCTGATTAAAAGGACGCCATGAATTACTTCTGGATTCACAGCGCTTGGATCCCCTGCGCCGCGTTCCTCTTCGGATTTCAAGGCAAGGCGGCTGTTTAACTCATTTGTATGGGCTCGTGCTCGGTGAGACGCAGCTCTGGGTCTGAGTCTGAAAGAATGTTGATTGCCTGTCAGAGGCTCGTCCTACGAGTTGTGGTTGTTTGCGCATCTCGGGCATTGTCTGCGTTTGATGCGTGCGTAAAATGCGCTGATGTCGTGCGCAGCAAGGTGACGGTGCACTCATGCCTTTTGCAAGCTTAAACTTGTCTAGACGAGTGGCCCATACTGCACAAATCTGCATAGAGACTAATGGATGAGTCTGTCTTTCTTTTCTAGTGAACGCGTCAAGATAACTTTGAGCACTTTTGGAGTGTGTAGAGCAAAGTTATGAGCACATAACTTTAAGATCTCAGTCACCTGTTGCATTTTGTGCTTGTCATTTGATCTGGTACTGATGCTGACGTCCATTTGGTCAAGCTGGTTAAAAATCTGCTTTGACTTTAAACTCTTGATCTTCTGATGAATATCTTACTAAAAGTTTGTGAAGTGTCACTCAACAGATAATCAGCCATCTGCACTGTAACCTGATCCGGGTGGTTAATATTGGTCACCCTCTTTGTTACTGAATATTTTTTAAGCTGGTGGTAACCTGAATATGTCTGGCGCCTTCTTTCTCCTTTAATCTACCAGTCTTATTTAGTTCAGTTTTTTTTTTCCTCCATTGTCTGACCTCACAGATCGCTGACTGCGCTAACAAGCCTGATCTGGCTCCTCTCTGGGAGCTGAGGGCTGAATCAATTAGCTCCCTTTGTCTCCCACAGGAACACACGACGTAGAAAAGAGAACATGCTGACCAAGAATATTGGATTCACTTTAACACTGTGCTGATGCTGGCAAGCTGCCTTTACGGAGAAATGGAGTGAAGGAAAGGGCAGGCAGGAAAAGACACAAGTGCAGGAAGAGGAAACGGTGATGAGTGGAAGTGAATCATTTGAAATTAAGTGCCTTCAGGAATAGTCACTTGCATGGCTTCTATATTTGTATTCGGATATTGGCAGTAAGTTACATCAGTAAGAGTCTAGAAAACCATGAAGGAATGCATCGGGACGTATCAAACGTATAAATGTTTCTTTGATGACAAGAAGCTGTTTCTCACTGTTACTTTACACTCTATTTTCTTCTCTTCCCTCTCACCCACACGTCTTCTTCTCATTCAGCTCATGTAGAGTTGCGGCTTGTCCTGAATTTTAAAGTGCTTCTTAAAGTGAACAGAGAGTTCGCTTTAACCATGGTAATACTGTGATTTTTTTTTTCCCCACATCATAGAAATGACTGCTCACCATCTGAGAATCAATTCAGACTTTTCTTCTGACTGAGTTCTCTGCCGTCCCGGTAATGAACACTCCCAGGGACCGATAACCAACCACCTTCCATCAAATCACTTCACATTCGTCTTGGTAGATGACCAACAGATGACTTTAATCATGTAATCGACACAGTCGCTGGACTGTGCTGGCTGCTGATGGGTCTCATTGCTGGTAGAGCTGTCAGTGATGATGAGAGGATGATGGATGAGGATTCTCATTTCAGGCTGTAATGCAGATATCTGTCCATACTCTTGGGTGTCATCCAAAGACTGTATAAAGTTAGACAGGGGACCTGCTCCTTAAAAGTAAAGCCAAAGTAAATAGAGCTCCCCCTGGTGTCTGACTGCAGTATAGGCCATAAGGTCCACCTCCTCCATGTTAGTGGATGGGACTCAGACCAAACTAAAACACTAAAATACACTTTTTCAAGGATTCCTTCCCTTCATATTAGGTAGTTAATATAAGCTGATGCACGATGCTACAGATACAGGATGTCGCATAATAGCGACTACCAGTTGCCATGCCATTTTTTGTAACAACAAATATGCGTTTGAGTCTGGTGGAAGTGTGGGGTTGTTCATCGATAATGCAGACTCTGGCTCCAAACTCACAAGATGCTACCATATTCCCCGGGAAAATGAAATCAGTTTGGCCAACGGAATGAAGTGGGGAGACACGAGTGTTTCAGAGATCGCATTCATACCGTATGATTATATACAGCCACAAAGGTCCTCTGCAGTGGTGAATTGAGGAGCTTAGTGATATCTTACGACAGGTTATCACATTGAAGCTTCCTCCGTCTCCTGGCTGTGGCTTTGAATCTGATGAAGTGCTGGACAGGTTTCACTTCAGTGAGTCTGTCTTAAAGCTGTCTGGGAATAGGCATCAGAGGGCTCGAGGACATTTGACAATGTTACGATGCCACTGAGGTCGCCTCACTTTATTTCTTTTAGAAATGTTAGAGATATGGAGATCTGGATCTGTCGTTTTTTTCTGAGATACTCACCTTCAATACAGGAACGAACTGCAACTTATTTATAATGTTGTTCAGGATCATCTTGTTGGTTCTCACTTTCTGTCTGTAAATTCTTTGCTTCATAACGACAGTGACTTTTCCTGTTCTCATTAATGTATTCTCCAAAGAGTTTTCTTAATGCTTTAGTCTTCAAGTGTTTTCCTCATTAAGGTGCTAGAGTCTCTACTGATGCTTTCATTTGATTCATTAGGGCAAATGACGGTATGTGATTCTAATTAGTCGCCGCTTTGTTCTTTACCTTCACGGTCCCGTACAGGAACACAGAGGGATAACGCCAGGAGACAAGAAATCTTTAAGAAGTCCTTTGTCTTATTTAACCCTTTAACACCTACACCTTTTTCTTGTTTTGACTATTGAATAAAAAAGGGTCAGAAATGTCAGAATACGACAGTTTACTTTGGACACATGATGTTTTAAAGGGTTAAAACATTATCTTGTCTTCTGTTTATGGGTTGATCTGAAAACACCACTGGGGTGGTTTGACTCTTGTTTTGTAATAAACTCAGCTGTTCTTGTTGAGATCATTTACATCTCTGAGCCCGAGTTGCTGAAATGAGACAAAATAAACCTCCATACATACACCAGTGTTTTCCTGCTTATTCCAGACAGTGACTTGGTCCTTTTCCCCAGATTCTTGTATCGTGTGCTCTGTTGTAAATATGTATTTTCTTGCTCTTGTGCTCTGTCCTGATGTTGAGCAGCGAAGGTGGGTAGGGTGCAGAATTGGCCAGTTCTGCTGTGGCCAGAAAAAAACAGTGAGTTGTGATGTGTGCTGTGGGTAAATATGAGGTCTAAAAGTGTGCAGGGAAAAAAATGAGCTGGTGGCAAGGTCGAGCTCTGAAGAAAAAAGTTCACCCTGAAGAGATGTACTCCTCAGTACAGGAGAATTCAGAAACAACAGGCTTAGAGGCTCAAATATATATATATGAGATAAGGATAGCAGAGGGATTACAATGTGTTTTTTTTTTTAATTCACTGACACTAATTCAGTTCTGTTTGCTTTTTTATCATACGCAAAAGTAGTGAACACATTTTAAACTTGCTGCAACAGTTCTTTTAACAGTCTCTGTGTTGTAGAACTGGCTGTGTATTTCTGTGTGACAGTTGTGACAGTAATACGAACTTTGCAAACTTTGAAAACCAGAGATAAATAAGTAAAATATTGAACTTTTTATAGACTACACTCCCAGCCATAATATTGCCTAGAAAATGGCCCCACGACGTTAGTAGTGCATTAAAACATTTGCCCTCGCAACTTAATAAAAAAACAAACCGCTCACACACATATATTGGCTCATACATTGTTCATGCGGCTCCCCAGTCTCCAGCCGAAGGCTTCACATTTCTATTACTGACACAGTGGCTGCCTTTCCTGCAGCGATCACACACCACGGAGACACAGAGATGGAGGCCAGGGTTTAGAGGATCTCTGTGTCGCACTTGCTTTTCTTCTTTGTCTTGCTTCCACAATGTTCTTTCCCAGCTCTCCGTTCTCTCCTCCTCTGAATGTGGTTTTCTATAATGCAAAGAGAATTCGGGAAGTGTTCTGCTTTTTATCGTAGGGCTTCCTCTTGATTTCCCTGATTCCTGTGGCAGAAGCTGGTGGGAGGTTGATGATTTCCCTTGTCACTCACTGGTTCTCCTGGCTTCACAGTCATGATGCTGATTGCTGAACTCAGCGCTTAGAGAGGGGCCGTGTATTCACTGGAGTCAGGCTGATAGGATGGGACTACGACTGGAACTTTGAACGGACTGTAACGGGATCGACTGTCTAGTGTGTAAAAAGTCCTGTTGTCTAACAGTATTAGAAAATTGAGTTGATATAATTATCAGAAACAGTTTTACTACAATCTGAACATTCATGCTTTGATCTAATATTATTCAGATGGTCTTAATCAAATCATCCTGTAACAGGCTTTTACACACACAAAACACTCTAGGTTATGGTAAATGGTCTTGCTTTTATGTAGCACTTTTCCACCTATTGGTACTCAAAGCGCTTTTACAGTCACAGACACATCCACCCATTTGCTCACACACATTCACATACCAGCGCCAGTTGCATTATTTCTGTGTTCAGTTTGCAGTTGTTTAGCCGCTGCCTGACCGTGGAGGGAATCAACTAGGCATGCTGCCACCGCCGAGACGAACGCTCCCTCGACTCTGTTTCTCAGTCCGGCGCATCACCGGGCGCACATTAAAGAGCACTGGTTTACACACAAATCAAAAAACGGCCGTGAACCGCATGAAACATGTTCTCAAAGTTGCTGGATCAATTTCTTGCGTCGCCTCAGCATTGACCCTGAAAATCCTGGCTCGAGGGCATCCCAAGAACCAGCCAGTTTTTCTTTTTTCGTAATATCTGCGGTTTCCTCCGTGTTTCAGCCAGAAAGTATTTCACTTCATCCAACATAGTACCGATGGGACACTTAATTCACTGGCAAATTCCAATGCAGTCATCTTGTTTTCAGCACGTGGCTGGTGTGCATTATCCTGTTCAACTCACTTTTATCTCGAGACATTTAAAATTCCTCTTTTCTATCGATCCATTCACTTTATAAGTTCACTGGCCCAGACTTTGACTTTACCATCTTTAAATTCTTCCTCCAGCGGTCTCTGCAGAAACACGACCTGCGGCCTGTCTGTGGATGTATTTTGAAAATGTTGCTGATTCCATAGGATGCGTGACTTTTATTGTCTTGTTATTGCTCTAGTTTAGTCTGATGATTGCTAATTAAGACCTGTGACATTTCTCCATATGTGTATCATACGAAAAGACAACGTGATGAATATAAAATCATCTCAGGGAGGGATTTATTAGTTAGGTTATAAGACTGTAATGTTGATTTATGTTAATATTAAAAGGAATTAATATAACTTGACTTTTCAGTGTAATTGAAGTGAAAGTCCAGCTGAAAATTGCTCAGGGTAGATCCGTTGTGTTTGCATTATTAAAGAGAGGCGTTGAATAATTTAGCCTCTTGGAGTGTGCAGTGATTTGCACATGAGGCCTGCCTCATGAGCTGAGACTAATATGATAACCCTCGTAAAGACAGCCTATTCTCTTGACCAGTCATTCGGTCGTGTCAATATTCACACCGATCTTATTGGAAGTGATCAACTCCTCTTCCATGCTGACCCATTTATTTGCTGTAGATCAAAATGTTCCTCCACTTTCTACAACTCATCCATTAAAAATAAGACGCCCATTGATTCCGTTGTCGGTCACCATGTAAAAGAAACACCTCATAAACAAATGCCAGTTCGGGAAATATTTGTCATGTTGTCACTGCTTGAATCAAATCTATTTTTCAATATCGCTGGCAAACCCCCACCCACAGAGAGTGTCGAGCCTTTCATGAGGGAACATTACATATATTTGTTGCGTTGCTGTGGACAGGTGGCATCAGATGTGAGAGATGTGCTGTGAGTCCTGCTGCAGGGCCGGGGCTGATAAGAACCAATAAACCCTCTGTCAGCCGGTGTGTGGCCGTGAACCCATAAAGAGAGAAGAATAAGTCCAGTCACATCTCGCTGAGCGCTTGATAGTGTTGCCTTGGAAGGTAAAGAGGTTAGTGCGTGGCGTGCTCTTGCATGCATACTCATGAAGCTAACTGATGATCATTGCACTCACACCTACGCTGTGCGCTGGGTCTGCCGCTGTGATGATAAGGGTCACACTGGCTGTGTAGAGTCAGGAGAGACACCAGCAGTGGATGGGACTCACAAAGAGGTTAACAGCGGCACAGCAGGCACCAGTAGAGAGCAACACAACACTGCCGTCTGCCACAGTGACACACACATCTGTTTGCACTGTTGGCCAGAGAATTTTTACTAATTGTCCTTTTTTTATATACGTTATGACACTAATATTTGGCACTCATCAAATCTACCATTTAAAAAAATAAAAACCCTAAAATAAAAGCGGCCACTTGAAATATATCAAGTAAAAGTGGAAATGCAGTTCTTTTAGCGCCAGATAACTTTAACAAACTTGTGTTGCCTTCTTGTCATTCTTTAAAGCAAATAGTCTGTTTCAAAGGAAACTGAAATAAAGAGAGGTGAAAAGATGGAAGTTTGTGGGGGTTGGTGGAAGTTCTTAACATATAAAATCATGTGGAAAAAAATATGAATTACTGTACTGGCTTAATTAATAAGTTTGGTTCTAAGGTCATGTGCTGTGTATGTGCAGAATAAGAATCAGACTCTTGTCCTGAGATTTGTAGCGAGAGTATACAGTGAAATATTCAGAAGAACAGCAGTTTTATGTGTACAGCAGAACATTGTGTGTATTGACATCTTAGTACATCTTATGACGATACCAGAAAAATGGCCAGTGATCTCTCATTTATTCGTTCATTGTGTTATTCCTTTTCCTCACCGTGTTCCTTCCCGTCCTTCCAACAACTTTGCTTGGTCTCTTGCGTCCCGTTAACGATTTACCGAGGTGACACATTATTGTACTGTCGTGTTGCATTCAGAGGCCAAAGCGAGTGTGTCTTCATGGAGGACGGGAGCAGAAAGGCAGATGAAGAAAGCGAGACTTTTTAATCAGATGACGAGAAATGGAATTTGACCAGCGCCCTGTAAAGTGAGCCAGGTACACTCTCTCTCAATCTTTCTCTGACGCTCGGTTTTCTCTTCTGTCCTTAGCACGGGCTTTTTGAAATGAACCTTGGTAACCAGCGAAAGTTATTTATATGCTAATTTACCGAAGAGGCGCGTCACACGTTAGAACACCCACAGTGTGGACTGGAATGGAGATAGTCTGTGTGTGAGTACGTGGGTGTGTGTTGCTCTAATATTGATCCTTTGGCAAAATGACGTCGGACCAAAGGTTTGTTTGGTTTGACAAAGTTTATCTGTTTATTATGAAGCCTTACTCTATCTATCTATCTATCTATCTATCTATCTATCTATCTATGTGTGTTTATGGCATCTATGTAATCTCTATTAGTCCAAACGTATGTTCACTGCAGCAAAAAAAAAAAAAACGGACAATCTGCAGAAGAGAGAAAAGACAAACTGTAACTTCTCAACTTGGAGGATATTCTGATTTCCTTTGTCGTATAGCAGAAGTGCCTGTGGTGCTGGACCTCGGTATCTCTCTCTTCTGGTAGAAAGCTCTAAGGTCCGCGAAGAGCTGCAGTTCGTCTTTTATAGAAATTCAGCTGGTTTGAGGAATAACAAGCTACAGCAGAGGAGTTGACAAGAGTTTCAATTTTTACCAGAAAGTCTCTTAATTGGGTCTCAGATTCAGGGCACATGTCTGTCTAAAGAAAGTTCAAAGGCGTAGGTCTTTGACAACGTTGTAATTTACCGAAGGATCTTCACCGCAGTGACTTATACTCAAACTTAGTCATGAATATTCAGAACTTGAGAAGAGTGAAATAAAAGGAGTTTTTCTCATTTGTTCCACACTCCACTGTTTAGATGAACCTTGATATATTCGTGCTAACAATAGATGAGATCGGGCTGCTCTGTCAAATTCAAATGTATGAGAAGTGTGTGGGTGTAATGTGCACATTAGATGTGGCACGATTTATCTCAGAACAGATTAAATCCGACACTACACTACAGCCCCGTAGTCCTTAGATTTGAAATGTTCTGTCACCGGGTTGCTAATATTTCTGCAACTAAACAAACTGACTGTCAAGGAGCCGCCTGTTGTGGATGTGACTCAGTCTCTGGAGAGAGGAGAGAGAGAGAGGGAGAGAGGGTGCATATGTTCAGGTGATCCAGAGTGATTCATTCAGCTCTTTGCAGTAGTCTCACAGATTGCTGTGCTTTGATCTCTGTCATCCATTTTACTACATGCTCTAATGTCCCTCTGGCAGCCTGCCCAGAGGAGTGACACACAGACCAGACAGCTGTTACAGAAATGCTGAGCTCTCCTTCAGACCATTCATTGACTTCTCATGTACAGTCCAGTGTGCACTTACTTAATAAAGACATTGAAGACATTGATTCTGTGCAAGGAATGGCTCCATATGTCCCATTGTAACTTATACTATGAATGCATTTATAATAAAATTATACAGTATAAGTACAGACAGTGTTACCTTTGCTCTGATTTAGTCATTTATATGTTTCACTTGTGGTTGAGAGGTTTAAGTTGCTGAGCGACAGAAACTGATGCAAACTGCTGAGGAGAAAATGCTTAGAGAAAGGATGTGGTCAGGACTTTAGTTTATTGCATTTGAATTAGTTATTTGTTAGTTTTATGCGCATACAGATTACTTGAAGGTCTCTGGTTAGGGTTAGGGTTAGAGTTAGTCATTTGAATCATTTAAACACTGCAAGTTCTTTGGTTCTAGACAAAAAAAAATCTTAGATTTAGAAGTGTTAGATAATTTGTCTTGTTTTAAGAGTTAATTTCCTATTTCAAGTGTTTAATTATTTTCTTATTTCTAGATTTAACAATCTTTACAAATCTTGTCAAGTGAAATTATCTGTCCATGTAGAATGATAATTTCACTTGTTTTCAGCACCTTTACCCTCAGATTTAGTGTTTTTATCTTGTTTTTAGACCCTTGTTTTTGCAGTGCATTAGTAATGTAACTCAATAAAACTGGCGACCTGTCCAGGGTGTACCCCGCCTCTCATCCCATGGCAGCTGGGATAGGCTCCAGCAACCCCCGCAAGATGTGACTAGATAATTTCCAGGCGCAGTCATCCGTTAAAGTCATACACTGTATTCACCGTCGAGGCCAAACAAGGTTTGTATAATACTATGTTCATAAGAAAGAAGCTGTGAGGTTCCTAAACCTGGACGCTGTTTAGACGAGCCTTGTGTTGTTTTATTGGTTAAAGTCGTTTTACAGCCGTCATGTCACGGATGCAACATAATCATTTAAAATTGTTGCTGTGCAGCGGAAGCAGCAGTGAACAGAGATGTGTCCTCGTTCCTCTCGTGTGGTCATTGCAGTGTGAAATGCTGCTATGCTCGACTCCATCTCTTCAGGTTTGATGGAGCTTCATGATTCAGATATGAGCTGAGCCCTGAGCCGCACGGTGATGACACCGGAGGAGAGGAACAGAGAGGAAAGGATGCAAGGACAATCATTTGCATGTGTTAATGCAGTTGTGGTTTTCCTGCTGTGACAAGTCAGTACGTCGGTTAAGAAAGACACCTACTAATGAGACTTTCTCATTACACATGTTCGTGTCTGCGTCTGTCAATCAGATGTGCGGTTTGTCCTCACTCAGTGGTCATCTGAAAATCCCAGCAGTGCGTGAGTGTTTCCCAGCAGTTTTCCCCTCACCATTCAGTCTTTTCCTCTGTAGCCTCTAATAATTTGCCGCTTCCAGCTCTGGTTGCTGTCAGCAGGACAGTTGGTGCTGGTGTGTCTGTGATCAGGATAAATGCTGCTGCGTGAGAACGTCCTGCTGGGAGATCTGGGAGGTTCCACCACAGATTATCAGCACTACATCAGACAGCATGAAAGATAAATGAAGAGGGTTGGAGATAAAATAGAGACATGTGTTGGAATTAACTTCATGCCAGTAAAGTCTCAGTGTATCTGAAAGTGACGGTCCCTGAGAGACACGGAGAGAAGGGAAGATCCTGCGTCATTCTCCTGTAATGAAGGGAAAACTTCTCTCTCTTCTGTTCGGTGACACTCAGATGATCCTGTCATGCTGCGTTTGCTTTTGTCTGCATTAATTCAGAAGGCTCAGTGTGAAAAACAAATCACTGACATTCCTCGGCCCACAAACACGTTTATTATCTAAGCTTCTGAGCACTGTTCTCAATGTGAAACAGGACCCTTGGACATCTATTTTCTTTCTTGCCACATTAATGTTTCACCTTGCTGCATAAGCTCATTTCTGACTATGTCCATGCAAAATATAGAAAATATCTACATCTCTACCAATTTGGATTGAGAGATGCTCTCTGGGGGTGCTTCCCCTTCATGCTTCACCCGCTGCACAAAGACTCTAGCAAATGTTCCACAGCAGAGCGGTCATTTTAATGTTTTATTGTCCACCATATTGTCATTGATCAACTGTGAGGTGATCATCTCCGTGCCTACCTGTTCATCTCTCAGGCAGACATGCTCCGGTTATAAATGGATATAATATTTCCCGCTTTAATCTCCCACATGTCACACAATACGTCAAACAAAATTACAAAAAGTATCAGAGCCCTGTCCAGGTGGCTCAGACACTGATGTATGAAACATAGTTTCCTCAGTTTTGAGGAAAATGTTACTGTTCTATCGTTTTGTCAGCCATCTGGGTTTTCTGGGGAGATTTGAATATTTTGAGCAAGAAGATGAAATCTTTTACGAAGTATGCGTCCAGTTGAGTTTGAACAGTTGCAGGTTGTTTGTCTTCAGAGACAGTCGTGAGCTGATTTTATGTGATGAGTATTAAAAATTGTAGAATATCTCTCATCAGTGCGTACGTCGGTGGTCAACTGTAAAGTCTACTTGTCCTTAGGGGAAAGCAAATTAAAAGATCATGTCTGGCTTCTTCCTTCATCGCATATGTTGGCGCTCTTGTTGTTCAGTTTAAGCCTTCTGGTCTCATCAGGAACCAATTAGCTATGTGGTAACCACAGCGGTTACATGAACAGTGGTTAGAGAAGCACCTTTGGGACCATGGCTCGTGGCTGAGGCGTCTTCAGGAAGTTCTCTCCTTGCTCTGAATGGCTGCAATAGCCCACTGCAATTGTTCATATATACTGTACATGGCAATTAAAGCTGATTTCATTTAGATTTCATGAAATAATAACAAAACTGTTTTTGCTGGTTCTCCCCAGCACAGGTACAAATATCAAACACCTGTGAGGGAAAAACTATTTGGCTTTTACAAATGCATGTAATCTTTTGCCAGTGCAGCCCGAGGATGGCAGGAAGAACTTGAATAATTGAATAGTAATATTATCTTACACAAACACAGGAATCTCTTCACGTGATTGCATTGTTGTTAAAATCTTTTTCATGAAGCTGGACTGTGTCGTATTTAGAGAAAAGATAACAATAATGAATTCTAGGTTATTCGTGATTGGTTTGAGGATAACGTGGCCATGATGATGAAAGTGTAACACTAATCTCTCTATTTCTGACCTGACAACAAACAACCTGCCTTTCACACCCTCAGCCACAGACAGGATAGTTGCATTTTCACTCACCCCTACACTAAAGCTAGACCCTGTTCTACTTCAACTGTTGAATTACTGTGTGTCTAGCACATCAGTCCTTCTGTGAGTGGCAAATTAATGCACATTCATGACTGTCTCAATAATAGTAAAGAGAGGAAAACACTTTATGATGCATGCGCAATTTACTTTAACATGTCTGTTCTCTGAGTTGTATTATACTTTTTGAGGTGGAAGCATTTCTTTTATCCAATCTAAATCAGCAGTATACCAACAGATCTGCTCAACTTATCAGAGTCACTCTGAGTGACCGTATGTTTCTTGATTCATTGAATTTTTATTTTTATTTGTCACCAACAGTTACTATATCTGAAATAAGTCCAAACTGTCCGTTAAGACATTGACTATCTATACTTCTCAATCCTCCGACCTTAACTCAAAACACGTTTTCTAAACTTCCTGCCAGTTCTGTAATAAAGTGGGTCTGATGTTATATGCCAGTGTCATGAATAATGTATGAAAACATGTAGAGAGGATGTCAGAGCAGAAATGATTTACAATTCACCACCTCAACGGTGACCTCTGCGGCCCGACTCCGACATGAAACAAGACTTGACAGAATTTCATTGTACTGCCATGGCGTGCTGCCATCTAACCTTTGCTTTGTTTCTGACGTGGTGCAATAAAAATAGCCTTTCCACTCATCTCGGTCTAAAATACAAATGAGCATTCTGTCAGTTTTAGCTGCGAATCGGTGATAATCACCACGGTTCACTATCATTATCACCACAGTTGGTATCTTCACCTCCAGACTGTCTTTCACTAACAAGGTTGTTTTCTAACTGATCATCACTGTTGTTGTTTGGCAGGGAGGCTTTAATGAGACTGAACCTCATTATCAGGTTAGAAGTTAAAGAAGATAACAAGCAAAACCTCCACACTTCCAGATATCAAACAATAACAGAAGAAAATGTAGTAGTCATTAGTTCCTCCCTGCAGTTTCGCATATTCCTCTTCTCAGTTGGAGCTCTGTACAGGAACCAAAAGACGAGACTGAGTTTCTCTGCAGTAACAGTAAACAGTAGTAAACAGAGTTGTTATTGTTGTATGAATAAATGAATATCCTTAACATATATTTACCATATGTGTACGTAAAGATGGATGGCTCAGTTGTGATTTAAGGACTGTATGGGGAGAGCCCATGGAGCCTTCAGCCGCCTGGTTCAGCACCTCATCATATATTCCTCAATCTCCACTTTAAGATCAGTGTGCTTTAAGGACAAAGAAATCATTATAGCTGCAGAAGCAATAAGACAAAGTGTGGATGTGTTGTGCTGTCAACCCCACAGCTATTTGTCATTAATCCACCATTTCCTCTAGACACCATCTGCCTTAAAGGCAGCAGAGGAGTTTGGGAGCATGAACAAGAATAAACATATCCACACAGCCCCGGGGAACAATTCCTGAAAACTAGAAGATGGAGTTTTACTCTCATCAGCAGATTCTTTTAGTCTAAATTTGCATCTAAAAGTCAGCTCATAACAATTAGCTCTCCTCCTAATAACCATATATTACTCGCTTTATGTAGCCTGTACTGATTTCTGTCGTGTCGTGTTCCTCACCGAAGCAGCTGCAGTACACAGCAGATATCTGTCTGGTAAGATGTTCAGCAGCTCGGTGGGTTTTTGACAGCTTTTAATCTGAAAACAGCTGCGGTCTGCAGCTGGAAATGAGGTTAATGAGAACAGCGAATGAAAAAGAGAGTTCATCGCAGGCTTTGGAAATTAATGATTAGCAAAACATAACATTTGATTTCACCATTTTTTCTGGCTGTTTTCAGATGCGACACGATCATTGCGACGGCCACAGTGTTATTAAAGAAAGCCATACTGTATATAGTCAGCTCCTTTCTCCTCTCAGATGCATCCAGTTTGATTTAATCATCTATTAATCTCCTGTGAGCAGTAAAGATGATGCGGGAAGGCAGGAGGAGGTTTAACTGAGAGATGAAGATGTTTTAATGATGGTAAATGAAAACCGTCCCTTTACATTTGACATCCCTTAATTAATCCTCCATCTGAGTCTTTGTATTGACTTACTATGAAACTAAGAGCAGTGTTACCACTCAGAGTCGATATGAGCCATGTCCTTTTATTTTTTATATCAGCTGATCAAATCCCTCTCATTGCTGTCAGAAATGTAGACTGTTGAAATGTATGATGGGATGCAATGAATTATCAAAAGGATTAATTCATCCATCACAATACTGGTAGCACCACAGCTATTAAACACCAAATAGTACCATATAAAATGTTATAACTTCAGGGCTGTCTTAATTCAGTGGAGTGTCTTGGTGATAATGTCTCTTCTATTATGCCAGTAAAGACAGCTGCTGTAAATTAAGACGACTTCTGTTCGCGAAGAAACCTTTTTAAACAGTCTTTGTTTGGAGAGTCTGTGCGCTTTGCTTTGTTTCACTATCACGATTAGTTTCTCCCTGAAATATAATAGACATTCAGCCACAGGCCTTGGAGTTAGAATTACTTGAATGGTGATTTATATATTGGCATTACATCCATTCAGTCCAGATTCAGATAGATAGATTAGATAAACACTTTATTTATCCTTGGTATAGTTATTTTCCAGCAGACTGCCAGTGTACCCTCGTATTCAGATGTTGAGTATTAACAGCATCACATTTATTCAACAAAGGACAGAAGAGACATAAAAAGACCAAAGGGCATAGATAAATGTTCGATCACATTGGTACACCCCAAATCAGTTTTTGACTTTGCAAAGATGTCTTGCTTTCTTGCCCTGCTCAATGGTAAGACCTGGGAATTCCATTGGGACAACCTTATGTCCAACAACCCCAGCAACCTCTTCACACACCAAGACCCACTAAGAATTTGTATACAGCATCGCCTGGAATCTCTGACTGTGAGCCCAACTGTACCTCACCTGCAGCTGGACTCATGGCCTCAGGGGGAGGAAGTTTCCCCTGCTGCTCAGCTACATGGGCCAGTCTATCCCTAGAGCCGCGTGCGGGCACAGCTAACTGACACTGCCAAGCAATATGGCCAGGCACACGACATTTAAAGTATAGGCTGGCCATCAGCGTCAAACTTCGGTTGCTCTCCCCGAGCAGCAGTGCGACAGATCCCCGTACTAGCTGACTCAAACACCCTCCCTTGTAGCACCTTATAATGTAATAATTTCCTGAAAATGTAACAACACCTGAAAATGTAATACATTTTGCACTTAAGTTGATCGAAAATGTAATAAAACCCAATAATGTAATAACTTAACCAATAATGTAATAAAATATCCTGACCGATATTGTAAGGTCAGCAAATTGCAGACCTTAAGTATTGTACAGCCATATGCATATGTGCAAATACTCAGGGACATGCAACTACATCCTGGTCCTACCGAGTGGGTGATGGACTAGACCAGAATTCCAACAAATCACTACCTCATGAAAACAACCACAAACCAACAAAGCAACACTTCATTTGAAGAGAGTATACATAAGTATTCATAACACCTGCATACACTTTACATGACACCTGACATTAACATAGGCCCACATATCCACTCATAAATGGTTATTATATCACTTTCAAGTCAAATTGAGATCTTACTCTATGTCAAGTGACATAATGGTCATCTGACATGCTTTCATAATGACAGTCAGCATCAAGATGACAAAACTTGATGACAACTGACATGGTTATTTTTCAAACTCCTTTTTGGTGTTTATACAGGATTTCTGAAGTTGCATGTTGTTTCTATAATAGTAAAAAAAGTTTTGTAGTGAAAGGAACCACTGAAAAAGGTCTTATATCCATTTAACGTGACGTCATTTCTGCAACACTATCTGCTGGTAATGTCAGTAACATGTTTATATAGCATTTTCCATTATACAGCCACTAATATCATTAGAAAAATTATGCTTTTGATATGTTAATTAATCTCAGACACTGGCATCCTGGCCACTAGAGGGCCTGCAAGGGAGAACACGATCAGGGTCTCCAATCAGTCAACATGACAGGTAGTGGTTTTACAGATGCATTTACACTAACGTAAGCTAAGTGGCTCTTGTTTGTATCATTATATATGGCTGATAGACATCTATGTCTCAGCAACAACGTGGAAATTTATCCTTTCAATAAAGGACCAGCATTGCTTTCTGTTTAGATTTTATACAAATGACTGTGCTCACTCCCAAACTGCCAGTTTAGATCCATCAAATGTAATGACAATGAAGGAATGAGTGCTAACAACACTACTTTTGTTGTCAGTATGATGTATTTACAACTTCGAGGCAGCCCATGAATAGACCGCACCTGCTGTAATTAGTGTTATAGTGCTACTGCCAACACTTCAGTGCCATACATCCACAGTCATGCACAAAATCAGCAACTGGATAGAGCTTTAAACACTGTAGCAACAATTGATATGACTTAAGGTAGGGTATATAAAGTAGAATTACCAGGTAATGAAAAAAAAATAGTAATAAAATAGTAAGTAAGTAAACTGACCCTAGGGCTGAAATGAAAGGATGCCACACATTGGGAAACTTGTCAGCAACAAACCCTATATGGCTAAGAGTAAAACAGCTTTATTTTACCCTTTATTAAAACATCTAATTGTATATTTTAGATTCATTCACAGTATTTTGTGGAAACCTGTTCAGGACATTTTATTTATTTAATTATTGATTTTATAGACAGTGTAGATGGGTAGAACTCAGGATAGAATGGAGTGGAGCTCCTAACAGACATCATGGCGCTCTTCACAAAATCAACGCTGGCAGAAGTCTCAAGGAGAGGAGTCAAGCCTTGGGATGACCTGTTGACCAGTTTGGAGGAAGCACTACCTCGAGCTTTTTCTCAAGCTCTGGACGTTCCACACGAGGTTTGCCGGGAAACCTCGAACTCTTTAAGGAGCATCATGTTCAGAGAAATAGGAGCAACGTGTGTCAACTCCATTTACCGTAGCATTTACCCTGTGACTCCATATAGACCCACAGCCACCCAAACATTGGATCAAGTGGTTGCGTGCACCATTAAAATGCTACAAAAGTGCACAGAGAAAAAGAAGCTGATGTTCAAACATCAACCGCTGCAGCTGGAACTCAGCCTGGATAAAGACAGAAGACACACTGAAGAAGACCAAGAAGAGTCTATCAAAAGTGATGTCTCAGAAGAGAAACCTGCTCCAGTGACAAGCAGGACTAAGAGCTTCAAAAAGCCACTTCGCACAGCGTCACCTCCTGCAGCAGAACAGACGCCCAATGTTACAAAGGTCACCCCTGTGGACGACTTTGTGCCTCTAGACACAACGTTGAAAGAAACATTTGTAAGCAGCACTGCAGAGAACCTGATTTCCCGGGCCCTTAAAAAGTCCAAGAGGACCTGTGCTTCAGAAACCCTAGACACCGTGCACCAGAGGCTGTACAACAAACTCTGGGCTGAAGTCGAGAGACAGGGTTATAACATTAACCTGGACAAGCTGAAGGACGTGGACAAGGCAATTTTCAAAGACATCTGCAAAAGGTTGCATGGTCCCAAATCGGCTATGTTGATTCCTATGATTTATCGAGGTCCACAAATGGAAGACATCATTGCGTCATCTTTTAAAAAGCATTTGAAGAGACAATCGGAGGAACGTGGCATCATCGCAGCAATAGGGAGAACTTTCAACAACCTTACAGTCGGCCCCACAGAACAGGTGTTTTAAAACTGAACATCATCATCACTGGTAAATATTTTTTTCCTGTTTGTTTTTGTTTTTTGTTTTTTGTTGTTTTTTGCTCTGTTGTACCCTGTCGCTGTAACACCTTGATTTCCACACAGGGATAACTAAAGTCTTTTCTTAAATTATCTTCCTAGACGATTCCAACAGAGAGCTCAAGCAGGAGGCTACCTACTTGTGAGGATACCTTCCCCTCCACTGACTGCTGCGAGACAGAGAGCAGTGGAGGGGTTGGTTACTTACGTCTGGAGACACCTTCTACTCCACCAGTTGCTGCGAGTCAGAGATCAGTGGAGGAGGGGGTTTAACCATGTGGGGACACTTCCTGTTCCTGCCTGTTTGTGGGATTACCCTTTCCTCTGCTGGAATCCGCTAGACTGAGACCAGTGTAGACTGGGGACGCCTGCAAATAGGTCGGAACTAAGCTCGTAATGTCATCTCGATGGACACCAGTACCTCTTGACAGCTAGAGGGCGAGGGATCGATTCCCTGACTTCCTTGAGGCAATCTGTGCTGCTACTGCTACTGCTGCTGCCGCTGCTTACTTCTCTTCACCTGCTACTTGTTACTGCAATTAAAAAAAAAAAAAAAAAAATCTCTTTGTATTTCTCTTCATGCCAACAACTCAAGGTCTGCAATTTAACCCAGTAGTCATTCTGTTGTTTCAAATCCAGTGTATATAACACTCTTAGATTCTCAAAACACAAAATGTAGAACTCTGGACTAAAAAATGAACTTATATTACATTATCTTTCAAATATTACATTATCAGTTTTGGAAAAAAGAACTCCTGAAAATGTAATAAATTCCCAATAATGTAATAAGGTATTACATTATCGGTACAAATGTTGTTATAGTATCAGTCAGGATATTTTATTACATTATTGGGTTTTTTTACATTTTCGATTGAGTTAAGTGCAAATTTTCTAACATTTTCAGGCGTTATTACATTTTCAGGAAATTATTACATCATAGGGTGTTACACTCTTTGCCAAATCAGCTATTTGGGCCTGCTGCTGTTTCAGTGTACTCTCAACAAGGGTTTACACATAAGAAGTTGTTTGTGTTTTACTGTGTTGTCTTTTCTCCTCCTGTTAGTTGAGAGGTTAGTGCTGCTCACGGTTTATATCCTTACAAGGTGGATTGTGCTGTAATACTCTACTCTGACATACACACTGAAGTGATGCTGTGCAAAGCCCAGAGGACACAAACCTCCATCACATGCCGGGTGTTGTTCCACAGATGTGGACAGGGTCTGCTGTTGTGATGATAAGAGTGAAGCTGCTGTGTAGTGGCTCTGGCCTCAGAGTCAGGAGAGGCTTCAGGAGTGGACGAGACACTCAGGTTAAGAGAGGCCAGGAGAGAGAAACAGAACAACACTCAACACTCACGTGCTGTCTGTGTTTGGACTGTGATTAGAGTATCACTTTTACTGCACGTGTTGAGGTGAGGCAGTTAAACCTCTGGTAAAGTTGGACTTTTCTGATGAGACGCACAAATAAAGAATGACAGACAAAAGTTGGATGGTCCGGGTGGAGTTTGCATGTTCTCCCTGTGTCTGCGTGGGTTTTCTCTGGGTACATCCTGGACAGGTCGCCAGTCTATCTCAGGGTGTACCCCACCTCTCGCCCTATGCCAGCTGGGATAGCAACCCCCGCGACCCTAGTGAGGATTAAGCAGCTGTAGAAGATGAGATGATCTAAATTCTATGGCTATAACTCACTAAACTTCAATAGCTCATTGTATCAAACTCTAACAGGATCTCATTTGAGTTCTGTTCAGTGTCTGTGCTTGAGTTGGGCTTACATGAAATAAAAAGTCTTGTAAATGTCAGTTTTCAGACAGACCTGAGTGCATTACAACTACATTTAAATAATTGACCAACTACACACTATACAGTATAACATGGTGGATGGTTCAGCAAGCAGCTGTAATCTTCACTGAGGTACTGTCTTTACTGGAAGCTCCTCAACAACAATCACAGACTTCTCTGTTTTAGATTTGTGGACCTGACAAAAGCTGAGAATGGAGAGCGTCTCTGCTCAGTTCAGTGTTGAGTCTTGTGGAGGAGCTCTGGTCTCTTCCTTTATGTATTATGAAGTGTTGGTTAAAATATGAAATATTTTCCTGTAAATGGTTGACTACCATGATGATCTGAGACCTCCGGTGTTGGTTATTACAAAGGTTCAATGGTCCATGAGGAAGTTATAATGTACAGAGGAAATGGAAGGAAAATGGACTTCTCAATACAATATTACCCGCAAACTATTTCACCCTCCCTCCAAATATCACAACCTGTGAACATCTACGAACCTACATAAACATTGTGTAGGATAGCAGTGAAACCAGTGTTTGTTTCTTTCTCTCTGTTGTTTCCAGCTTCAGCATCTAAGAAGCTATTAAACAGTTTTAATTTTCTCTCTCAGTGAAACTTTAAAACTAGATTGTTTGTAGCAGAATAACTGAATGGCGTGCGTACCCTGGCCTGGCCAAACAAAAGTCACCACCAAAAAAAAAAGGTCACAGTCTAATATTTCGCTCGATCACTTTTAGCTTTGATTACAGCACCCAGTCACTGCGCCATTGTTTCAATAATAAGCTTGTGCAGTGTCACAAGATTTATTTCCATCCAGTGTTGCCTTCATTTTTTACCGAGATTTTGTATTGATGATGGGAGAGTTTGACCACACATGTTCTCAGTGGGGTTAAGATCCAGACTCTGTGGTGGCAAAAATGAACCACTCTTTCACAATTTGAGCCCCATGAATCCTGACATTGTCATCTTGGAATATGCCTGTGCCATTAGGGAAGAAAAAAGCCATTGATGGAATAACCTGGTCATTCAGTGTATTCAGGTAGTCAGCTGACCTTATTCTTTGGGCAGAATGTTACTAAACCTGGACCTGAGCAACTGCAGCAACCGCAGATCACAGCACTGCCCCAACAGGCTGGTACAGTAGGAACTAGGTAGGATGGGGGCACCACTGTATCTGCCTCTCTTCTTACTCTGATCCCCCATCACTCTGGAATAGGGTAAATCTGGACTCATCAGGCCACATGACCTTCCTCCATTGTTCCAGAGTCCAATCTTTATGCTCCCTAGCAAACTGTAGCCTTTTATTCTGGTTAGCCTCACTGATTATTGACTACACAGCTGTTCAGTCCCAATCCCTTGAGTTTCCTTCACAATGTACTTGTGGAAATGTTCTTTCACTATTTAACATAACCCTGAGTTCTGCTATTATATATATGTACTATTACGATCAATCAGGATCTTTGTATTTCATCCTTCATCTGTTTGGAGCTGTTGACACCGGTCACCTGCAGCAACAGTAATAAACAACAAATCATTAAAAAATTAATTCTTATTTTATTTCACAAGAATTTAATGAATTGATCTAAATGAGTATCTAAAAATATTATATGAAAAAAGTACAATGCCTTGTCGAGGTTGTCGACTTCCCCCTTGTTCTTGTTGTAGTGGAGGATGATATGGGGCTTTTTATCCTCCATGGCACTAACAGGTGAGCAGCGTTTACTGGTTTTGAGTAGGATATCATGAGGTCCGTGGTCTTTTGTTTTCTAAGTATTTTACCTCATAGAGAGTGGTTTTGTGTTTTCTCAATCAGTTATTTTCTTAAGGTGTTTTTATCTTATGTTGAGCAATTTTTTTTATACTTTCTTTTCTTTTTTTCTTGCTTTTTGTGGTAAAATGTTGACAAAAACGGATCAAAAAAGCAAATACTAAGGTCAGAAAAATAGCAAGCTTGTCTTAGCTTAAGTCTTGATCATTTTTTGCTCCATAACGCATTTCAGTGACAATTTTGAACCAGTCATTTTGCGTTGGTGGGTCTGGTTTGTACCACTTCAGAGAGAAAATATTAGTTTAATAAATGTTAATGAATTAATTTACGTCGAGTATTGGAATTTGGAATCAAGGTTGACAGGTTGTATCAACAGTTGCAATTAATAAAACAACAGTTACCCTTAATGCTTTTGTATAATAGCAAGATTTATAGCTGTAGCCTAGACTTTCCCATTGATGGAGATGCAATGCTTCTGTGCTGCACTTTATTGATGTTGGGCAGAAACCTTTTATCTCCATATTTCAACTTGTGTTTCACACAAAAGTTGTGAAAATAGCAGATATACAAAATTAACACATTGCAACACATTGTGAACTCGTAGATAAGCTATTTTCACCAATAATTACAATAATAAAGGAATTGTTTTAGACATACCATGTTTCCACACAACACTAAACACTTTCTGATCTACTAAGGATTATGCATTACACCCAGATAAAGTGGTAACAGTGGAATCAACACAATTACTCCAAAAAAGCCAAGAACAAAAACAATCTTACTTTGGCAATTGTGACTTTATTTCCAAGACTTTTGCTAAAGTGAAATGAACAAACACATGCCCAAAATATGAGCAATGGATGAGGAACACAACTTGACCTTGTCTGCCAGACCAGACCGTCACTGAATGTAAACATGGCTAAACATGCTGCTAAAATTACATTAGTTATAGAAGTGTGCTGTTCATTTAGACACATGGGAAAACACCAACAGGTCTGAGATGCTACATTTTCCTCCATGTTACAGTCACTTGGACATGGATCAATATGACAATGTATTATACTCGCCCAGCCAAAAATCCCTGCATGTTCTACACATAACAGTAACACACACATAAGCTAAAGAATGACGTTAGTGCAACCGAGCTAACTTTAGGGACCCACTGCCCTGCATGCTTTCAATGTTTCCCTCCTCCACCATGCAGCAGCATTGCTGATACTTTTTAGCTTTTGACAGATTACACACACAATATGCAGAAATGTCATGGTCTGACACTAACCACCCACTAACATTAACGTCCAGTTTCGTCACCTAAAACTCGCACACGTCTCGTCACATTATAGTCATCAAAGAGCAATGTTTAGCTGGTCACCGTCTCGTTATCGTCATGATTAAAAGGGCGGTCCACGAAATAATTTCGTTATCGAACAACACTGACTTGAAAAGAGCAATAACAAAAGCTATCGGTTGATAATAAGGTTTACAAACCCTCCATGAAGTCACCCAGTGCTGCATGTTAAATTTTAAATATTTTTATTAATTTTGTCCTAAATAGAACACAACAGATATAACGTACAAACAATCACAGTTCAGAATGGTATGTGGCACAATACATAATATGGCATCACAAAATTAAAATCTAAAATATGGCGACCAAAATAACACATGAACAAACTTTTCAGACTACACCACTTGGATTTATGTACCGTAGCAAGGGGTCTCAAGTCTTAGCAAAATATTTCATTTACCTTTGTTGTAATATCTGATTCTTCCCAGACTCAACACATTCCCCATTTCTTTAAGCCACATCCCAAATGTTGGTATGGAGTCAGATATCCACATTTGCAAAATTATTTTCTTGGCCACAACCATACCATAAGATGCAGCCTGAGCTTTGTATGAATTAGCCCTTAACAGAGACCCAGCTCTCCCTAGACCATAATCAATGGGTCTTGGCTTCAGCTCTTCTTAAAGGCTCTGGAAAAACATTGAAAAATATCATACCAGTAGAAAGATAACTTTGTACATGACAAGAGTATGTGCCAGTGTTCCTTCAGAAATCTTGCATCTGATATATAATGGTGATGTTGTTTGATCGAAATTGTGGATCTTAGTTCTACAATAGTACAACATTGAAGTGTCTTAAACTGTATCAAACTGTGTCTAACACTGACTGAACAGTCATTTATATTTGTCATACATTGTTCCCAAAAGCCTTCTCCTATTTCCTCTACAAAACTGCACCTTAAGTGGTTCAACTTTGTTATTAGCATCGGGGGTATAGTGACAATGTTTGTTTTGATAATTATGTAAATTATTTTTTGCCACACGCTTTCTTGTAACAATCATACCAAGATAAGTAAAACAATTGTATGCCTTTTTGAAAGGTATGCTCTCAAGGAACTCTTCTGGTTTCTGTAATGGGCATAACTTCACTTTTGTCAAAGTTAATTGTAAACCCAGAGAGAGATCCAAACCACTCAATTAAGGACAAAAGTGATGGGATTGACATTTGTGGATCAGAGATATCCAAAAGCATATTATCTGCATACAGGGAAATTTGATGCGAGGTCTCTCTAACTACTATGGGACTATCTTGTCAGACTGTCTTATGCTTATAGCTAATGGCTCTATAAGGATGGCAAAAAGGAATGGGGATAAAGGACAGCTTTGGCAGGTTCCCCTATGGATCTTAAAATGTGGAGACATGCTTTGATTAGTAATAACAGAGGCTGTGGGGTAAGCATAGATTCTCTCTATCCACTTCCTAAACATAAGCCCGTACCCAAATTGTTCCAGTGCTACTTGCATGTAAGGCCATTCAACTTGACCAAATGCACGTTGTGCATCTAAGGAGATAATGACTGCCTCAGTCGTGTGTTTACTGTACAAGACATTGAAGAGACGGCACAAGTTAAAATAAAGCTGTCTCCCTGGCATAAAAGCAGTTTGGTCTGGATGTACGATGCTACAGATAAACTGCTTCAGCCTCTCTGCAAGTATCGTGTCTATGATTTTAGTCTCTGTTGATAAAACACCATAAAAAATAAAGGGCTATGAAAACTCAAAAATTCTAGGTAACTGGCCGCAATAGATGTCTATCATGTCTGTAATAACAATCCTGACCTTAGTAACATCATTATAAATAGTCCAAATATGCAGGAGAATGAAATCTCTATCTACCCTGCAGGTGCAAGTACACTGCAAACAAAAGGGTGTAGACTGATAGACTGATCCTAAAAACATCCTGCTTTGAAGAAACATATCGAAACTGTCTGAACTACAACAGCAACAACACTAGGCATTAGACATTTCTTATACATGGCAGTTTTAGCTTCAGACGATGGCTTTTTTTTCCCCTAATGTTAACATTTTTAATCAAGTGAAAAAAGTTTTTTTTCTTAATAAATAATAATAATAAAAAAATCTTCTCTACAAATCATCTTTGTAGAACTGTAGGAAAATAACTCAGGAATGAGTCCTTTGCTTGCAAAACAGGCTCAAAAGCCAGCCAACCTAACTAAAAAAAAAAAAAAAAAAAAAATCAAATGTAATGTAAATAAAAATATGGGCTTGTGACTAAGAGTGAGGCCTTGACGTTGTTAGGCTTTGTTTTCAGGCTCCGCACATGCTGTGAACAAGAGGATGTCAGCTCCATAAAGATGTGCTGCACCATTTCAAACGTATATCTGAGATGTCTTGGGAACTCAATGTTCAATGCATAAAGTAGGCCAAACAGGTATGCAAAGGCAGTGGGAAGGTCTGGAATGTCTTCAAACACAATAGTCTTCCCCAACATCACAGCAATGCTGTTCACAGTTTGAAGTGAGGCCTTGGCACCATCATCCATGAACATGGTGAGCACTCCCATTTGGACCCCTTTTGTTTGTCCGTCTTCTGGGTCAGTGTCCTGTTAAAACAGAAATTTGCCCAAATTTAATATAAACACTGTTAAGGTAAGACTTTAACATCCGTGTCAGGGTGTAATTTTAAATTTGTGTATGTGTAAAAGGATATTAGTCTGTATGTACTGTATGCATACAAGGCTGTCCCTGCTGGAAGAGATGTAAATCAACCCCTGGAGCAACTTTAGCCATAGCCTACAGTAGAAGACAGTCTTGTGTCTCAGCCTGAGTAAACCTGTAGTTCACAGTTACTGTACTAGATAGTTTTTTGCCTGTGATCCTGAATGCTATTCCTTTGTAGATGTGCTGTAGTTGTGAGACTACAAATGTTAAAGAGGAACTGTGATTGGGCTAGCCCTTTATTCATCAACAGACTGTGACCTTCATTCACTTACAGTACTACTTTTTTTCAGCATTTATAGATTTATAAGGGACATTGCTACCATAACACTGTTAATCAAGTACAGCTTGATTTCTGCTACTACTGTTCCGCTACTGCAGCACTACTGCCATTCAGGTGAATTGCTCAGAGCAGGAAGAGCGCTTGTTAAATGCTCTGTTAAGACAAATGGTGCTACTGGGCAATTAAACTCAGCTTAATAGCTAAAACCTTGTTGATGAATACAGTTTTTTGGAAGCTACAATCCAGGGTGTGGATATTAGATCTTTTCAAATTTCTAAAGCAATATGGCATAGAGAATTATATGTGCATGATAATTAATGTGCACTGACCAAAAACAAAAACAGACATTCTGTACTCACCAGGCATTTAAGGAAAAGCTTCTCTGAAGTGTCACGGAGAAAATGAGGTAGACCTTCTAGACATGCTCTGCTTCTATGCTTGATGTCAGATGTCTGGAAATTGGACAAAGGAAAGACATAGAACATTTGGTCAAAAACAGTGCAGCTAATATTTATTTGTCACTAGTTTAACATGTCTTATAACGAAAAATATATAAATAATAAAAATCCCCCAATGTGAAAATCAAAGTTGACACTTAAACCAGGTTCTTCCTGTTAAAATTACACATCAGCTAAGTAATGAACTTACTGTGTGAATAATTTTATCAAGCTAAAGAAACCTCAACCACCAAAGTGTAATCAATAATTGGGTTCAAGCCTAACTCAAATCCCCTCCCCTCTCTTTTGGAACCAGCTCTCACCCTGGGCCGAAGACACTCTCTCCACTTTTCAGAACTGGATCAAAACCTTCCTCTATGAGCTTTTCGTAAGGGCTGGCTTAGATAACCTTGAACCATAATCAGTAATAAATTATGTTTATCACATGAATTGACCTGTTCATCCAGATCATCCAAGAGGCTCTCCATGTCTCGTCCTAAGGCTTTCCTGGCACGATACAGTTTGAGTAGTCAAGGACAATAGGTGTCCAGGGCTGCTCTAAATTTCCCCATCAGGTCCTGGGTAGTTACACGGTAGAACTCGCTGCAAATCTGTGAAATTAAAAGAAAAAGAAATTTTTAAAAAAAATGCATACAAAAAAAACAGTACACATAAATGCAACCTTGCCTTTACTGGCAAAGATGCCCACTGAATTACTCATTTCATTTGTGGTATCAAATAGTTAGCAAAAATTTAATAAAGTCTTCTAAGTTTAAGTCTAAGTTTTCCACACACACATTTACTTACCTGTTCCTTAAGAAACAGAACAGGCCATATCTCCTGGATTTCCTGCACCTCAATAATCTCCTTTCGCCTGAGCGAAAATGTGAGTTCCATCTTCTGACTGATAAGTTCCATGTCTTTCCACTTCTTTTTGATTTCATCCACCAGAACACATCTTTCATCTTCTTGAGTGTCATCATCAAAGTTTTCTGGATGATCAGGCAAATGATTTACTTCCTCTCGCTTTGGTTTTTTCAAGGAAAAGCCACCTTCATTAGGATCTTCAGACCGCTTTCTTCTCCTGTTTACAATGACCTCATGACAACCGGCCTGTCGGAGCTTTGCTCGGTAATTCCCAAGCTTATACTTGATGCTTGTTGTCTAGCCATCATATCCTGTTCCACAAAGAAAAACATTTTATACACAAGCATGGTCAAACAATAATTTTTGGATCATACACATCTATAGTACATACCATTACATTCAATGCAGTAGACACTCCCTTGGGGTTACCATCAACTTTCCAACGACTTGGTATACAGTTAGGGGCTGGTAGTCATTCAAGTCCTCAGGATCGAGGATTTCGACATCCACACAGCCAGTGTCAATAACTTTGTAAGACCTGTAGTGTTCCATAAACCAGGAGGAGAGCTTTGTGGTTACAAAAAACACTTTCTCACAGTTGACGACAATGTTCAGAAGTTTGTAAAACTCAGGCAGTCCACTGCATTGGGTTCCATGTAAATGAACATCTTTGGTAAGGGATACAGTATGTTGCTATGGAAACTTGTTTTGAGTTGACAAGTTTTTCATCCAATGATGCTGTGTTAACCCTGTCAACACTGGCTGTGTACAGTTTTGGTTTAAACAGATTTTTGCCATCAAGGTAATATGCCATCATTTGTTGATGTTTAGAAGAGAGTGTAAGGAGTATGTTCTTGAAATTGAGAACATCATGCACCAATTTTTTAAAGAAGTTGTGCTTGGACTCAAAGCGCATAGTCCAAAAGTCCACTAGAGGTCCAAAGCAACGTATAAGGTGTCCATAGTGCTCAATATGGTGGTGTTTTGGCAAACGCTTGAAGTCAGGAAAAGTCTCAAGAAGCAGCTTGCGATGGTCATATATTTTAGTCTCCAGATAACACAGTATTTCTTCTAATATATTAGTAGAGACAATAATCTCCACAATCTCTTTGAGGTCCATTAATATTTCCCATGAGGGCTCCTTTTCTGGAATACTGCTCCCAATCAAAAGAGGAAGTAAACGTAACAGTGTCCAGTTTTCGTATCCGTTGCTGCTGATTCTTTTCTTTCCAAAGCTGGCTTTTGTAATTTGTTTTGGCTTGTTAACCTTATCAGAATGTTTATGTGGAAACAGTTTTTTGCGGTTATTCAGCCCATCAAATGTAATGAAACCTTTTCTTACCAATTCTTTAAGACACAAACATAGTTCTACTGGGATAACACCTTCAAACAAGTCATGTAAAATATCTGGGGGGAAAACCCAGTAACAGGATGGAAATGGGACAAATGCTTATGAAGTACACAGGCCCTTTTCACAAAATTCACAGTTTGTTTATCACCAGATTCAAGTTACTCTACAAATATGTTGTGCAGTTCCACAGTTCTTAGTTGACCATCCCTTGCCTCAACGGTATTAATTTGGTCCCGATTAATACAACAGAATCTGCAAAAATTTTCAACACTGAATGATTCCTGGAAACCTGCTAGGCTGTGTTCTAGGTGTCCCCAAATGGTTACATACTTCAAAATCGTCTATATACAGTCCAATGGAAAAACTTGTCTCTTGCAAAAGTGTATTTTCCTTGTAGTACTGGCCGTCTTAAAATGACCCGTGTTGACCTGGTTTGCTTTCTTGATCAAAAACTAACTTCTCTGTAAAATATAACTCACTCAATAAACTCTCTATACCTGAATGAGTGGAACATAAACAAAACTATTTTTATGGGTATATTTATATGTGTATTCAGTTGGTGCCATCACTGGGACGTGCTCGTTAAAATAGATATTCCTCCTGTAATTAGTGGATAGAGCACCTTTTGCTTCTGTGCTTACAATAAGTGGATTTTTTTTTTTAAATTGCATCATTAATTTCTTCAACAACACAATCATCTACTTGAATGTCATGTTTAGTTAGCACCTCTTTGGTTATTTGTAGAGAATGACATTTAGTGAGGATGTCGTTCAATTCCTCAACAATTGTCTGTAAAGTGCTTTTTGAAACATGTACTACAGTGTGCATATGCAGAAAAAGGGATGCAATGTTCTATAGTGTCAGTGTCTATATACTCTTCCTCAGCCCTGTCATTTGAATCCTCATCAGTTTGTGATAACTCACTTTCAGCACAGATATCTGACGTCTGGTTCACATTTTCAAGTTCAATGGCACATGCTACAGTTTCTCTAACACAAGTTGTAATGTCCTGTTTATGTTTGTGTTTTCTGCTTCTGTGAGAAGTGAATGTTTTTAAATTGTTGGTTTTAAACCCACACGCAAAAAAGGGCAATGCACAGTCTGTCTGTTTCTTAAATGTTGTGCAAGATGGATAAAAAATGTGCGTTGAGTGCAATTTTCTCTGAATTCACAAGACTCACAAAAAAAGTCTTCTAATTGTCCTGCAGTGCGATCTTGTAAGGTGCGTTTTCAGTGCCCCGTGGGCTCGGAAAGTGCACACACAGTCACTGTAAATACAGGGCCAGTTAGCTCCTCCTCCATGCCTTAGACGATAATGACTGTAGAGACCCTCTTGTATTTTACAGGAAAAATCACAAAATTTGCATGTCATAGGAAAACTGTAACAAGAAATAAAAGTGCAGTTACTTGATAAAATAAACAAATATACAGTTTACACTCAAAAACAATGCCAGTGCTGATTTCACACTTTAAACAGATTTGACAGGTTGACAACTTGACAGATTACATATCGCGGCCCCTTCTCTTGCTCCAGGTGAGCAGTCAAACAATCAAGCTAACTAGCTAATCACTGAGCTAAATGGCTGGTATATGCCACTCTTTTTTGACGTTAACACCATTTAAATGAATGTCTAAATACACCACATTGTACACAAAATTATTATTTGATCTTTATTTATCATAGAAGTGCATTTAAATCTATTTGACAGGTGAATCATTCTCAAAGACTGAGTGACCCTCGGTTGAAGCCTTAAGCGGTGGTCAGGAATGATGGGGTTGTGTTAGGAGCCCACTGAAACTGCACTGGACTGGGTGAATGCTCTTCCGTTGTGTCAGCTGTGTTGCTCAGAGTATGGCAGCATAGCCATGGAATAAATGAGGAAATAGCTGTAACATCAAGTGTAAGTGGGCCAGACCAAGTAAAGAGTGAAACATTGGCAAGGCAAGGACATAATTTTCAACAAAATGCGAAGATGCCAAAAAGAAAGATCTTCCAAAGGCCATTCTAATATTCCACCAGCCTTCTCACCTCTCACCCCTACTGAACAAGCCTGGCTATACAACAACCTGTCCAAAAGCTGTACCAACAGCAGGGCAGTTGGTAAAGTCAGCAGTCCTCAGACCCCCTCACAAATCTTTATGACAAGCAGGCAAGAGATGACAGTGTAGAAGTCTTTCAAAGCAGAAGCACTTTTTTCACAAATAACTGTGACCAAAGAACAAGTAAGTAGCTGTAGGATTAATGTAATTTAAAAATAAGAGGCAATAATGACACAATCTTAAATTAATCATGTACGACATAACAAAATTCCCCGTACAAAAGTCACAGGCACATGTGCTTACCTGATAATACAGATGTGTTACTGTTTGAGTCTTAATATTTTTTCAGAGCATTGTAGAGAAGGAGACTGGAGCACAGTCGAGTCCAAAATCTGGTTTGAGCAAATAAGTGGTAGGATAACAGCATCAAAATTCAGAGCAGCACTAACACAAACATCAAAAAGCCCTCTGTGTCCCTGATAAGACAAATATGCAACACAAAGTCTCATAGCTTCACCACTGGGGCCACCAGGCATTTATATGCAACAACAAATTCCATTAAACCTCTACTCTGTACAATTGCGATGTTCACCACATAAGAGTTCACGGTCTGTAAGATGAGAGTGTTTATGTTTATACATTTCTCTAAGACATTACTACTGCCATAATCATCAAAGCAGCTTTTATTGTTTTCCAGATGGGGTTGTAAGTACGAGGAATTAGCAGGAAAGTACTATAAATGCAGCATTGCCTCTCACACTCGCATGTCCTTGTTGAAACAGCTGGGTTCAGGATTTCACCTTTCCATCCATTTATTGAGGTACCATCTCATGGTTATGATTGCTGCAGCAGCTGTGATTCAGGTGTTATAGAAATAAAGTGCCCATTCTGTGCAAAGGACCTCTCTGTAAAGGAGGCAGCAAAGTCTGCTCCAATTTTTTTTTGCCTCGAAACAGATGAGCAAGGAACCATCAGCCTAAAAAAGGGCTGTGCATACTGCTACCAAGTATAAATGCAACTGTCTGTTAGTGACAAACCCTAGTGCGATTTCATCATTTGCATTGAAAGGGAAAGTACCTCCCCTTTTGTGCAACGTGTGACACCAGATGTGGCATTTTTCCAGAAAGAATTGGAATGTGCTAAAGACTTTTTTAAGAAATGTATCATTCCAGAACTGCTTGCTAAGTATTTTTTCTGCTCCGAAGTCGAGCAGCAGCTCTTTTTAATAATGGTTAGCAGTGGTGCTGCTGTTGTGAGCCACAAACTGAAAACTCCTTCTGCATATTCTGAATATTATACAAATATGCTTGCATTGATGGGATATCATTTTGCACAAATAATTATAATTATTCTAATTTTCATTTTATCCACTCTAAAGCGCCCCACAGCTATCAGTTAAAATATATAGCATTAAACTGAATATATGAAATGATTAAAAAATATTAAAAAGACATAACATCAAAATCCAGCCAGAGTGAGCTACATCTGCACTACAAGACTGTTAAGGTGGTGGTAGGAAGTTTTAAGACTGCAGCACTTTGTTCACCGTAGGTCTGCTCTCATGAAGGAGATGAGGACAGCAAAACGCACCTATGTGGAGAAGCTCCAGGATCTCCAGGATCCAGCATCTGTATGAGACAGGGAACAGCAGACGTATGTGGCAGGGAATGCAAACCGTAACAGACTACAAAGCAAGCAGCAAGCTGGTGACAGCGGTGACACTGCTCTTTTCTGTCGGAGGAGGTGTATAGAGGAGAAGCCTGGCATGATAGAAGAGGAAGTACACTTCAGTTAGTGGGTTCCATAATGCATCCACCAGCATTATGAACATTTCTCATCTGTAAATTAAAAATTACAAATTGTGCATATACAACATTAAAATGGCTGTTGTAGTAATCTTATGTCCCTGTCAGTGAAATACGCAACTTACTTTGTGACTTAAAGTAGCTGTTGGCTACTTCAAGTGAGTGGCTCATGTAGAACTCACTTTCATGTAGTTCACACAATTCTGTTATGTGGATATAACATATTAAATTTCAGTGTAATGAAAGCCTTGTGAGTGCCACTTGCACTATACCAGTGCTGATTAAATTATAAACCTGACAGGTAACCTTTACAGTTGGTGCTGCCTTTAAACCACTGCCCAACATCCACAGCCAGCTCCTTTGGATCAAATCCAATAACCTGCAATACAGAAGGTTTCATAAACACACTATATTTTGGTCACAGATTCATTAAGCCACATCATAACAAGCTATCAAACCCACATCCAAAAACCTCTACCCAGCATGTTTGGCAGTATTGTGGACAATGTGGCAGGGACACACATAGATGTTAGGCTTTCATTCAATGCCTGGGAAGCAATCGAGTTTTTCAATTGACAAACTCACACAAATATCCACATGGCATGGTGTGTCTCTGGAGGACCTGATTCATTTTTTGGAAAATTGCATTGCTCACATGTCTAGAAAGCTCTGGATAATTTTTTGAGGGGGTTCAATTTCTCTCGTCATGCAATGATAAGGTACAAGCGTCACATAATTACATTAGATCACTTTTATTGTCATGTAAATTTAAAGCACAAAGATAAAAACTGAGCTCATATTAAAGTAAAAAAAAAATGTAGAGCAATAAATACCAAAAGATTATTTGTATTACAATCGTATTCCACACACAAATTGATGTCTAATTTTGGTGAGGCTGTGTGAACTGTAGTCTCAGTTTCCTGTTCTTCTGACAGGAGTGGCACCTGGTGTGGTCTTCTGCTGCTGTAGCCCATCTTCTTCAAGGTTGGACACGTTGTGCGATCAGAGATGGTATTTTGCTTCCTTGGTTGGAATGAGTGGTTATTTGAGTTACTGTTGCGTCTCTACCATCTCCAACCAGTCTGCCCATTCTCCTCTGATCTCTCACAACAACAAGGCATTTTTGTCCACACAGCTGCCACTCACTGAATATTTTCTCTTTTTCGGACTATTCCGAAGATGGTTGTGCATGAAAATCCCAGTAGATCAGCAGTTTCTGAAATACTCAGACCAGCCCGTTTGGCACCAACAACCATACCATGTTCAAAGTCACTTAAATCCCCTTTCTTCCCCATTCTGATGCTCAGTTTGAACTTCAGCAAGTTGTCTTGATCACCTCTACATGAGTAAATGCATTGAATTTCAGCCATGTAATTTGGCTGATTAGCTATTTGTGTTAACAAGCAATTGAACAGGTGCATCTAATAAAGTGGCAAGTAAGTGTAGGTGATAGCTGTATCATCAGCATAGGGAAAATCAAGTCAAATGTATTTGTATAGCACATTGCATATACCAGGTATAGCCATCTTGTTCTTATTCATGATCATTCATACTGAATTATAAGAACAAACTAATCTTTTTTTATGAATAGAAAGCAGAAGTGTTTATTTCCTAACTGAGGTTACTCTTTTGGTCAGGAGAATACCTTTGCCTCCTGTGTCGTCATACCAACGACTGAAACTGGGGCATAACACTGAGAGATGCTGCTTGTGGACTGCAGCACCTGTTCCTTAGACTTGACCTTTGCTTTTAATAGGGCTGTGCACATCTGATACACCTTGATGTGCCCAGGAGTTCTCCTGTCTGCAGACTGAACACCAATAATAGGGGCTTGAGGTGTCAACTATTATGAGTGGCCATTTTGCAGTCTATTCACTTTTAAAAGTACACCTGTATGTGGCAGTTCCACTTAAGGCCTTTTTTTTCCAAAGTCCTCCATGCTCTCCTCCACTGCCTCTTCCTCTACTGACCTAGCAACCTTTTAAGATGCCTGAGTCTTCATCCAGAACGAAAGAATATCTTTTTGCTTTCTTTTATCCCCTCACATCTTTAAATCTAAAATAGATGAGCACTTTAAAAGGAAACTATGCATGTCCATTCACGTTACTGCTGTTCTGCTAACCCTCCACTTGATCATGTGCATCTATTTTCAACAAAACCATTAAGAAATCAATTCATGGAGTGGTGGATTATCATATCTGTTACAATTTATCTATTGGTATCATTTTGTCTGTCACAAACAAGAGATGTTGCGGTACCACCTGTGAAAAAAAAAAGATCCATAAAGCAAATATCCTGCATAGTTCTTCAACTTTAATAAGCAGCTTGCCTTGAGTTTTCCCTCTGCCAGACTGGACTCAAAGTTGCTCTAGTTGAACACTCACACCTCACATCTGAATGTGCCAACATCCACATATGTGAAGTGGGAGTTCACATCAGCGGGAGCCATCAATTGGATAAAAATCCTTGTAATTAAAGTAATCGCTGCCAGATCGTGTTGGTGCTCTGATGCAAATGTGTTTCCCATCTATTGCTCCGACACAGGTGGAACGGCCACTGCCTCCAAAGGTCCTTCGCAATCTCCACCCACTCGCCTCCCAAAGGAAAGGCCACGAAGTCTGCCTGAAGGGCACCCCAGATGGCACAGCTCTCAGCTCTCAGCATCTGCTCTGTAATGGCACACACAGTGCTTGTGCCTGCTGGCTGATACCAGTTGTCAGGTATCTCAAAGTCAAAGCCGACCTTTGAGCGATGCCAACCTGGTTCTGATGATTCCTCGCAGACTCCAGCAGAAAGCGTCCAGGCTTTGCAGAGGTTGAAACAGAGACACCAACTCCACCATCCTGGTCCCTACTGCAATTAAGAGGACGGACATACCCACTGTCTCTTAATGCATCCCGCATGGTTGTTTTGTGCTGCCGCTGATTGAGCACCAACAAAATAATGCACTCCTCCTCAGTAGCCATTTTGTAATGTCACTGGTGACTCTGCTACCCTCTGTTGTGCAAGCAGTGCAGTACATAACAATGTTTTTTTTTGTTGTTGTAAGAGCAGCAAAAGTCAGTACAGTATATTGAAAAGTCTCCTGTATTTACTGTCAATGATCTGACGATCCAGAAGACCAAATATCAGGCACATAGGGTCCATTTTACCGCTTTCACATCAAAACTTTTCAGACCCGGGTCAACTCGCCTTTGGTGTACTTTCACATCGGCAGAAGCCCCGGGTCAGACCTCCTTCTGTGAGAGCTGCGTGCCTGTTTTTTCCTCCCTCATACGTCATCACATAAATTGCAGAATGCAGTTTATTAATGACCTAAAGAATGGACTCCTCTTTGACCAAACTCCTCCTTAAAAAGGCTGCTAATATTAGAATAAATCACTGTGTCCTGCACAGAGCCCGATAACTGCCGCCAAATCTCCCCTTTTCCTCAGATGCAGAGTGCTGCCCTGATCATTACAAAAATGTGGGATATCGCTATACAAGCTGTATATAATCACAGTCGCACAATCGCGTAACAACACATTTGATTTGTTTGATTGAAAAAAACCTCTGCCCTTCAGAGATCAGTCTTTATGGGAGTAGACCAAAACTTGTTTTTGAGCTGAAGCTTCTACAGTGAATATGTCAGGCTGTTGAATCAGAAGGTAACAGGCAGATAAATCACCGTCAGAGCGAAAAACCGGGGTCGACGTGCATTCCTGTTCACAACGAAGCCGCATCAAGCCCAGCTGATAAAATCCCAGGTTTAGTGCTGAGTTGTTGGCCCAGGTCGACCCTTTCACATGCAAAAGAGGCTTTTGTATTGTGACTTTTGTGTGCAATACCTTCATCAAAGCAACACTAAAGTCTTGGGACAATGAAAAGTCCCAACACAAAACTCAGTTTATAGTTCGAGAAAAATAAAACTTCCCAACAAAAAAAAAAAAGTTTGAGTAAAAAAGGTCACACAAAAGAGAACAGAAAAAAATTCAGTCAGTCAGTCACTGTCCTGAAGTGAGTCAAATAATTATTCATATTTTAATATTTTGTTATATGAGAAATAAAGTTTTGCCACAGAGAAAAAACAAACAAAAAAAAAACAGGAAATGATTTGCAACAAAAGGAAACACACAATTATAAAGTTAAAAACTGATTTCCACGGTATCTATGTTTTTTCTTGATCATATTTTGAGTTTCATTTTGAGAAGTTTCGTGGTTGTTTGGTAATTCTCCCTGTGTTTTTCTTGATTGTTTATTGGTTTCTCTTTGTGTGCTCTGCCCTCATCAGTTTCACCCATGTCTCCATATCCCCCTGCCCCTGTGTGTATATATAGCCCTGCCTTTCCCTTTGTTCCCTGCTGTGTTGTGTTTGTCCCCATGATCCTGGCTCTGTGTTTTTCATAGGGATGGAGAAACCAAAGCTTTCTGAAACACTGAATCAATCTGAAGCAACTGTGTTGAAATGGTTCAGTGTTTCGAAGCATTTGATACAATTAAATGTGGCAACATCTGCTGCATACATAGCATTCGCAGGTAACGGCAAAGGGTCGTGAAACAGTGAGGCACTGTTTAACAATAAAGGATCTGCACTATGTGCATTTTGAAATACTTGATTTCTTTCAGTAAATTTGTCATGGTTGTCCCTTCATATAATACTGTATGTTTTAGATAAATGCTTTTGGGTGATTGATAGAAATACAAAAAAAAATAAATAATCCAAATAACAAAAGTGAAATGCTTGTGCAACAAGGGACTGTGGTGACAGCGGCTGTATAAAATGTTTGTGAAACTGGGAAGGGGATTTGGGTGATTCAAAGATTTTTATTAAAAAACAAGATCATGTGAGCTGACTTGGACTTCTGCCTGTTTCTCTTCTTGCTTAGCACCTCTCTAGCTTTGGAGAAGACCCTTTCGCATGACACAGATGTTGCAGGTATTTGTAAATATTGCTTGGGAGCTTGTACAGGTTTGGATGAATTGCCACCCTTAACTGCCAGTATTTTAAAGGATCTTCTCCTCTGGAGAGCTAGAGCTCTGACAAATATCGCTGAATCTCAACTGTAGCGTTTTGTACTGTGAGTTGCACCTGCAAGAAATCAGAACAGAAGAAGGTGAAATCCATTGTAGGTGTTTTTGTCTCGATGAGGATTTTCATACACACTAATGCAACCAACCAACTGGGCAGTCCAGAAGTTCCCAGAGGTTGTCAGGGTCAGTCTCTGGTGTTGAGGGACCAGGGGCTTCCTCCAATGTAGACAGTAAAAAAAAAGCCATAGAGAGCGGTCCAAGTTTTTTTTTTTTCTGTTTTTTTCAGTTGTTCCTGAACCTCTGTTAGTTTTTTCTTGGCCCTTGTGCTAGTGTTAAAGAAATAAACTACCTTTATGGCTCTTGTGTGGACCTTGGGAAGTTGTGGTGTTGCTTCCATTTTAGCCACTAAATTTAAACTATGGGCAAAACTAGGGATGTGACGTATCCTCAGAAGCTTAGCACAAGCCACCATATTTGCAGCGTCTGTGACAAGGCAGTGGATTTTGTTTTTAAGGCCCCATTGGTCAACTAAAAGTTCCTTGGCATTCTCTAGGTTTTCAGCTCTTTGGAACTGAGTTAGTGATGCCTAACAGAACAGATGACAGATGAAGTTCCTCATCTCAGTAATGACACATTAACCCAAGGAAGGCATCGAGGTCCACATGTCTGCTGTCAAGCTTACTGTCTCCATCTTTTCCAGCTCTTGCTTTTCCTTCAGCTTGTTTATATTTTGTCTCCACCGTGGTCTTCAGTGATTGTCTTGTTGGCAGGACATATGATGGGTCAAGCTTGTACACAAAGGCTTTAAAGCCTTTATCCTCAACAACAGAAAATGGCTCGCAGTCCTGCACAAGCATTTGTACCAAGGCCTCATCCAATTGTCGCCCTTTAAACCAGAAAAGTTCTTTAGTTATTCACATGAAACGTTTTAAAATGTATCATTAGATGTGTTAGTTTTGTCCTTCAAATATAGACTTAGACTTAGACAGACTTTCATGATCCATGAGGGAAATTACTTTGTCACCATAGCTGTGTTGCACATAAAAGTAAACACGCATAATAACCATAAGAAAGATAAAATAAAATGACATTAAATTAAAAAAAAAGAATAATAAGCAGTGTAATCAAAAAATGTACAGAATTAGCGTTATGAAAATATACAAAAACATTTGGCAAAACAGTGTCCAAGGTGATGTGGATGTTTAGCCAGTTGCATAGCAACAGTGGTGTGGATTGTGTCGTGGTGGTGTTTCCTTATCGGCTGAGGGAGGGATGTAAATTCAGGCGGAGTGTGTCAACCTGAAGAGTCCCAAAGCCGGGCACAGACGTACTGTGGTCCCATGAACCAGGTCTCTGAAGCACTTTTTATGACACACCGGGTCCCATCAAGCGCACACAGTCCATCGATCCTGCTGCCGAAGACCTCATGTTCCCCATGAGCACAGTCTGGCATCCAAAACACTTCTTCTGAAGTTATAAATAAAATCTATTGTTATCATTATATTTGTGTTATTTCACACATACTCTTCCACCAACTGTATCTTGTTTTATTTTGATTATTATATGATGAATTGTATTTTATTATTATTAAATATATTATTATAATTGTTATATTTTTAGTGTTCTGTATCAGTCTGTTTTGATAAATATCTAGAAGCCTTTTAAGTGGTGTTGCATTTTAATTTAACCAATCTGTATTGTATCGTAAATATATGTCCGGCATAATAAACCAAACGTATCGAAAATCGGTTGAAAGTTCACTGAATTATGATCATTTTCTGCCTCCATTGACTAATACTGCCCAGGATTATGGCCGCGTTGAAGCATCGTTTCAATGGACAGAGGCGGTGGAGGTCTTTATATCTAATACCATGTGTATAGTCACTGTGAAAATTGTATAGCGATCATTTCTACGGTGGCTGAGAGAGTTCAGCGCATTCTGCCAGTCTCTGTACTGATGAAAATATTCATGTTTACTTTGCCAACCAGGAGGGACAGAATTGCTGGACAGCTGCTGCTGAGCATTATTTATCACTTAATAGTTGTAATTAGTTCCTGATTAAACAGTCTTTATGACTGTTTGACAGTTTATTACCCCTGCAGGATGGCTTTTTATATATTGTTTTGTAACGTTATTTCCGTTAGCTGTATAATAATAATAAATGCTGATTATTCTTGCCAGAATGAAAATATGGCATTCTTTAGTTTCATAAAAATATTGCCTTCTTTCTTTCTTTTTTTTCCAATTAGATAATGTATGCATTTCAAAGAACCTGTTTATTTGTTCTCACCAGTTATCTGCTAACAACAGTGTTTTTAACGAAACTGATCTTGTGAATGCATTTTCAAAACATTTGGGCCTCAGGAAATTCTGTTGCTTCTCAAAATAAAACTGCTCTTGCTCTAAAGTCTATCAACGGTGTAATTATTGCAGTAGCTTGAAATGTTTAACGGTGGGTGCGGGCTCAAACTGTGTAAGCTATACAAACATGCCTATATTTTTGAAATGCCAAGAACAGTGTGGGGCATTTGAACCATTCAAATAAAACGGCTAACTCTGGCATAAAGATTTTTCCTAGAGTTCATAGTCAGAGTTTGGCTTCAAGGAAGACCAAACCCTGGTGGATTCTCTAAGCCATATTTCATGGCTTCTTGAAATTCTTCAGAAGTCGGTAAAGACTGGAATCTTGATTGTGCTGGAGCAAACATTTGCCACAGGAAAGTGTAAGCTGTTTTAAAAGACTAGCTGCAGCTGTGGTTGTGTTGTTGTCCTTCAGTCCAGTTTTAAACATGAGGACATCCTCCAAAAAAAGACTGGCCTCTCTCCCTGGGGGAGCAAACAACGAAATGTTTGGACATTATGTTCAATTTAAGGGTTTAAATGTTGTTACTCGTGGCTATTTGCAAATCAGTGAGGTCAAGACTGTGAACACAATGTGTATGTATTAGTTAGTGTATGTATTAGCTTAATTTTGATATGTTTTACCTCAAACGTTATATCTCACTGTTGCAGTGATACTTCTGCACATTTTGATACAATGTTTCACCACAGACCACCCACGTTGAGCAGATCATCCTGCTTGTCGCTCAGTATTCTGGCCTCCAGCCTCAACGCCCACAGGGACTCCAATCCTCAATATGTGAGGCCACAGAATGGACAGTACATGTGTTTCTCTCTCTGCCACTGTAAATTTCCTTCAGTTTCACCTTTTCCCTTTTCACATTTATGATCCTCAAATCCATTTTACTTAATTAACTGGTCCATTGTTTCTGGAAGTTAAGATTGAAAGGGGCTGATACTGCAAATAAATAAATAAATAAATAAAAATAATAACCATAATAAGATTACAATAATAATTACATTTACAAACCGTCCGTGAACTCACCTGTTGGATTCTCAAAAGGCACATGTTACATCATCTGGAAATGGTTAAAAAAAATTAAAAATCAAGTATACTTTGATAAGACAAAAAATGCTGATAAAATTGATGAAATTGCCTTTGAAGTCAAGCTATAATTTATTTGGATAAAGGTTAAATTTGATTTAAGTATTAATAATGTTAAATTATATCTAATCTTATATGACCTAACTGCTAATTTATTTTAGTAATGACTTATAATAAATCATTTCTGTTCATTTAAAGAAGTGGCTCTGTATTATAAACAGTGCAACTGTTGTAGCACATTTACAGCTGATGAAGGTAATGATAACAGTAAAATGGAACAGAAAAGAGGAAAAGATAGGCCTGAATGACTTCAGTTAGGTTACAAAAATTCACAATAAAATCCACTGACCTGACATTTTAAAAACATTAAAACAGTCAATGACTTCCAATTTAAAACACTCATTAAAAGTGCCATAATTGTCGAGTGGGTCGGTTTTAAGGTTGGACCCAAGCGCAGGACAAAGATGAGGCCAGGGATCAAACAAAAAGTATTTAATGAGGGATGACAAGACACAGGTGAAACTGATGATGGCAGAGCACACAAGGACAAACCAATAAGCAATCGAGGAAAACACGGAGAGCAACACAAAACAGGGCTCTAAGAAAGTTCTGGTTGATAGGATGAGGTTCAGGAATGAAAGACAACCAGGCTGCCGTCATACCAGTTAACATCTTGCCTGGGGCCAGTAAAAGTGGTTGATCCCATTCCTGTGCATGCACTTTATTTTTATGTTGTGCTCCTCAGCATCCAAAACGATACCAGGATAGTGCTCATCATCATCATCATCATACCTGAGGACACACCACTAACCTCTGTGATGGTTTTCAATCAAGTCGAAGCGGCGTCAATTTCAGGCATTGTTTTTTTTTCTACTGTGTTCTGTCATAAAGGTAGCTACCTGAAGGCCCTAACAGGGGCAGTACCACACTCCATTTGCTAGCTGACAAAAGCAACTAATGTTCCTGTATTTGACTGTTCCAGCTGTCACTTGCTGAACATTCAGCGTCCCTTTAATAGGAAGGAGAGACACGCCTTCCATCTTCAGATCCTGTCCTGTCACCTCATCCTTGCCTGTGTAATACAACCTCACAGATGCTCCTGCTTTTTTCACCTTCCCGAAGAATGCCTCTTCATCTTTGATATCATGAGCCTGCCTGACTAAAGGCTCGTCTTTTTAGGGACCCCCCCATGCCATCAGCTTCAACAAAGCCCCAGGTCATATTGTCAAAGTTCTGTATTGTGTTTTAGGACCATGAAAAAGTGCAGATTTGTCACTGCTTGATGCTGTGCTTTTACTGTTTGTAGCACTGGATTTAAGTGGGACCAGATGGCTGCAGGGTCATCCTTTCTGCTGGGGGACAGCGAGCCAAAGGTTTTCAATATACGGGACACCTGTATACAGAGAAACTTGTAGGAAAAATGTGCATGGACTGGATCTCATTAGAATACTTGCAAATGTAATTTTCACTGAAATCAACCTGAATGAGAAAGTCATCTGTTCACGGATGAATTCATAAGAATTGTACTCCCACTGTATGTTAAAGATGCATTTTCTGAATCTGCTGTATCTTCCCTGGAGCTGAGATACAAGTTCCTCCTCTGTTGATGTAAGTGTCTTCGTGACTATTAAGGAACTTTTCTTCTCTTCCTCGCCTGATTTTGAATGGCTGACTTTGTCAAGGCACCACTGTGTAACTGTGATTCATTTCATGAAGTGATCCATTTATCACAGCTTGATGGGCCGTTGTCATTTGTCTCTTCCAGACGATGCTCCACAGGAATCCTCAGACTTAATGATAGAACTGTTTGTTTTATATTTCATTGCATAGGTGTGTCTAGCCCATTTTTAGGGGTGCTCAAGCAGGCATGGGCCGGCCTCCCTCATATCTCACTATAAATATTTATGAAGGCATTTGAATAATGTGATTTAGTTCCAACAAAATATAATTTGGAGAAAAGAGCAGGAAGGTGATGAATGTCAACAAGCAGAGGATGAATCTTCCAGACATTTACCTGGATCTTCAGGGAATGATGACTGAGGCAGATGAAAGATATGAAACGACAGATTTATTTTAGGATGATTTCAGTCTCCATGGTGACACACATTTCCAATAAATGCTGTATTTCGCTGATCTTCAAAGAGCACAGAGTGACAAAAAGGGTCTCCAGGATATTTATTTTATAGGGACTGTTCAAAGAGAAGAGATTTTCCTCTGTTTATCCAGGGTGAAACCAACCAGTGGTGAACATGTAGTGAGGGTGACAGGTGCTCAGACTGACTCTTCATGAGTGCAGTCTAAAAAGATGTGGAGTCTTAATACACTGTTAGGACTGATAAGATGAGCAGGCAGTTGGTCCATCCTCTGGAAATACACCCCACTACCTCAGACCCATGCAAACACAAACCACCAACTGGTCCACACATGACCTGATATTAGCTACTGTAGCTACACAGCTCTAACAGGACGGAGTCACAGCTACAACAAATTTACTGAAATATCATGTGACAGCATATTGTACAGCTTTAGTTAATGTAACTGTTGAACCTAGAGGTCACAGACATATTGTGTCTCTGTAGAAAAAAAAATAACAGTTTATTGATTCAGCTAAAAGTCAGACTTTGTGTGAGTTCAGGAGAGAGAAGAACTGTCAATCAAAGCTGTCAACCAACGGCCACACTGATTTCATTTTAGTGTTTGTAGAAAAGTGAAAGGTGATTTTGTTGGAGTGACTTCCACGCTGGCTTCAGCCTCTGACTTTGTTCCTTGTGTCTTGGTGTGTCCTCCTCTACTCAGTCTATGTCCGGTAGCATCTCGTTTTGTTCTCTGCTTGAATGTGATTCACATGGAGTAAATAATGTCCTGTCGTTCTTTGGTGAAAAGGTGAATCACTGGATGAAGTGAGACTCAGTTGTTTCCTGTTCTACTTTACACAACAACATTTAATAGATGAATATACATCAGGAATGATTTAAAGTTTTATCTGAGGACGAGCACAAATACTCATTTTAATGATGTGAATAATTTAAATATTAAAGCTACTGTGTAATACTGATAATGAACTGATGCAGTTGTCCATTAAACACAGTGAAACAACAGAGCATCTTTATTTTCTCCTTCTACACGTCTCAACATTTAGTTTGACTTTTATTGTTCTAGACAGCCTCAGTGAAGCAGTTAATTCCATTTTTACTACATGAAAAGAAAACATGTAGAGTATTTGACACAAAGCTGACAGCAAATTTACACTTGAAGAATATAAATTTTGTTTGTTCAGATCCTTGTCTGCAGACTCAGATGCAGAAACATTAGAGGAAACAGGGAGAAAGCTGCTTGTTTCAGGTCACCTGAGCTCTCCTGATTGGAAATCACTAAATCTGGGTGGAATCAGAAAAGAGAAGCTCATCATGTGGAGATACGTGATAACATGGTTCAAACTCACAGCAGTAAGTTGTCACAGTAAGGTACAGCAGCTGTTTGTGTTTCTGCATTATGAACCGATCAACAAATGTTGAAGTGTGCTGGTGAAACCGGGAGTATGATGAACACCAGGAGAAAGGGTGGAGTATTTGTATGCAGCATGTTTCTATCCGCCTTATTCCTGGGGGTGCTGATGTAGAAACGATAATGGATGCAACTTCCTGTGAGACACCGAAAGTAGCAGTGAGTTGGTAGTGGTTGCTAGCAGGTTTCGTTTCACGTAGCGGTTTACAGTATGTGAACATTTGACTGTTTTAATTTCTTAACAGTGACCAGCCCCCATAGTTAAAAATGTCCCTGCACAACTCGGGAAACATTTACGCGGTTCGTGGTTGTACTAACAACCAACCAAAGTTAAATCTGTGGCTAAAAGAGCAATGAACATGCACCCCGGACTAAGAGACATTGTTGTTGCGAGAGTCGGTTCAGTTTTCACTGCCCACCCAGGGATGAGGAACAGGGAATAATGTGGCTGAAAAATCTTAACATAAAATGATCACCACATACGGTTATACACATGCTCATTTCATTTTGTTGACAAAAAGCCCACGGGGGAACACCCACGTCCTACTTTGTGGTTGGGATATGTCAAACCACCGTAGAAGAGGATTGACCACTAAGGCGGACTGACAGTACAGCATGTATGTGTGGAGGACACAGCACTAGTATAAGTTGAGTATTAGTCAAACAGCAACATGTACTGTAGTATTATAGTGTAGTACTGAGACCCAGGACTACAGAGCACACAGCAATGTACCCAAATTGCACTCATTTTTCTTAAAAAAATTCTTTTTTCTTTTTAAGGATACTTCATTAAATGTAAACATTCTCCTGATTTACATGTTCTTCTTTGTACTAAATCAAATAGAGTAATAACCTCTAAGTAATAACAACTTCAGATTTTTTCTGTTATCTTACTGGTCCAGCTCCGTTGAGATCAAATTGGGCTGAATGAGTTTGACACCCCTGGTCTACCACAACAACATATAGCAGCATCTGACTCTACTGTGATGGTTCATTCATTTAAAAGCTGAGAAACTGGAAACTATTGCAGTTCAAACACACAATCCTCTGACACACACTCAGACATCAGATTCTGTTTCACTAGACGTCATCACATACAGTATATGGTATGTGGGCCTGGTGTATTTTTACCAGTGTAGTGGCAGACATTTATTTGTGTAAACATGCAGGTTTAACATGAGCATCTCTCCTGTCTGTAAAGATTTAGCAGAGCTGAGTTGAGTCGTTTTACCGTCACCTCAACTTGATCTGTTTAACCTCCAGGTTCAACTTGACGAGCATTAATATGTGAAGCACAACAGACAAGAGACTAAACATGAAGAGGAAGGATTAAATCAGTCAGAGATAAATCCATCCTCTCCATCATCAATGAGAGAAATATATCTCTATTATTAATTTCTCTGTGTCCCAGACTTAAGGGTGAGACAGATGGATTTGATCAGAGTCTTCTCACCAGTCATTTGTGCAGACATCAGAGCGTCCACAGTTCAATGGACACACATCACTGAGACACAGTTTTAGTCCAGGTTCTCTGGAGGAGAGTTATCTATCAACCAATACATCAACGGAGCTGCAGAGAAAGCTGAAAATAGACCTGGTTGAAGAAGATGACTGAAGAGAGAGGAGGAACGATAACAGGAGAGAAAATGGTCACATCAAGCTGCCTGAGTGGACAGAAAAACAAGCTAGTGATTGACTGAAGGAGCAGTGAAAGGATGTCTCTTAATGTCCTCCTCTGTCCACGGCTGCTCAGTCTTCAGATCCTGGTTAGATGCTGTGTTAACTCTGAGAACTGTTTGTCAGACCAGGACATTTTGGGTAATCACTATTCTAATCAAGAGGATTAAAAGGCTGATCACCTAACTGCATGCTGGGTTATGACTGTCAGCTTCTGATTGATGTGTGTCGGTGGTGAACAGTGAGGATGGATATGTGATAACAGAAAGTTTCACGAATGTTTAGACTAATTAAGAATTAATTAGAACAGTGCTTTTGATCAGCTTGGCACGTATCAGACAAACATCTGGAGAATCATCAGACTCACAGGTGGAAGATGTGATCAAGTTATAACATCAAGGTGTGGCCTCCTTGGATGTGGAGAAAGCTTTTCATCAGGTGGCTGCATTGGGTGTAAGTATCTATCTTGGATCGCACTTTTATACTCTAACCCTAAAGCGTCCATAAGCACCAATGGGATGAAATCCCAATAGTTCACACTCAGCAAGGATGCCCTTTGAGCCCACTGTTGTTGTTTGTGGCGATCAAACCTTTATCTGTCGCACTTAAATTGGACAATATAAGTAAAGGAATCCTCAGATGTGGTTTGGAATCCCTGAGATCCATAAGACAACTGAACTACTAAACAACTACTGAACATTTTCGGGTTGTAAATTGAACTCTTCAAAGAGTGAATGCTTTCATCAAAATTGCCCTTTCGGTCATGAATGAGTAGCTACTGTATATCAATTTTAGATATATTTCTGGACTTCAGGGATTGTCTAATTACCCCATCCATACTAACTGTGCATTAACCTGAGTAAGTAACAGTACTTAATTTGATTTGTACAGTACTTAATTTGATACAATTTAAGGTTGTCCACCATATTTACATTGCCAATTCCAAAATTTATTCCAATATCGCAGATACATGCAGTGTCACAAGACGCCAGCAACCATGCCACACATGTTTTGGTCCCCATCTCCAAGATTACTGGACATCTTGCAGAGGCACTAAATAGGACATTGGGATCATGTGCAGAATTGGACTATTATCAGATCCCAAATAATTAGGAGAAAAATTTGCCTTTGCGTCTTTATTTTGGAGTAGAAGTCACTGTTTGCCCCCAAAGCTTCCCTGTGGCTTAAGGGCTCCATGCTGTACTTAAACCTGGGGAAAATTAAGTATAATCTGAGGGAGACACCTGGATAATTTGACTCTGTTTGGGGCATCATGATTAGTTGCGTAGCCAAATTAAAGACGCTTCAGGAAAAATCAGTTTCTCACCTGAGGTTAAGTGGTTGTTGTTGTTTGTGTCAGTGTACCTTTGCCTGTCGAATGAACATATTTAAAAAAAAAAAAAAAAAAGTGTGTGACATCACATCAGTGTCCTCTCCACTTTAGCAGCAGTGTTTCTCTGTGGGTTTACCGAGAGACAGACAGAGGAAATGATCATCAACAGCAGTGTGTTGATGTTATTCAGTAACTCAGAGTCAACAGCTGCTTGCCACACTAACAGCCTCTTATCGGGCCGAGTATGAACACAGAAACATCAGAAATCTGACCTCTGCACTGAGGCAGGAAGACTGAGTCCAGACTAAGGACGCTGAGGAAGCTCATTTTCGATTTGAACTAGACACTCGGACGCGTTGCTTTCAGTATCAGATTAAGTAAATAAACTTCTTCTCTGTCGAGAACAGTCGTCCTACTCAATCAGTGTGACTCTATGAAGCAGGACATCATTTACTGCTTCAGTTGCCTCCAGAAAGGAAAGAAAGACATTATGCATTTTAACAGGACTGATATGACCTGTTGAATATTCAGGTATTTGCTGCATCATGATGAATATTGTCCAGTTTTCCCCTCTCTCGTTGGTGAACCACCATCTGTGGTTATTCCAACCCGTTTGTCTCATGACAGATTGTTCAGCTGAGTCACAGAACTGATGAAATCTGTTCTTGGTGGAGCTTCACTTGGTGGATGGAAGAGCAGATTAAGCAGCTCTTCACTCACGTCGAACTAATACACGTGAGAAATACAGCAAGATGAGAACTGTCAGTCCCATCAGTGTCTCATCAAGTGTGACAGAATAAATATCATCAGATACGGTCTCTTCTCCTGAGTTTGCAGACAGGCTGATGTATCTGAATACAGCTCTTGTCCTTATTGTGTGTTGTTTTCTTGACAGAGGATGTTAGCAGCATGTCCCAATAGTTGGGACCGTGTGGCTTTTCCTATTAGCTCTCTCATCAGATAGTTGTCCTCAACTGCTGCATCACACTCTTTTTTATCAAGACGTTTTCTGCATGATGTCATGACGTCTCTGATGCAGAGCATCTAGTCTTCTCTCTCTTCATCCTTGTTTCTAGCATGCTGCTGCATTTGTGGATCATATTTAATATTCTAAACATGTCCATGTCTCTTATTTTTTGTCTGTCTGACCCACTTCAGTGCCAGCAGGGTTGAAGTGATTTGTTCTGTTAGAGGCTGAACTGGGCTGCATTTCTTTGTCAGAGTGTAGGTGAAGAGGTCTTCTGATGAGTGTTTGTCTCCTGGCTGTCAAGTGTCTCTGAAGTCCATTCAGTCCATAATAAGTCCTCTCACATTCACTAACACCTCACATTCACTAACACCCCCAGTGGAGGAAGCACAGCTCCAATCAACAAGTGATCTTGAAAGATTCAATGATTAAAACATCTACTATATATTTTTAAATTTGTTTTCAAACTGAACATGTCTCCAGGTCCATGTGTCCACAATGAATGAAATGATACTTTCACAATAAAATATCTGTCAGTTGTATTTGTGTAGATTTTGATAAATGACCAGTTGTCATGATGACAGATTACAGCTCCTCATTGTATCATTGTATTCACTTTTATTTTTGGCTTTAGTCATTAATATCCGCGACAAATGAGGAAAGTGGAAGGTCAGGTCACCATGACTGTTCACTGTTATTGCTGCATCTTCATTTAAAATGTCTCTTTCACCCTTGTGGAGCCCAGTGTTTCAGATTTTCGAGATATTTAGAAGGTCTCTCTGACAGCAGACAGGCTGAGGTCAGTTCAGACTGAACAGTCACTTCTGTATTCATGGATATATAAAGACTGCAAAAACAACACAAAGCTTATAACTACAACAACTGAACGAGTATTTTTCCCTTTCTCTCTGAATCCACATGGACACAACACAGATGAAATGTCTGAACCTTTGCTAATGTAGCTTCCTGAAGTTACGGACACAGCATCCAGCCAGAGACACAAGTGGACAGCTAGCAAAGCTCACTCAGCCAACTTCCATTAATTCATAAGGCAGAGAGGAAATAAATGAGTGGAAAGTGTCTGACACTACAGAGACTGACCAGACTGAAGCTCGGTGGAGTATTACGGAGAAAATTAAGAGAAAAAAAAATGCTACCAATCAAGAGAAGGCTGATGTGTGGTTTGGATATTTGAACTGTTTCATTGTGAGGTCTTTAATATCCTGAACTTTTGTTGGATTTAGACTTAGACAGACTAATGACCCACAAGGGAAATTAATTGGTCATAGCAGCTTAGTTGTTAAAAAAAAGAAAAAGATGAGCTTTATACAGCTGGATAGAGTAAGGTATAAAAGGATTTCTGTAGCATTCACTCTGGGAGTGGAGCTGAATCAGTCTGCTGGAGAATGAGCTCCTTTGTTCCTCTAATGTTGTAGTGGATAGGATGCATTGTCCAAAATGGAGAACAGTTTATACACTGTCCTTCTGTCCCTCACTGAGACAACCGTCTCCAGATCCCTACCAACGTGCAGCCTTTCGGATCATTTGTTGATCCTATTGATGTCTTTTTGCTGGTACTACTCCCCCAACAAACCACAACAAAGTACATGGCAATAAAGGTAACAGACTCTAGTAACTCGCTGCACCCTCCAGTCCAGCCTGTTGTTCATGTAGACTCCCAGGTACTTGTAGCGGTCCACTACTTCCACCTCCAGGCTCTGGATGGTGGTGAGCTCTACTGGTGTCCTTTCCCTCCTGAAGACAATGACCAGCTCCTTGGTCTTGTCCACATCCAGGAGTAGGTGGTTTGCCTGGGACCAATCCACAAAGTCTGCAATCAGTCTGTAATTACATGTGCCTTTACTTTTAATCGGAACAGCCGTTTTACAAACATGTGACATGTGCAGACCAATGATCAGCAATCCAGGAGACAGTGGAGGAGCTGACACCCATCCTGAGCTACTTCTCACTCATCAGAAAGGGCTGCATGGTGTTGAAAGCACTAGAGTATTCAAAGAACATAATCCTCACAGTGCCCTTCCCACCATCCAGGTGAGAGTGAGCTTGGTGCAGCAGGTAGATGACAGCATCATCCACACTAACATGAGGCTGATATGCAAACGAAAGAGGGTCCAAGACAGGGGCCGCCAGGGGTCTCAGATGAGCCAGGAAAAGTCTCTCCAGGACCTTCATGATGTGTGACGTCAGTGCAGCCGGTCTGAAGTCGCTGAGGCCAGATGTGATGGGCTTCTTTGGCACCAGCACTATGTAGGATGTTTTCTATAGCAGCAGTATCCTTTCCAACTTCAGACTCAGGTTAAACAAGAAGTGGGTGATACCAGTCAGCTGTCAAATGTTCACGACCTGGGGGTTTACACGCTCAGGGCCTACTGACTTGCCTTGCTTGACTTTCTCCAGCTGTGTTCTCACCTGGCCAGGTGTTACAGTCATAGGCTGTGCATTCCTAGGCGTTCAAAACATTTCATCATTATAGGTGTTAGTACCACAGGGCAAGAATCAGATTCCTATAGGGTTTGGATTTTTTTGAACAGGGATGATGGTGGCACTCTTAAGGCAGGTCAACACCACTGCTGGTTGGAATGAGATGCTAAAAATGTCTTTACGCATCCTTCACTTGTTCAGCACAGTCTTTTAGGATACGTCCCAGGATGTTATCAGGTCCTGCAGCCTTGCGTGGGTTGACTCTGGTCAGTGGTTTCCATACTTCAGCTGTGGCGAGCTGTAGTACTTGGTTGTCCTGTGCTGGTAGGAGTGGATGTGCCTATACAGCATGACTGGCCTCAAAGGGCACGTAAATGGAGTTCAGTTCATCGGGATGCAAAGGATTAAAGGGATACATTCTTGGGGAGACAGGTTTAAAGTCTGTCAATGAAAATGATTCGCGCCACCTGTGGCAGTGATTTCAATCCCTTACAAAGTGGCTGTTCAGTCTTTGTGCATGGTGTCTCTTTGCTTCCTTAATTCCTTGAGTAACTCTAATCTTTGGGTAAAAGAGTGTGTGCTGCAGGGTCCCCAGATCTGAATGCTGCTGTCCGTGCTCTGAGCAGTGAGCGCACCTGTCCTGTCAGCCATGCTTTCTCATTTGCCTGCCTGTTGATGGTCTTGATCACTGTCACATCCTCAATGCATTCGTTTATTTATTCGATGACAGATTCTGTATACTGCTTTATATCTGTCTCACCATTGTGTGTTACTGTTGCTTCCTCTTGAAAAATGTCCCAGTGAGTGGTGTCAGAACAGTCTTGTAGTGCCTCAATTGCTCCTTGAGGGCAAGTTCTGATCTCACACACTACTGACCTGTCCCATTTGACTATGGATTACATGTTCATGAAAACAACAACATAGTTCAATCCATAAAACTGAAAGCACTTAGCCCACTACATATTTGATGCTATTTTATGTAATTCACTACACTATATGTGTCTGCTTACATCTGCCAAAAGAAAGATGGAGTCCTCTTTTTCCAGGAAGAGCTTCATTAGCAGATGCACTGCTGTGCTGGTCTGCTGCATGGCTGTTGCGTTGCTCTCAGTGTCTTGAAGAAAACGCTGGATGTCTCTTTTCTGGGTCTGTCTTTGGAAGAAGTTTATGATCCTTGTCCCCTTGGTTTGAAGAGCCTCCCCCACTTGATCACAGATACCAGTACCTGTGAGAGTTTTGAAATGGTCACAGAGTCCTCTTTTTTGCAGCGGCCAATGTTCTTCAATTACACTGATACTGCGTTTAGCAGGTGACACTGATAGATGTATGTCAACCTCATTGACTCGTCAACACCGGGCCTTTCCACAACTCTGGGGCTGACAGATTGGAATATGGCAGCTATATCTTTTCTTCTGTCTTCTAAAGAAATCAGCAGTCTCTCCTTCTGGGAGACATTTTTACTGCCAACCAATACAGCCGTAGGTGCCTACTTTTCACTGCACTGTTTTGGTGGGTGTGCTACCGCCATCACTAGTTTCTACCATCGTCCATGCTCTCCATATTTTTTCACTTAAACTGTTTAGATTCACACTTTCAACTCTTGTCTTAAGTTGCTTAGCAAGTGAATAGTAACCTACTCAAACTGTTCACCGTCCTCATTTGTGTCTGCAAAGGTCAAAGGATATTTTGCCACAGCCATTTTTTCAATTTCGTCACAGGCATCCTTGTTATTTGGACAGTGTTCCTGCATGGCACTCACCACAGTCCTAGTCTAGGCTCTTCTGTGTTCAGGTTCAGAACCTGCGCCGTCTTAATGTCGCCTGCAAGATTGAGGCAGGCATCTTGTCCCAAGGAATCTCAGACTGGCTGATCCATGAGTGTTAAGGTCTTTTTGGCAGGAATCCAGAGGAGTGGGACTGAGGAGGAGGAGGAGATGATGATCCTTGTAAAATGACATTTTGTTTGAAGTATTTGCATCATTAACATCATTTAAAACCATATCACTGTACACATGTAATTTAGACTGTGCATACTGAACCACTGGATGGCCTGAATATTTAGTGGGGTTGCAGGCAGAGGATGAGCAATTCTCACAATCCCAGGGATGTCATAAGCCATTCAGTAGAAAGATGTGAGCAGTCATTATCCAGAAGAGGTAAGCATGGTTTCTCCTTTGAGCACTTGGCATCTTCCACAAAATGCTTGAGGAAATCAAAGTGTGAGAGAGTGAAGGGTGCCCCTTTAAGAAACCTGTAAACCAGTTACCGCTGGCTTTTTCTTTGTCAGACCAAGCTTACGGAAAATGCAGGTCCTGTGCCACAGCAAATTCGTATGCCAGCTTTCTCACCTCAGTTGTAGACAAACCAAAATAGATGTCATATGATCTTGTACTATACTTGTAAAGCGGCAGTTCCAACTCTGTGCTAAAAACCTGCCATGATGATTTGTACTCAGCCACTGTAGTTGGGACAGCTGTTTGACTGTATTTAAGCTGGGATGAATGTCCTGCAGTAAGGCTAGGAGTCACAATGTTAGATTTTCACTTCACGATTATCATGGACAAAAAAGTCATAATAACGATATCAACGAAAATGTGAATAATGGCAAAATCCAGGAAACGCATCTTTAACTTGATTTATGTCATTTTCTCTCTTTTGGGAGATGAATTACATTCAAAATAACAGTAGAACTGAAGAAAACAGGGGCAAATAAAAGACGCACTGGATCATTTACATAAGGGGTGTCCAAATTCTTGACAGTGGACGGCCAAAATTGAATCTGGGGAGGATTGATGGTCATAATGTCTATTTTGCAGTACATTAAGTTAAATATGGGTATATATAGATTGAATGTGCAAAATAAATGCTCTCACAAATTCATTTGGAAAAATGAATGCCACTGGTTATTGTACTTCACATTTATGTTCAAAAATTACTGAACATGTACCTGACTTCTTAAATAAGAAAAATAATTGGAGCACTCTGAAATATTTGAAAACAGACATGGATCATTACTAGGCCTTGGACCTATAGCTTCAAATACAAAGATATTTAGTGTAATGAACAAAGTAACATGGGACAAAACATGCTTGAAATGAAATCAGCACTGTACTTTATGCAATAAACAGGACAACACATGCCCCAATTAATCATACAGAGTTCAGTCATACAACATACACTGTGATGGAATCAGCCTTGGTAAAAAGATAACCATTTTTCTAACTCAGATCACAATGTGCTATTCTCTTCTCAGACAGGACATGACACCTGACCATGTAAAAGAAGAAAACGAGTATTCCACTTTTTAGTTGCTCCCTCTGGTGGAGGAGATAATTGCAACCTGACAACTTGCTCATGTGACAGTAAGCCCTGGTCTCCCCTACTGCAGACACCTGGGGCTGTTATTTTCTCAGCCTATGCAAATACTGACAATGGCCAGTTCCAGAGAATTAAATATCACATGATTACGCTAACGTTCTTCTCTTTTATGCTACTCCTCTTAGCTTGCTTGCTTTCTTGGGGATCTCTATGATGCTAAAACATGTCACGCAGCCGACCCACGGCAGGGGCACACCTTGGACCTGGTCATATTAAGGACTGTGAGAACAGTAAGGAAACGCTACCTTACTCCTGAAGTGGCTGCAAATTTTATCCAGGTTCAACAGAGCACTCCTACAGAGAGTTTACCAGTGTCCTGTGATTTTATTTTATTATTGATTTTAACAGCAAACTGAAGTCAGCGCGGACTCAGTGGCTCCACTTGTTACTAAAATAATTAAATCAAAACCTACACCACCATACAGAAATTAAGAAGTTAAACATCTGACAACAAGAAACTGCAGGAGTGCTGAGAGGTTCACTATGAAATATTACAAGAATTCCTCCAAACTTACAATAACCCAGTCAAACAGGCAAGAATTTCTCACTTCCACAAACTAATTACAGAACATAAAAACAACACCAAATTCCTCTCCTCCACAAGAGACCACATAACAAACACAAATTTTAACAGATCACCAAAAATACTTAATGACGTCCTTTGTGAGGACTTTGCAGACCTTTTCTAAAATCCATGACATTAGTTCAAGTCTTTTACCTCAACAGATTTTAACCAGACTCTAAATTGACCCTAGGTGTGAATATGAGTGCAAATGGTTGTTTGTCTCTGTGTTAGCCCTGCGATAGGCTGGTGAACTGTCCACGGTGTACCCTGCCTCTCGCCCAATGCTGGCTGGGATAGGCTCTAGCAACCCCCGCAACCCTAGTGAGGACTAAGCCGTATGGAAGATAAGATGAGATGAGATTTTAACTACTGACGCACCTGGATCATTGATTTTACGCGAGAAACAGTGGAGACATTTTATGGATTCTTTGAGGAACAGCTGCTATACATGGTGAATTGCTTCCTTCAGAATGGTGTCTTCCCCGCCTCCTTTAAAGCGTAAAAACAACATCTTAGAGAAGCATCAATCTGGTTTTATGATGTGTCACAGCACCAAGGGAGCCCTTTTAAATATTTTAAATAGCATCAGGTGTAATTTAGATAACAACAAATTCACAGTCCTGGTTCTGCTGGATTAAACCACTGCCTTTGATACATTAGACCATCGCATTTTAATAAACAGATTGAGGCACCTGGTTGGCCTCTCTGGTACTGTTCTTAACTGGTTCATCTCATATCTCTCTCATAGAAGCTTCTTTGTGAGTTTGGATACCTGTTCCTCAGGAACCCATGGGGTTTACCCAGGGGTCAATTCTAAGCCCAACTCTCTTAACTTATATGTGCTTCCCCTGGGGGACATCATCAGGAGACATGACATCAACTTTCATAGTTATGCTGACGATATACAGCTGTTCATCGCCGTGTCTCTTGATGACACAGGGCCTATTGATGCCCTTTTAAACTGTATTTTAGATATTAATTCATGGGTGGCAAAAGTATGTGATAAACATAAGTTTGAATCATATTCTGTGTGGTTGATTTTGTGATTTTACCAAACTATTCAAACACTTGGTGGGAGATCTCACACACTGAAGATTAAACACAACAAAAACATGTAGAAATGTGAGAGATCAGTTCTAACTCAGATTGTCATTGCTCGTTTACTTTTCTGCACTTTTCTGCACATGTCACATCCGGTACAGAATCATGTGACTGTTTACAATTAGACACTGGTCAGAACTATAACATGTTCATAGAGACTTGAACTGCTTCACCAACATGTTGCTCCTTTGAGGAACCATTCAACAGTTGTGGTGGTGCTCTGTCTCTGTCCATGATGCTGATCTAAACAATGTAGTCAAGCTGAATGAACATTCGCAGCAGATGCTGCAGATTCGCAGGGTTTTCTTTTTTCTCTCGATTTATGACGAGGAAACATTCAGTTATTTCCATCTTCATCAGTTGATCGATTCCTTCTGATGTACATTCTCCAAAATGAGTATAAATAACATTGAAAAACTTATTGTGTGTAATTATATAAGAAGCATTTCTAAAGTAATATCAGGCACTGAGACTCCTTCATGCTGCTTCTCTCCAAAGTGACTGCAGCCTGTAACCTGATGTTTCAGTGATCACCAGGAGAATAGTGGACCAAGCTCTTTTCTAGATGAGTCATTCAATGAATTAGAACAAATGACTTAATGACTAATTGGCTTTCTTCTTAGTGAGACACAGAGACAAGGAGGCAGATAGATGACTTACTGTCAGGAAGCTCTGTTACTATTTGAGTTTTAATCTTGTCACATCTCTGAATAAAGAGCACAATCCTAAAATGCTGAGATGACTTGACTGCTCTACTGGACTGACTCATGTTGTTGAGATGAGGTTGAGCCTGAGGTTAACCTCTGTAAAATGCTACATGTTAATGAATATATAAGCAAATCTACCTCTGGATGTGTCTGTTGCAACACTTTATGAGAAGGTTTTCTTTTCTTTGAAATCCAAGTCTCTGTTCTTGATGTGTCTGCAGCTGGAATAGTTTGTGTTAGGGGAACGCTACAGCAAAGCTTTCTTCAACTCTTGCTGACTTTGCTGGATAGAAACTACACAGCTACATTATGCTGGAATGGATTTAGCTGATCTTTCACTTCCTTTCTATTGTTTTTGAAATGCAGTGAGAGCGTTATATACATACAAGGAGCACACAATAACAGTGATTTCTGTAGAACTGGCATTTACTTCATAGTAAATGCCAGTTCTGTCAACCATCGTAACCATCTCATCTCCTTTGACTTCCTCACATAGAAAATATATTAAAATATATATATATTTATTAGTAAAAGTTGCTGTCTCTTCATTTAGCAACATTTCAGGTTTTATTTGTCAGGTCTTCCAAGCCTAAATGGGCAACTTGTTCTTTGTGAATGCTGCTGAAGGTTGTGGCACCTCATAGATGCCTCATAGATGACTCCAGACAAGCTGCCCCGACAGAAGATCTTGAACACCCACTGATAGAGGTAGCTATGGATGCACTGACAGGCGCCACCCTCACTTCATCAATAGTTATTACTACTTTTTACTTAATAATGCCTGTTTGTGGTTTGAATCAGGAGACATTGTTGTCTGAATCAAAGAGAGGATGGATCTCGACGTAGCCAGTGCTGCCGTCTGTCTGGAAATTGTCGTTGAAGTCGACATGTCTTCTGAGACGTCGTAAATGCTTCACTGACATGGTGTCTGCCACTGGAGAGATGTCTAACTCAGTGGTCCAGTAATCTCCAATAGCGAGGAACTGGAACACACCCATGTACAGCAACACTGACGAGAAATCTTCAATTTTGGCAGCTGTGGTTTTGATAGATGGTCTGTTGAACTGAGTCCAGGTTAGTATGCTCAGCTATGTACTCAATCATCTGGTCAGAGAAGAGCATCTTGATTTACTCAATAAGGCTCCTGGACTGACTCCTGGGCCGTGAAGACAGGCTTGGGCACAGTGAGCATAGGAATGTGCCTCTTGGCCCACTTTCTTTATTTCAGCTTTACAGAAAGAGGAGAGGGATTTTGAATGCTGTCTGAAGGGACCTCTATGAGCCTGTTTTTTGCTCTGTTTTTATTTAGCGGGGGCAGAATATTTTTGACGCACGGAGGGACCCAATCAGTGGCATCACCCTCCTCTGGATCATTGACTTCTTAACCCTCAAACTCACGTGTCTACTACGCCCATAAAATGTGTGGCAGTCTATTGTTGCTGAAAGAAGAAAAGAAACAACCATCATAGTTTATATTACATTACTTCTGCAAATACAACAATGGCACATCTCTTTAAAGACGTTCATAGGAGTTATCTAAATATGCCTACGTGGTTTTGAGTAGTTGTAAAAAGGTTCAGTGAATCACTAAGAAACCAGCTTTTACCTCCTGCTGAATCACTGTCAATAGCTGATTATTATTTTATTACCAGTCATTCACTTTGAACTGTTGTCCTTTCGTTCAGTGGATAACTAATTGTTTAAATCTCAGGGGAATTGTGAATTCTTTGTCCAGTTTCAAAAGCGCATTAAACCATTGAACACTTCCAGAGTGTCTCCCCTAAAGAGACACAGCCTCAGTGTCTCTCATTACTGCTCACCCTCCGCAGACTAATTACCAGTGACAGTCTAATTTTTCATGTTTTCTTCTGCTTTTACTCCCAAAGGACTCTGAATGCAGCAGACTAGCTGTGACAAATGAGACACAGTGAGTAGAGCAGGAGGAAGTAATGAAGCTCAGGGGTATTTTCTGACTCAAGTAGGGAAACATCCAACAGGAAGTGAAGGAGGAAAGTGTGAGGATGAAAAGTTAAGATGTAGAACCACAAATAAAAATTAGAGAGAGACGGAGAAAAACTAAGCTCACTAAGAAGGACTTCATCTTCTGGAGCGACTCGCTTCTTTTACTTGTTTTTTTAGTGACTGTTAATTAAACCTGGCACGTGTAAAACCTAATTTCTTTTCCTATCTGACCTGCTGACAAACTAAACAGAACAAATGTCAGTGAATCAAGTGAAAGTGTGGCTCTGTGGAGGAGGAGTGTGTAGAGTGTTTGAAAGGTGAAGGAGTGACCTTTGATCAGTCTTTAATATTGAACACCGAACACTGACTGACTCTGGGAGTTTCTGCTGACATTAACTGAAACCAAATGACATTCCCTCTGTGACTTGAGAAGCTAAAGGTCCACGATTACAAGATCGGATGGATCATCAAGTTCACAGCTAAAGACGTGCAACACTGCAGAGCAGATATCTCGTCCAGTTAATGATGTGGCACAATCTGTTAACAAAGCATCATGCATGAAGAACTAATATGAATCCGTAATCCTGACTTCACTCCCCAGACAGTTTCACCACCATACACACCTCTATTCATGGCAGTTTTAGGTGAGGAACTTCAACAACATCTTAAAAAGCTTAAAATCTAGTAAGGTCATCCAGATGGTTCAGTGGGAACTGAGGACTTCAAGTTCATACTGGGCTTTTCCTCCTCTTCTCTATTTCATGGCTTTGCTCTTACTGTCTGTCACAGAGTGATGCTTCATAGAAAAATACAACAGTAAGGCTTTACAATACCTGGCCTGAAATCCCCAGAGCAAGTATGAAGGTGACTGTACCAAGGAGAAACTCCCTTCCCTACCAGGAAGAAGACTTGAGCAGAACCCAGCAAGAGGTTCTCACTTGAACTAAAACCTTCACATCTGTCATTTAGACTGAATGCAGCAGTAACCAAACACATGTCATCTTCTTTGACTCAGTCTCTCCCATCCTGACTTTTGACTGCTTCCACTTAAAGACTGGGTCCTTCATGTCTGTTGTTGGTTGTTGACGGATGAGATAAGTCATGGACCTGAAGTCGAACAGTTGAACCACAGAATAAAGTTTCTTTGATGCTGTCAGTGCTGATGTCGCTCAGGCTCTTCATATTCAGTGAAACTCATAGTATAGAGGTACAGGCTTGGTTCCAGGACTAAAATACTACCTGCGTACATGTGCATCTGTAGTTCACAAACGGTGTTCAGGGGTACAGCCGCTTGTTTGAGGATCTCACTATTATTGTTGTACCTGTGACCTTTGACACATTGATTAGTTTGGACTTAAACATCTCAGGTAAATATATACGCATGTGTATGATACAAATTAATTTACTATCTATATTCCTGAGGTGAAGATCAGACAAGATGTAAATTTTCTCCACAGACCAAAACACAACCAAATTAAATTAATCCAAGTCCCAAAGAAGGCAAAGTATCTCCCACTTATCTCCTTATCAACTAACAGACTTTACTACAACACTGGCTCTAAATCGGACCAACACACAGAAACAGACAGACAAAGCAAAAGAAAAACATACATATGAGGCAACCCAGTCTGACAGGACTGCCTTCATAGGACAGAGATCACATGACCTCAAGCTATAAAGACTATGTCTTCTTTCTTCTCAAGTCGTCCAGGGCCTGCTCTTTGTCATGTTGTACAGTGTGGTCTAGTTTAGTAGTTTTGGGCTCAGAGTCATCTTCCAGTTGACCACATGTCTCTGGCTCTCATCAAACTCTAGTCCAGATTTCATTGGAGCTTTGCTTCTCTTCCTTCAAGCTTTGACTGGTGAACAACCTGTACTACAGTTGTTGTTTGCAGAGTCTCTCCCATCTCATCTACTGAAGCTGTAACTCCTTCATAGTAGTCATACGTGTCTTGGTGGCCGCCCTCACTAGTCTCCTTCTTGTACAGTCTCTCAGTTTATGGGGACCGCTGCTCTAGGCAGATTTATAACACGTGTAATTCTCCTTCCATTTCTTCATGATGAATTTAACTGACCTCCAGGGTGTGTTCAGGGATGCCATATTTGTATCCGTCCCCTGACTGATACTTTTCAATAAACTCGTTCTCCTCTCTCCGTGTTGTAATTGTAGCCAGGAATACGACTCAGTTCCACTTTTCATGAACTGTCATTGAAATATGCTGAACGGCCTTTTTGAAAACTCCACAACAAATAAATTTAACAAGTGTACGGCCCTATCAGTGTGAAATCTGTATTTAGTTGATTGTGTTTGCTGTTGCAGTGTTTGTGTCTCCTTCTGTGAGTCTGGCTCACTCTGAATCCTTCATTCAAACAGAGGAAACTCCTCTGATCCTCAGTCAAGCTGCTGAATTTCTTAGACTGAAGCCCCTGACATCTGTTTCTGGATGATGAATGGATTGAAATGTTAACAAATTAAAGCAGGAAACTGAGAACAAACCAGAATCATACTCAACGTCCTCATCATGAAGTGTGTTCACTGATAACTGGTTGTAGTGTGCTTGAACTTAAATCACTCACATGACTGTGAACCAGTCTGTGTGGATGTTACTGTTAATTAATCTGGGTTGCTACACACATGGTAGTGACCAAAGCCACATGCAGTGTTTAGTTCTAGTTGTCATCTTAGTTTTTTGTCAGATGTGCCATGTTTTATTATATTTGGAGACGGCTCGACAGGCAGACAGAGGTTTTACCACAGATCAGTGCAGATGTACAGTGCAAGACAACATTCATAGTTAGACACAAACATTAGAGCAGAGACAGAGTTAACTGCCAACAGTACTTCAGGAGAACCACCAGAGACGGTGTGTCAATGGACTGAAAGAGTGAGAGAGCTGTCTAGAATGGTTTTCAGACTCCAGATCATCCAAGTCTGTGTTTACTGATCAGCAGCTTCAACACTGAGGAACAAACTGAAATGTTGGTCCATGGTTTCATTCCACTTTCCTCTTTTCTCTCAGCACGTCAGTTGTGCTTCATACACACAGGAGATAAATCTCTAAATTCAGTTCACTGTGACTGAAGTGTGGTCTTTCAGCTTTAAAGTTCTGAACAGTCTGGTTACAGTTTATCTCAGTGATGGATAAAGAGAGACTTCATTTCACTGGTACTGGTTAAATGCCAAACACAAATTACCTAGTTTTTGCCCAGTTGACTACTACTACCACTACTACTACTAATAATAATAATAATGAAACCAGCTGACGACACTGACAAATCAGCAGCTTTTAAACTGGTGTGGTGAATTTCAATGTTCAATATTTTAGCTCTAGTCATCTCCTGAGTGTCTGTCTCTTCAGCTGCTGAATGCTCCGCTGTGTTCAGCAGTTCTCTATTTTTTGCAGTGCAGGTCATGTACAGTGTCTTTATAGAACAGCTGAGCAGTGAGGAGGAAGCACAGCAGTGAGGTTTGTGTCAGAGGAAGTTAACTCCGTTAAGTCCAGCCAGGGCTGACGGACTGCAGGAGACTTCCTGCAGTCCGTCAGCCCTGGCTGGACTTTCACTGGCTCCTCATGTCCTCTGATGAACTCTTGACAATCAGATCAGAAGAACTCCGTTCAAGATGATTCAGGGCCAAAATGTCCTTGAGATGATGAATGAAAATCAGACTGATCGGGTTCCTGCTAGCTGGATGCTCTCTGTGGTGACTCTCTGGTGGTGATGTTTCTACATATGATCACTCTCATTTCATCTTTTGAAGATAACACCCAAACCTGACAAATCTGGTTGGTCTGCAGACGACACTTTAAACAAACTTGGTTGATGTAACTTCCCACAGAGTCATAACCACTCCTCGGTATGACTGATTACATTCTCAGTATATTCAGAACTGAAGTTTCTATGTGTTGACCTAATACACTCTGTATAAAGAGGTAGAGGTTAGAGACTTGCCTCAGTTGAAAGTTCTGAATGTGCTGTGGTGTGCAGAGGAAATCCTTGTTTCTTTCTTCCATGGAGACTCAGAGATCAAGAACCAGATCAAACTTGTCAAATCAATCTTGGTGACATTACTAGAATCATTCAAGCCTCTGACTCACTCTGATTATTGAACTCTCTCTGTGTAGGAAGTATTAGTCAGTCTTATTATGTGCAATTTATGAATGTGTGTATTTAACATTTTAGCAGCAGCTACAGGAGGATTTCTGTGTGTCTCTTATCAGCACAGAGCAGGACACAACACCTTCTGTCAGTCTGTTCAGGCCACCGCCACTCTTGATTTCTTCTGGTCTTTCTCTTAGGATCCATGTTAACCAGCCTCTTCATATTGTTCTTAGAGAGTCGATGGCATCTTTTTGTTGTGTGTAGGGTCTCATACAATATATTGCCAAAAGCCCTCTCTCACCAATAGACATAACTGAATTCAGGTGTTCCAATCACTTCCATGGCCACAGATGTATAAAATCAAGCCCCTGTAAATGCAGTCTGTATCTATAAACATTTGTGAAAGAATGGGTCTCTCTGAGGAGCTCAGTGAATTCCAGAACGGTACTGTGATAGGATGCCACCTGTGCAACAACTCCTAAATATTCCACAGACAACTGTCAGTGGTTTTAAAGCAAAGTGATTCATAGAAGTCACCAACTTTCTGCAGAGTTAATGGCTACAGACCTCCAAACGTAGTGTTGCCTTCAGATTAGATCAAGAACAGTGAGTAGAGAGCTTCATGGAATGGGTTTCCATGGCCAAGCAGCTGCATCCAAGGCATACACCACAAAGTGCAATGTAAATGGTCAGATGCAGTGGTGTAAAGCACACCCCCACTGGACTCTAGAGCAGAGATGTTCTCTGGAGTGACAAATCACACTTCTACATCTGGCAATCTGATGGACCAGTCTGGGTTTGATGGTTGCCAGTACTTGTCTGACTGCATTGTGCCAAGTTTGGTGGAGGGGGGATTATGGTGTGAGGTTGTTTTTCAAGAGCAGTGAATCTTAAACCCAGAGAACACCTTTGGGGTGAATTATATGAAGACTGTGAGCCAGACCTTCCAACATCAGTTTCTGCACTAATGTGCTTCTGGAAGAATGGTCAAAAATTCCCATAAACACACTCCTAACCCTTGTGGAACCTTGTGGCCTTCCCAGAAGAGCTCAAGCTGTTACAGCTGCAAATGGTAGGCCAACGTCATATTAAACCCTATGGATTAAGAATGGGATGTCACTTAAGTTTGTATGCGTGCAAAGGCAGGTGAGCAACTGTACGTTTGGCAATATAGTATTTCAGGTCACTCAGTGTGTCCTTTACACATAGGAGAGACTTATTGCCTCTGATAGCTTCTCTCAGCTGGTGCTTTGATTCATTCAGGAGGTTTCCAGAGGTCAAAGCTCCATCATTCAAACACAACCTTTAGTTCGTAGAAATAGTTCAGTCTCCTGGGACTTGTTTCTCTGACTGTGATTTATTTCATTTCTTCCTTTCTATCAGACCAGTCAACACCAAACGGGTCTGAGTGTTGATCAGCTGAGATGATTAAGAGTTTAGATTCTTAGGACATCGTTCAATGTAATGTTAGTAATGAAATGTTTTTATTCCCTTAAAGACAAATTCATGGAGGTCAAACACTGAAGCATTTGTTTATTTCCATTAGTTTATTTCATGTGTTGTGTAACTTTAGAGTAACATCACCGTTCACAACTGTTGAGAACGAGCTGCATGCTTCATGCTAGTGGCTCCTTCAAGCTGAGCTCAGTGGATTGATAAAGCTTCTTCTTATACACGTTTTTATCCACGCTGCCGGTCCACCACCTGACTTTTCATCTGTTCACTCTTCAGGGCTTCAGCTCTCTAATGCCTGTGTTTGACACTGTACATACAGGAAATGTACAGTAATAATAATATAAGCTGTCACTCACCTATTTAATCATTTCTAATCATACTGCTGCACTTTCCTCTGCAGTAAGAGAATTATTAAGGTCATTACTCACTGAGTTCAGTGAACGTAGACACACAACCCTCACCTGGGCTTTAGTTCTGGGAATAGAGCAGCCAAATAAACATAATCAATGAATAGCCAACTTATTTATTCAGCCTGTTCCGCCTCTCAGCAACAAAGCTCCAACCAACTCTTTTATCCTTAATGGGTCCCCTGATATCAGCATTAGCACAGCTGACCACTCTAAACACAGTATTATTCAGCTGGGTAATAGCTAGCCTAAAGCTGTTGTATTGACAGACTCTGATCAACTTCGAATTTTAGTCAGCTCTTTGCGTTCATGTTGACAGCTGTACTCTGAGATGAAGCTGCTTCTCTTGGCTCCACATTCTGTTGAAATACAATCTGAATTTCTGTGTTTTACATATCAAGATAATAATAAAGTTCTGAAACGTTTTACTACACATCAGAGGGTTCAACACATCGTACCAAAAGTTAATATTCCCTATGCAATAAGCCTTCTATATCGATGATTCCTCATGAAGATTGCTGATTAATGTCAGAACACATCTCAGCTCCTACTCCTTGTTCCCCATCAACAGCTCTGCATTCACAGCCTCGGTTGACCCTTTGATTTTATGTAGGTTTTGATTTTAATGTCTGTACTGAAGGTAATCTGGAGTGAATGATGGCACTTGTGTGAGGCGTTAATCTCATAACTGAGAGCCTCCAAGCAATCAAAGATTAATGAACACATTAGCTCCATTTATTCTGACAGTAGTCCCAGCTACCACTCTGACATTTTAGATGTCATTGAAGACTGAAGAGGTTTTCACTCCTCACACTACCACACTACTAACACCAGCTGTGCACCAGAGAACAAGAGGAGAATATGATGACAAAATAACAGAGAAGGAAGAACAAATGGTCAGAATGATTTTCTTCAGTCAGAAATGACAAGAGTGATTCATGCTGATTTCCATTTTTTTTCTAGGAAGAATTATTGGTTGTTTATGTGGTTTTTCTGGAAGAATGATCAGAATTTCTAACAGCTGCTTAGAGTCATCATTGAGGTAGTTACTCTTCATCTCCACTGACTGAATGAAATCTAATCCTGATGTGTCTGAACTGAGAGTGAAGATTATTTTCAGTTGGTGTTTAAATGATGGGTTAATCCAGACATCCAGGTGAGTTATTGATCAGCTGGTACCACTGCTTTTTACAGAATCAACATGTGTTACAATTAATTGATTTTATGGTCAATTTTCATCTTTTATTGACATGATGATTCTCTTGGATGTGTGTTCTGTCTTGTTCAAAGAAACACTAATGGACACCTATACCATCACTCCCATCAATGAAGAGATAAGAATTAGACCTGGGTTCATGTGTTTGTATGTTGTGTTGGTGCAGAGAGTGTAACTCTGTGCTGCAGGTCAATCAGTACGTTTACAGGCATGTGACTCTAGCTAGACAACTTAATTGCATGTAAACACGTTACTCCGACTAAAATCAGAGTTATCTTTATCCGATTAAGACACATAGATAATGAAAGAAAGCCAGTCACATAAGAAGATGGTAAACAGATCCGGTAGAAGAACCGTCGAGGAATAGCGCATAACTTACCTGCACCAAAATTAGAGCACACATTATACACGAGATTAAAAAAGCTGTACTATTATCTGTCTGGTTGTTGTTTGACATGCTGGTCCGCCACATGAACAACTCTTGTTTATTATATGACATACTAGGTCAACCGGAAAGGGGGCCATATTAACGTGGTATTATCCCACTGAAAAGACACATATTGCCACCTAGTGTGGGGGAGGAGGATTTGTTCCCATCATTTATTTGATTTTCTCCACTGCATGTAAACTGGGACAGGGACTGTAGTCAGAAAGTCGAATTTTGAGCATAACTCGATTAAACTCTCCATGTAAACACACTGAGATATTGCTAAAATCTCATTCAGCCTCCTATAAATGTGTGACATTCACTAAGATTGTAATTATTTGACTCCACTGTTTTAATCTTGTCTCTGTGAAGCAGCTGCGTGTTCAGGTCTGCAGTATCACAATGAAACATGGATGTGTTGTCTGTCTCCTGTGCAGCCTCACAGCTCCTAAAATCCTCCATTATTAATATCAACACTGCAGAATGTCCAACTAGGTGAAATCGAGTCTCCTCCATATACCCGGTCTCTGTGCTCTCAGCCATGTGGGGCAGAGCTGTTTCTCTGTGCTCAGCCTCATTCAAGCTCTGACATTTGATCATTTTCACCGGAGATGAGATCTCTAACAAAAGTACATCAGTTCTAAGTGTTATCAGCTTTTTGAAGATATTTCACACTTACTGCAGTATCTCCAGGCTGATGTTCCACTTCTTATCGTGAAGGCGATTACATTACATTACAGCGTCATGGTTCTGCAGTGCAGAGAGCTGAACCTCAGAGGTTTTCTCTCTGGGACAAAGAGTGGAGTGGATTCAGGTGATGGGGGAACAAGAGGTCCCAGACTTCAGTCTCTGTTAATATGCTGAGAGCAGGTCTCCATGAGTCAGAGGGTTGGTGTTAGCTTGGTTAGTTTATCAGCAGACACTGCAGAGTGTCTGTGTGATAGCAGGAAAATAACTGGAAGAACAGTGATGGATGTGAAATGAGGGCATGTGTCCATCAGCTGAATAAATGTTGACTTTGTATGGCTGTTGGAAGCAGAGTGAAGGCCTTGTCTTGACCTAAAGTGTATAGTGAAGAATATTAAATCCAGTCAGTGGCTCTTCTCTCTGATATTGTTTCAATTACTCTTGAAGAGACTCTTTTTCAGGTGAAGCTATCTGTCCTCTGAGACCTCTTTTATTCCAGAAGACCCTGAGGAGAAAAGGTGAAAAGCATTCACCACAGAAACCACAGAAATCATACACACAGAAAAACTGTAACTGATTTGATACCACAGCCCCTCTACCCCCTATGACCACCGCCATCAACTCCTCCTTCAACACCTCTATTGTTCTGCCCCAAACAACACCTTTTTGACTCTCTTCCCCTCCTCCTTATAGCCTCTTATCTATGGTGACCATCACTGCTGACGATGTTAGAAGACAGCTGGGGAAATTTCACACTGGCAAGAGTGCGGGCCCTGATGGGATCAGTCCCAGGGTGCTCAAAACCTGTGCCACCCAGCTCTTCTTCAGCATGTCTTCAACATGAGCCTGAGTCTGCAGAAGGTCCCTGTGATGTGGAAGACGTCCTGCCTAGTTCCATCTTCCTGCTCAACCATGTCTACACCCACCTGGACAAGACAGGGAGCACTGTGAGAGTCATGTTTTTTTCTCCAGTGCTTTCAACACCATCCGTCCAACTCTTCTGGGTGAGAAGATGATGGCAGATGATTCCCCCCTTGCGTTGTGGATTGTTGACTAGCTGACTGGCAGACCACAATATGTACGCCCGCAATGCCAGTGTACAATATGTACCAGTCTGTCAGTGTTGCTGACAGCCTGGTCGGCAACATTGGTGCTCCACAGGCCCTCTCTCCTTTTCTCTTCCTAATCTACACCACTGACTTCAACCACTGCACAGAGACCTGTCATCTCCACACGTTTTCTGATGACTCTGCAGTGGTTGGATGCGTCAGCAAGGGAGACGCGATGGAGTACAGGGCTGTTATGGACAACTTTGTCACATGGAGTGAGCAGAACCATCTACAGCTCAATGTGACAAAGACGAAGGAACTGGTGGTGGACCTGAGGATGACAAAGGTGCCAGTGACCTCTGATTCCATCCAGGCGGTCAATGTGGACATAGTTGAGAATTACTAGTATTGGGGTTCATGCTGACAATAAGCTGGACTGGGGAAAGAACATTGACGCCCTGTACAGGAAGGGCCAGATGTGTGTATTCTTACTATCATTGTCTACTTTTACTTATTGCCTACATTGCTCTTTGTTCTTAACACTGATACACTTTGAGTAGGAGCTGCAAAAAGTAATTTCCTGGGATCAATAAAGTAATTCTGATTCTGATTCTGACATTCAGGATAGTTTTTACTCCACAAGGACCTCCACAAGGACGTTTATAGTCAGATTTCGATGCTGATTCTGTTACTGTGCTCCACATGATGTGTCTGGATCACTCTGCTCTCCAGCGTGAAAGAAAGAAAATCTGATTTCATTCCAAGATTTCCACCTTGGAGGAAACCACCTGCCATAAACAGTCTCTATCCAGTCTCTATAAATAAGCAGACAGTATATCTCACCAAAGCTGCAGACTGATGGTCTCTCTCAGAGATATGAGCTACAATTCATACACGTGTCTTTACCAAGTCTAATGAATCACTGATGTGTTCATTAGACTCAAAGGTTCGTGCATTAATGAGAGGCTCAGTGGAAACATCAGCTGCTCTCCTCTCTTGTCTCCTCTTAGAGAATGTTAAATCATGTTTCTGCTTCTCTCATGAATGAATCAGTTCTTTAGAGGAGAAGAATGATGGTGATGTTTCCTAATGACTGACAACCTCTTTACTGCCACTGATGAATCATTTACAATCTGACAACCTGTTGATGCTCAGGAACATAAAACATTCAAATGGATATTTAAACTGCCACAGTTTAAATCCAATTGACTTGTCATGATGTCTTTTCGGATTAATTCTTCTTTTTTCACTGCCACTGATGTGTTGACTACCTGTTGATTTGTCACCTCCGGGTGCAGTATCTTCACTTGTTTTTCTTTTCCATCTTTGTGTCCCTCCCTCTGTCAGCGGTAATCTGAGATTCCTCCTCTGGTGGTTGTCAGCAGGGCAGATGTGATGGTCTGACTGATTCATAATGACGTCTCATTGGGAGCTCAGGGAAATGAAAAGACAGACTGACAGCTGAGTTATGGAGAGGAGGGAGCTGCAGGAGCTGGTCAGGATCAGAGCAGGAGGAAGGGAATAATGATAAAGAGGGAGACTCTCACTGGAAGGAAGGCTGTGAAGCTGTGTGTGGTTGCTGATATCTGCGGTGTGTCTCCTTTACTTCCTTTGCTGTTGTTATGTCCTCCTGATATCTAGTGGAAATGAGAGTGGATGGAAAGTGAGCACGCAGGAATAAAAAGGAGATGCAGAGTAACTGGTGAGGAGCACACTGGTAGACAAGTAGGTTATAAAAAAGGCAGGTAACCACAGATAAACAGTGGTGGTGGATTCAGATCTTGCTGCTTGATTTTTGAAGTAAGTAACAGAGTTACAGCATGTGGTATTACTCTGAGAGTTTATCCTCTCATCTCTGTCTTTGATTGGTTCAGTCCTAGTGACAGAAAACCTGGTTTGTTCTGATTGATGTTGTCAGGAGATCACATCAACACTCATGAAACTAGTAAATGATACAGACTTGATCTCTTTCTCCTCGGGCAAATGTACAACAATCAAGCTGATTGTTAGCATCGGGATAATGTTGGTTTAAAATGTTTTACTGGGTTTTAAATCACCTGAGTCTATATCTAGTTTACTGGAGAGGAAATGGTACTATCCCTATGTAACAGGGTCAAATATACAGTACTGTACAGTATACAGTATTATTATTACACAAAATCTGTTTCACTTTAAATTGTTCTTACCTGACATGTTTGTCCTCCTAAGTTGTTATGTGGAACCTTTAAAACTGAGCTACTGTACCCCTACGTTTATTTTCAGGGGTTCCCCCCCCTATAAATGTGTCTCCCGCCTTTACCTCTCCCCTTTTCCTGTTGTGCTCTGGAGAGGTAAAGCGACACAGTAGTCACAGAGATTTACAGTATGTGTTTTAGCTATGTGCTAAAGCTATACTGTTAAAGTTCGCTCGCTAGCTTAAAGCTAACATATTTCTGTCCTTTAATGCGTGTAGGAGCTCATGTTGTTCGTGACTGATGGGAGGATTTTGTTTTCATTTATACTTTCGTCAGGTATGCTTTTCTGTGTTTTAATGTATTATCGCCCTTTTCCTGTTGTGCTCTGGAGAGGAGCTCATGTTGTTCGTGACTGATGGGAGGATTTTGTTTTCATTTATACTTTCGTCAGAGAATAAACGGAGACTGCCTCCTCCAAAGAAATCCTGGTCTGGGCCATTAATCCTCATCACACAACGCAGAGGTAAAAACTAGCCGGTTACACCTAGAAACCTCAAACCAGGAAATGAATCAGTGAAGCAGTGAAATGGAGCTTTCTGAGTGATAACTCTTTACAGTTGTATTGATTTTATACTTCTTAATGGAAGTGAGTGTAAAGTGATCAAAGACAGATTCTTGTACAGGCTCATCCCTGCTGTATAGATGTAGAAACACCTCCCACGTCATTATAAAAGTGTATTCTGGTGTCTGAAAAAAGAGAATCTGTGATAGTAAATGGACAGGACCTTGTGTCCTCATTTTATAGCTACTGATCATGATCCTGATGTTCAATGATGGTGTTGCTGTGGCTCAGTGTCCCGTGAAAACGTAGGCTATTCCTCAGGAGCTCTTTCTCTCCCACTGGTTCATCGGGCTCAGCTGCCTCATAAGCTCATATGCCAAAGATCACAAGAATCATGTTGAGAATCCTAAAAACATCTGCGTGGAGGCCCCTGTGTTTCCTGCCGTATACTGCTCTGGGTAGCCTCCGTAGAGAGGCTGGAGGTAGGTGGAGGCAGCAGCTGGTCATTATTCCTGAGTAGAAGTCAGATTTAGCTCTGATGTGACTTTTTAAATATATTTACATCCACAACAAGCTGGTGTCTCAGTGCAGAGCAGCTTGTGGTACAAAGAGACAGATGTGCGTTTCTGCTGTTCTCAAGTTGAATGCGGGTTCGGCTGCCTCCACACAGAAAGGCCTCGGTCGATGGATTGAAACCCAGAACCTTCTTGCTGTGAGGCATCAGAGCTAACCGCCACCCCACAGTGCCGTCCCGGGTTGTGCGGTCCTTCGTCTGCACATTCACAGCGTGCAGGACTGTCAGTGAGTCAACTGAGTTCGTTATTTGGTCGTCATGAATGAACGGATGGCAAATATTACTAAGATGTTCGCAATGAACCACAGCAATGCTTTGATTTACTGACTAACTAACACGCATGAATAATAAATACAGTAAACTACTGACGGTGTGAGTTCTCTCACTGGAACACAATAATAATGGAAAGCATATTATTGTGAGTTTAGACTCACACCTAACGGCTCCTCTCATGGAGCTGAGAGCTGAATTAATCAGGAACACACAGCGTAGAAAAGAGTTCCACCCTGACCAAGATGATTGGATTCACTTTAACACTGTTCTGATGCTGCCAAACAGAAGTAAGAAGAATACGTTTCATGTAGTCTCTTCTGTTTGGAATCAGCGGGAAGTGATTGTCTTGAACGTGTTTCCTCTGCTCTGTTTCTGTCTGCTGTAAGTCTAGAAGTGACTCTGTGTGTTTCTCTTCAAGTCAGACAATGGCTGTTTCACTGAGACATGATCAGTGATACATTCCTCACACCTTCTTCTCATTCAGCTCATGCCGACTTTGCTGCTATCCTGAATGTTCAAGTGCTGCTGGGATATGAGCTCTCAGAACAGAGAGTTCACTTTCTACCTTGGTAACACTGTCAATTATTTGTTACGGTAGAAATGGCTGCTCTGTTTCCTGGTGGACCATCAACACAGTGGCTGGGCTGAGCTTCATTACTGGTTGATACTGGATGTATAGATGGATGGAGTGTTCTGTCACTCAGAGCTTCTTGACATGTTGGATTCAGCAGCTGCTTCTGCCTCCTCCTGACTGGGGGTCAGTCTCCTCTACCTTCCCCAACTCAGTCTGGAGTCTGCTTGGTCCAGGTCACTATTCAGAGGCTGTGGCTCCGTTCAGAAGCTCCAGAACAGAAACAAAGAAAACTTTGAATATGAATAAAACAGAATATGGGACCCCTTTCTTTCCTATGTCAACTCTTTAACTTTGATAGACTCTTAAATTTGACCATAATTTCTTTTTTTTTTTGTTATTGTGTGTTTCATTAGTATTGTTATTAATATTATTACTATTATTTATTTATTTACTGTTATTATTACAATGGTTGCTATTCTATTAATTTCTTTTTTATTATTATTATTAATTTTTTCTTGACCTTTTATTTACCACATAAAGTGAACTTTGTACATTGAGCATTGGGCTGGGTGGGTGGGTGAATCGGGGGTGTTGGTTATTTGGTATTTTGTCTGGACGCTCTCTTACAACTAGATTTACCTCTAGAGAAAAGGAAGCAAGAAAATGTCAGACTTCCTACTTACAGCTGATTTGTGTTTTGTCTGTAACATGCTTTGAAGTTTGCACAATAAACATATTATAAAAAAAAAAAAGAAACAAAGAAAACGAAGAGCACTGAGTTGCAGCAGAGCTGGACAGAGAGAATAATCATAGTTACTGTGTCACACTATCAAGTTAATAGTATTTGTATATGTTTTAATACCGTGGAAGTGACAAATCTCTTTTGGATTGTGGAGATGACCTCTATCAAATGCTAATGAATCTTCCCTGAGCTCCTAATGAAAAAGCAGAACTGTGGCATCCACATTCTACAGAGAACATGCTGCAGCTGAGAAAAGTCCCAGTGGCATTATTCCATGGAGACATGAGCAGTGTGGCAGCAACACATCCAGCAGAGCTCTACAGTTGAACTGCAGTGCCATGATTAAAAAGAAATCTGATGCAGTGAGAGGATGAGGTCATGTGACTGGAGTGGAGCTCCCTGAACTTGCCAGTATTCATGAGCTGAAAGCTTTTCTGTCTTTGTGCCTCACTGTTCTGTCCTCAGCTGTTTCTTGCAGAACACTTGCTGCTTTTTAATTTGAATATGCAGCGTTTTGCAGGTTCTAAGTTGAACATGCCAGATGACCCTCTTGAACCTTATCTAACCAGCTTCACTCTCAGTCTGCTAACAGCGCGGTCTTTGTCCTCACGCTAACAGGATGCTGAGCTTGGGACTGTGCATCAGTCTCCGAGGCTCAGTGAACATGTGGCTTTGATTAAACTGCTGTTGGACTAATGTAATGAAGGGCTGAGAGGTTAGAAATAGATTACTTTGCCAACCAACCAACATTCAAAGAGGAACATGATGGGTATTTAAAAACTAGAGACATAGTGAAGACTCAACTTTGATTTATCAAGGTTTAAGGATGAGACATTGAAATATTATCGTTATGTTTAGGCGTGTCTTTGTCTTAACATTATTTCAGTATTTTAAGTTATTATTATCTATTCAGAGTCACCCGTCCTGTCCTCTTTCAAGATTTATAAATGTCCTTGACTGCAGGACTTTCTTACCCTGACAAACAGAAATACAGTACCGATGACTGTGTTTACTGTGCACTGCTAAGTATCTGTCTTGTTTTCCACCACAGAGGTGTTTTCACCTCGGGTTATGGATCAGTCTTTTAAAGAGGAGATCTCTATCTTTTTAGTTTTTTGAACACAACCTCTCTGTCCATGTGTCAGTAAAAAGCTCCATTATATGGAGAGTCCACAGACTCCTTTAAGGCCAGAGTGAGTCCTGAACATCACCTGATCACCTGATCATCTGATCAGAGCAGCTGAGTTTCATATCGGAGGAGAGCAGAAAACACTTCCATTCACCTTTCTGCTCCTGCAGATTCCTGAAGGTTTCTGGCTGCTAGTTGTTCTGCAAGCTTTGCACATTTAGCAGACAAACACATTCTGCATCTCTTCTGTAGAAGACAGCAATTTGGTAGTGTTATCATGGGATAACATAATGAATAATCTGAATCATCAAGTGACTGGATAATACACAAACACAGTCATCCATTACATTTACATTTACTCAGTGAATGCCCCTCAGAGACAAAACACAGAGGAGGAAGGAAGTTCTTAAGTTCTTAAGATGATTTAAAATGAGCCAGATTAATACGAAGACTCTAAAGACTAAGTGTACGTTACAGTATATGTTCAACTAATCCTCCTAAATGTAACGTGTCAGTTAAAGCTGGGATTCAGTTCAACTGGGAGTCCCAGTTTGTCCATTGCTGTGCAGCAGAAGCAGCAGTGAACAGAGAGACGTGTCGTCATTCCTTTTGTGTGGTCACTGCAGTGTGAAATGCTGCTACGCTCGACTCCATCTCTTCAGGTTTAATGATGATTTTCGAGATGATGAACATGATGTTTTTAATAGTTGACATTAACCTGCATTTAGATTTTGCATCTTTAGAACAAGCTAATAAATAAAACCAACTAACCAAAGGGAGGGGGGGAAGATACTCTTATCAGGAAACTTTTAAGGTGAGTGTCCAAACTACAACTCACAGATGGCCAGTGGTCCAAGTCCTATATGTGTCATAAAATGTGACTTAACCATGGAACTTGAAGAGTGTATTGTACTATTTCATTTTAACTATAGGTTGAATGCTGCAACTTCTCCACAAAGCAAGATTAATCAAGGAAAACCTTTCCTACAGTTGACCAAAAATGGCAGAAACCAAAGAAACACAGGAGAAGCGAGAGCAGAACATTTCAGGTGCTACAGGAAAATTAATATTTCTAATTAATATTTCTAATCGGAAAACGAGGACAAGCGTGTCTGTTTAATCGGGCGAGGAACTACATTTGGTAACTACATTGCAAACGGCGCCCTGGTGCCTCACAGTGAGGTCGAGAAGCATGTGGCTGTCACCCAGCCAATCAGCGAAGGTCCGTTCACGTCACATTCGCGTCATCGTGCCATTTGACCAATCAGCGGAGCCCAGGAACATGTCCAACTTCCTTGTTTATCCGTTCCGTGGTTTTCAGAGAAGCGGGGGGGAGACGGTGTTGAGGCTCGGTCCTCTTCCATAACTACGGCTGTAACGTAAAAGCAAACCATGGTAAGTTTACGAAACTCACAGACTCTATGGTTTAATATTTGTACCAAGTGATGATATATGTGTAGTTTGCGGAGGACTTGGTGAAATGAGTGCATGGAATATTTGATAATATTATTTGATCACTCAAATAGACCCCTCTGCGTCCGTTTAAAACTAGAGTTAATACCACATGTCCATTTATAGACATACGCCCGATTCGTCTAGTAATCCAGACTCAGAGCATTTTCTTTCCCAAATAAGGCAATGCAGTTTATGACATTATTAGGGCTTTGAAGTTTTGAACATGACTTTGAGTGAGATTTGTTTTGGAGCGGGATGAGAGCAGCAGGGGCGGAACTAGACTTCTAAACCAGGGGTGGCCAGAGGGTGGGCAAGGCTTTATCAGGGGTCCATATGGTAATGTAAGTATATATATGTATATGTGTATACATATATATATATGTGTGTGTGTGTGTTTATTTGTATGTGACCCATAATAAACATATACGTGTATTTATGAAAATATTTTTATTATAAAGATCGAGTGTACAGGAGACCAATGAGTGAAATAAATTACTATCTCTACCTATTGATGAAACAGGATTGTAAGAACTATACTTAGTCTAAATAATTACAACAACAATAAAACAACAACACAAAATCATTTATTGTTACAGGCTGACTAGACGTTCAGATTTCAGCTTATTCTCTCAAAATCTCTATGTGTTCCAGTTTGCGTTGCAGAACAGCAGCCAGTTCACATACAAAAACATGTTATCCCAAACGCAACCGGTATTATCTCACAGTTACCTGGCTGTCAATCACCTCGGGTGGCACCTGAGGTTTTCAGATGTGGTTCGTGCTACCCCGACCACCCTTCTAGCTCCACCCCTGGGCAAGGTTGATGTGTGCTGGAAGATAGGGTATTAGTATATTAAAGGATAAATTCCTTCAAACCAAATACATTGTTTTATGTAACTTTCAGAAAAAAAAAAAGTGATGAAATGTTTACCTGATCACAGGCTTCCACTTTCTAATTGGCTGACAGGCCACTGATTGAAGCAGAGCAGACTGCCTTCGCCTAATTCATTCATTGATTATGAACCTCTTTTATATACACATATCATATATCATCATAACACATACACATCATCACCTCTCAGCGTGAGAAGTGTCATGTGTGGCGCAAGAACTTATTGAGATGTGCGTGTCTCATGCTCAAAGCATGAGGCTTGACAGTCCTGACATTACGTTGATGAATGTTTGTTTAACACTATATGAGTGATTATTTTGTCAATTTCGTCACCTCTTAACTGTTGTTTTATGTTTCATTGCACGTGTTTCATTTCTATCAGCTGTCTGCTCGGCTGTGTAACGGCAAGAGGGGAGAAACCGTTGTTGTGCCGGCCGACCCTGCCATCAGTGACGACGACGATGATGAGGAGGAGGAGGAAGATGAGGATGTGGAAGACCCGCACTTTTCCCCACCCACCCTCAACCTGGACATTCCAGGCCCAAGTGACATAGGCCCCTCTGCCAAGAGGAAGTGCATGCAGCCTGCAGTGGAGGTGCTTCAGGTCCAGGACGATGACAGTGAAAATAACAGTGAGGATATTGACGACAATGAGCAGCCAGCACCACAAGCTGAGACAATTACCAAACCCAGGACGTCAGCAACCAGGCAAACCACCTGGCAAGTTGACCTGGATGACACAGCCGTCCCCGAATACCAGCACCCCCCCCCGGACTACATTGCAACGCCTTTTCAGTACTTTATGCGGTACTTTGGGCCCAAAGTCATTAGGCATATCACATACCAAACCAACCTGTATGCCACTCAGAAGGACATGAACACTACTTTCACCACCAGTGACGATGAAATAATGGCCTTTCTGGCCATCCTTATCTATATGGGAATTGCTCAGCTTCCATCTGTTGAAGATTACTGGGCCATGGAGACCAGAGTGCCTCAAGTTGCCAACCTGATGTCATCAAAGAGGTTCAGGCTGCTGAAAAGTGTTGTCCATTTCAATGACAACACCCAGATCCCTAACACAAGTGACTGCTTCTTTAAAGTGAGGCCACTGTTCAACTACCTCAATGCTGCCTTCAGACGTGAGCCACAGACCCCCAAACAGTCTGTGGATGAGGTGATGGTTGCTTACAAAGGGAAGACAGCCGGCAACCTGAGGCAGTATGCTAAGAACAAACCAGACAAGTCGGGATTTAAGTTGTTTGCCAGGGCCTCTGAGGATGGCTTCATCCATGACATGGTGCTGTACCAGGGCAAGACAACAATAGAAGCCCATGGTGTCCCCCTGACACCTGAACAAAAAGCCTTGGGTGTTACCAGCCAGATTATCTCTGTCCTGGCCAGTACCATGTCCTGCCGCATCACCACAGCCATCTTCGCTGACAATTCTCTCACCAGCCTGGAGCTAGTGCGATACCTCCGAGAACAGAACTGCAGGTACATGGAGTCCTCTAAGGAGATGGAGATAAAGCCTGTCCCTCATGGAACATGTGATGATGGGGTCCTGGCTGTGAGGTGGAAGGACAACAAAACTGCCATGAAGTATGGGAGTGACACCAACACGAGAGAGCATGTGAGCTGTCCACCTGTCACCCAGAGTTACAAAGCCAACATGGAGGGCACTGATAAGAATGACATGTTGGTCCACCTCTACCGCACCCCCATGAAGTCCAAGAGGTGGTACATGCGATTATTTGCATACGCCATTGATGTCAGCCTCACAAATGCCTGGGTCATTTACAGGCGGGACTGCAAGGCCCTTGGTGTGAATGGCCTGTCTCTGAAACATTTTAGAATCCAGGTGTTCAGGGACGCTGGCGGCAAGGGGCCAGTCATGCCTTGCCCCCTAACAAGCTCATCTTCACCTGTTGCCGGCCTGGGCACCGTTGCAGATGTCCCTAAGCCTGTCCGTGGACACCGCAGCCACACCCCAATCGAGGCTGTGCGCTTTGATGTGTCCCTCTTTCATGCCCCCGTACACACCAATCGCCAGACCTGCAAGTTCTGCAGCAGGAAAGGCAACATTCTCAGGTCAAACGTGGTCTGCAGGGTCTGCAAGGTCCACCTCTGCTTGAACGCTGATCGTAACTGCTTTATTAGGTTCCACGAAGATGTGGCCTAATGTTGTCGAATGTGATAATGTGTATGGTTACAAGTGCCTGTATCAGCATTTATGTTCTAATGTTCCAGAATACATGTTCCCTTTTCACTTTATATGTGTTTTTCTGGGATTTCTTACATATACACTTCTTGGTCAGCAAGAAGCCAATATATGGTAGCTTTATTAACCTTGTTTTTTCTATATGAAAATGAAAAATTGAAAGAAAAAAAGGCATAAAAGCGATAAAGTCTTGTTATGACTTCCAGTTACATGCAGCGTTTCATTTTGGAATTTCCAAGTATGATTCAATGAGTGCCTTACTAAGGCTTAAAATACGATGACAGTGTAAACAAATAACACCTAGTCAGCTGTTTTTAATCCATGCTAACAAAACGCACAATAGCCAGTTCCAATGTGTTCAGCTCATTGCCGGACATGGGAAACATTTCTCAGATGGTGTCCTCATAAGAGAGTGTCTCACTAAAGTCTCAGGATTAATGTGGCCGAAACATTCAGCAGTGTGCGCAGTTGTGCAGCAAATTGAAGACTTGTTGATTCCATGTGATGAGAGCATGGATTCCACACAGCGTTCCACGGTGTTCCACATTCCACAGTGTTCAGGATTAAATAAGCACTATCATTTTCTAACAACACCCTCCACCCATCATCCTTATTAAAATCAATTTCAGCATTAAGAAGCTCATGTTTTTGGAAAGAGCTGCCAACTCTTTTTGTAACATAATATATGAAAAGCCTTTAATAGAAAGCTGTGATGGAGGCTGTTTTTTTTTCTTTTTTAAAGCGTTATCATCATATGTCAAGCATGATTTACATTTATTTCCTGATATACCTCATCTGAGTGGCCCAGCCTTTTGTATTATTTTTCTATAAGTGGCCCTTGTGAAAAAGTTTGTATATAATACAACAATGTTGTTGACGTGGAGCGTACACAGTGATGTGATTGTCATGTACCTCGCTAAGGTGTTGTGTTCATCTCCTCCTCACTGACAGTTTGTGAGACATTTCTGTGTAATGAGCCTGAATGTTGATTAACCATTTAGACTTTCACTGTTTTAAATTAAAGATGAGACTTTAACTGTTTGCTGTTGCTCTTCCTCCAGCTGGGATTTCTTCTTTCTAAATGTTCTGGGACATTTCTGAATGTTGTGGAGCTGAATGGGAACAGGTTTCATTGTTGACTACTGACAGAATACTTCTTACTGTAGTGGATGATGATGAAGTTGCAGATTGTTTAAATCAAACTAAAGATATGAGAGTTTGATCACCTCAGACTGTACCGCTTCTGTTGATGCACAGCAGCTGTCAATTAAATTAGACAGATGTTAGTTGTGTGTTTCAGGTTTGGGATCAGCAGTAAGACACAGTGTGTTGTAAGACAGGATAGTTTTTCTCCAAAATGTTTTCTATGTATTGCAGTTAGAGGTCTTATAACTTTACCAATGAAATTGGGCGGTGATGTCAATTTTTATGAGTGAACAAAACAAATAGCTTCACATGTTACATGAGTTATCTGTGTCGTTTTCCGTTTTGTGTGTGTGTGTGTGGAGGGTTTTTGGGGTGAGGTGACTTTGGGGAGAGAGGGGAGGGAGGGAGACATGTTCTCGGGAGCAATAGGCAAAACAATGTAAGCACAACTTGTCTGGACACATTTCCAGTTTGTTATGAGTGGAGTAAATTAGACCCTGGCGGGCCACTATACTATTAACATTATATGGGAAACCCTGAATCAATAAAAATATAAAATACTAACAATCTCAACCAACAAGCCTCCTGGAGAAAACCTGCTGGAAGTTCATACTGGTTAAAGATATTTAGTAGCACTAGTACATGTAATGTGGACTAAATATCAACATTAACAAAAATGTGAAATAAAATTGCATTCATTTTTTGCTTTTCTTGCTATGCAAACGGGCAGCACCTTCCTCTGGGGAAACGAAAACGGGGTCAAGCAGCTCTTTTCAGAGAGTATGCTGTTCATGATGAAACAATATAAAACACCAGAATGGCATCTTGACTGAGCTCAACGCTAAGAAGAAGCTAAATACAAAGAGCCACACGCTCACAGAAAAGCTAGCAGCGATTTGAGCAAATCCCTGGAAAAGCAATTGCAGAGCGTTAAACTTCAGGCTCAAACTGCCCTGGGAGAAAAATGTAGGGATGGGCGATATAGGCTAAAAACGGCGATAAATATAGAAACCACGATACAAAATATTATAATTCCAATCCATGTTTGTGACTCAGTCCATCACTACTTTCTGTCTTGAGAGCTCTAAGATGATATAGTCAAATAACTGCTTAACTAATGATTTAAGTAGGAAGTGGTTAAGAAAACTACATTGTGTGCACCAACGTCATCAACTTGCGTTTATCACATTTATAATGAGATGGTAAATTCTCATTGTGGAGCGGGAAGTTCTTGCTGAAATTGTCAAAGTAAACCCACCTGGAGGGTAAATGTTGGAAAAAGCAGGAGGAGAACCGTGCCTCGACTCAACGCAACATTATTCTCCAGCATTGTGAGTTGAAAGACCTGTTTGAAAACGCAAAGCCCTGGCACAACAAGTATGAAATCCAAGCACAGACGGACACCGTTCCTCACAAGAGGGTCGCCCTGGAGCAGGAGCACGAAGAGCTGAAGCAAGTCGATCAGCGGGAACACACACAAACACACGCACACATTGACATCCTGCTGTCTCTGTTGACTCAGTTTCAGAGCCGTCATGTTAAAGACGTTCATGTTGTAGTTTCACAGTCTCTGTTTCTCCCCTGAGACATTTACTGGCTCCACAGGCATCCTGCCGCCATCTGACAGCCAGAGGACAAGACTGTGTGTGTGTGTGTGTGTGTGTGTGTGTGTGTGTGTGTGTGTCGACTGTGTAAATGTGCCAATTAGATTGTGACGCTCGGTTAAATACTTGTTGGAAGCTTTTCCAAGTTCTTAACGTAACATGTGTTCTCACTTTATTTGACACTTTTTAAGAAATGGAGCCTCAGCCTAAATACAACGATCCTGGTGTCTGGAGGGTCTGGGCTGAATACAAATGTGGTGTGTGTGTCCGTCCTTCAGTCCTTAATGAGCATCCCTGCTGATTCAACAGGGATGTTCACTCTTTGGAGTCACTATGTTCACTAGAGGCTGGAGACATTTACAACCAGACACATAAACCGCCAGCCTTGTCTAATAGTTGATAGTTACCTTTAATGCCCAGATAGTCAGATTCAACACTGATGAATTACAAATCCGTTCTATGATCATGAGCCTTATTCAGGCCACTACCCCGCAGCCCTCACTTTAAATGAAGGCCACCTCCTCTCATGATGTGAAGTCAGGGTTTGTTCTCAGCCAGAGGGAGGAGACGAGTCTCCTCAGTGACAGCCATTGTCCTGTCCTCTCATGTCTGATCTAAAGCTGGACAGCCGTCCTCCTCCCACTCCGTCTTCTGTCAGCCAGAGGGCTGGAGCTGCTCTCTTGTGTCCTCCCTCTGTCTCGTCTCTGCATGACTCCACACGCAGAGCAAGCACACACTGTCTAACCCCCATCTTCTGTCCTTCAAAGCAGGACTAAACGTCCTGTCTCCCTCAGTCAGGTCATGGTCACTGCAGCAGACAGTTCACCAGCAGGTGGTTGGAAAGACCTTTGAATGAAGTGGTCGTACAGCAGCTTGATCACCACCCAGCTGCCGGTTTGAATTGTCTCTGAAGCACATCAGGACAAGACAATGCCGCTCTCATCTGCGTTTCCAGTTGAGCGTCAGGAAAACAAAGTCAGGCCAAAGTTAATGGCGGTTAGCAGAGTCGTGATCAGCTTGATGGCTCAGTTTCCACTTCGTGCTGCAGCTGCTCTACACAGCCCATCAGATGTTAAACAGCAGAAAGATTTGATCACTTTTCTGTCACTGAGCAGCAAGTAATCTCCAGAGATCACGTCCATGATCTCTATCTCAGCCTCGTTATCAGCCTGTTAACTCTCACACAGACTCTGGTTGCCGATTGGAAAAGTTTCATTCCCATCAGGGAGACATCTGATATGTCAAAGATTCATTCTGTAACAAGAGAAAACTTTGAACAGTTGTGTCAATCATGGAACAAAGTTAATTACCTTTGTGTTGACAAGGCATTGATTTTAATTTCACAGTGGGAGGATGTTTCATTGTCTTCAAAACCTAAGCTTTCCATTCTGCTTAAGTATTTCCATCATCACTAATGTCGTTTGAACCGAAGTGAAATTAATATATTATACTGCAGACTTGTGTTAGAAAGCAGCGTAAATGAGGAGGCTGTATAATAATGAATGTTAACACAGGTCACCGGTTTATAGTTTTATCTATAGATCAGATCCTGTGAAATGAGAAACAGAGCAGACTGATTGACTCTAGTGTTTAATAAGAACATTGTGTGGCCCAGCTCCCAGCCAGTTCAGTGACGCCAGGTAACAGTCAACAAGTCCATCTGTGCTTTCCCTGCAGTCAGAGCATCACGTTTTTCATGCATCAAATATTTATCTCCCTATATTTACCGCACTTAGTCTCCTACAGACCAGTGGGAATTGAAGCCAGATATTAGAACAGAGGGTTGGAGACAACATATGCGATTTTGACTCTGATCCCTGGATACCATGACCATGGAACCAGTTTGATAACCTGTGTAGCAGTGAAATAGGCAAATGATTAATTGCTCCATACTTTAGATTATTACTCATGTGCATCATGTTGGAGGTTTTAATGTAAAGACATTTCACTTGTACCAGAGGGAGATTGGAGTTTGGCTTCAGGCTGATTCTAAAGTTGTAGTCTGAGTCTTTACGTTGATGCTGTATGAAGAAGACTGAACTGGAAATGATCTCCACCAGTCTCTGTCTTTCTTTTCTTGGAGAAAAACTTGAACAAAACAAGCACCTGCTACTGTTCACTTTTATTTAGATCATTTTTTCACATTTCATACAAAGAAGTAAAGAGATGAATCCATGCAGTGTTTTAATGGTGGCAGTAACTTGTTCAGTATCATTATCACCACAGTTGGTATCTTCACCTCCAGACTGTTTCTCTAACAAGGTTGTTTTCTGATTGATTATCACTGAGGGGCTTTAACGGGACTGAACCAAGTCCAGGAATTAAAGGAGAAAAACTTCTCTTCAAATCATTTGTTCTCCGTAATGAGCCTCAAACTCAGCCGATAGAGAGAGATCGCTGAACATGTTTCTACTGTTGCAGATGTTTTGCACATTTAACAACTCGGAGGTTGAAGACTGAAAGTGAACAAACAAAGCCAGTGTGTGTGTGTGTTTCTCTGCTTCATTGTGTCTGATAGATTAGCGTTACCTGAGGCTTCTCCTCACAGTTTGAATGAAGCTGTTCATTTCCTCAGCTGGATGTTTACTGAAGTGATCAGGCTGAGTGCCTTGCTTGAAGGCGCATCAGCAGGGATCTCAGGAAAATAACTCTATTGACATTTGTCCTGTTCAACAGCTGTGTGTCGCCTTCTCCCTGCCGTCTCTTTTAGCAGAATTAGATTTGGTCTCAGTTTGAGACCCCATTAAGAGCCAGGAACATTTCCATCATGTCCTCACCCATCCAAGTGTTTGCTGCCATTTTGGAACAGAACTAATCAGACGTCATCTTTCATCTTGTTGGTGGTCTGGTTCATCATGCAGCGCCTCTGTGCTTGTACATGAATGATCAGCCTCTCGCCACGACAAAAGACAAGGAGCAGTGTGTCACAGCAGCGGGACCCAGGATGGAAACAGCCGGGGAGCAAAGAGACTCAATCTGTCCCGGAGGAAAAAGACAAAGTGACTCTGTGGAAATATCACGGAGAAAGAGTTCTTTAATTACCTTTGACGTTTCCTCTTTGACAGGAAGGACCACAGCTATGATCTCGTTGTTTCTCCGCTCACTCTAGTAGAACTTCTCTCTAAATTGCTCCGGTCCGTTTCAGACGTGGTGACAGCGTAGCCGTAATAACCAGCAGACACAGTAGTGAAAGGTTACGTGTGGCTGTAATGTCTCTATCAGTCTAATGGCTCTGTGTGTCTGTTCTTTACCTCAAAGAGGAAAAAAACACATTTGGAGCCTCAACTGTGAAATGAAAAGCCTGTCTGTCATTTTCTCGGTGCACTGGGCTACAAATGTCTGTAATGACTCAACTAGCAGCAGAGTTCAGATCACCCATGTTCTACTAGTTCCTATCGGTCACACTCCTTTAATAATAAGGTCAACACTTAGACAGACTTTAATGATCCCCGAGGGAAATTCACACATCAGCTTCATTGTACATTAAAGCTAAACACTCTTAAAAAACAACAAGAAAATACAATAATATATATATGATGTATTTTACTAGATAAAACAATTATTATCCAGTAAAATAAACAGTGTAATGAAAAAAAATTACAGAAGTAACATTATTAACAAATATATATATAAAAAAAAAAAAAAATAGTGGGCAAAACAGTGTCCAAGGTGATGTGGTTGTTTGGCCAGTTGCATAGCAACAGTGGCATGGAACAGTGGCAGAAAAAAAAACAAATAAAACTGGTTCAAGGCACAGAAAAACAAGAACAAATCAGACAAAAAAAAAAAAAAACACACAAAAAAAGGTTAACATAGTGGAGCTACAGGTGACCCGCAGCCTCTCTTTCAGGTGCATTTTTCAAACAAAAAAAGAGAAAAGAAATCAGTCTCACAATCAGTCTCATCTTTCACTCAGTGTGTTTAGATGCAGAGCTTAATCGAGCTATGCTCAAAATCCGACTTTCTGACTACAGTCCTGAGTTAGATTTCTACTTTGATTCATACTACCAGGTGATATTATTGTGTGCAGGTTTCTCTTAATGAGAAGTGATTATTTGTGATGATTACTGTCGACCTGTGATTGCGCTCACGTTAACTGGACCTATGTCTCCTGTGTTTGTCTCTTTCATTGCAGGTAAGTGCTGCCAGTGACTTTCTACATAGGAACGGGGGGGCAGATTGAACCAGATCCTCCTCTGCATTATCTCCAGCTCCACTCATGTCTCAGTGAGTTAGTTACTCTTTGTCTCTTTAAAGAAGAGTGAACCTGGCCATTGTGGTCATGTTAAAGGACCCAAATGTTGTCGTGAGAGTGGTGACCTTGGTGTTCATTCTTTCATTTTTGGACTAGCATGTTAGCCTCCCCAGTCTGTTCCAGCAGAAGCTGTGCTAGCCTTGTTAACATCAGAGTGTTGACCTTGTGTTGTAGCTGGAGGTGGTGGTAGGTGGAGCATTGTGTTATCAGACTGCAGGAGACACTGGATGGTCACATGTTGAAGGTGCTGGTGTTTGCTCATGTGAAGGAACTGTTGCCTTGATGTGTTTGTGTGGTTGTTGTGTGATGCAGTTTGTGTACAGTGAGCATCATGGCCGACTCTTAATCTGTCCTCTTTACTCACCTTTTCCTCCTCCGTATCTTTTCAGAAAAACACTGAAGCACATTTAACTCTGTAGAAGTAGACTGACTATATTGTCAGTATTTTTCTCATTGTGATGGACGTATAACATGGTTTAATGTTTGTTTTCAGTCACCGAGGTGAGACCCTCACAAAAGTCTACACCAAACAATGTGGTTATACAGTAGAATATGTTTCTGCAAAAAACAACTGAACCAACAGACATTTTACAGAGACCAGTGAACATAGTAAATGTTCACTGAGGATGGAGTATGTCATTTAGATGCATGGTGCAGCCAACAGCAGGACCTGTAAACACGACCCACAGGAGCTGGAATAGTTGTGGATTGTGGAGTTTTATCAAACACTGAACCATCATTAACCTATTAGTCTTTGCTCTTCTACTCACTGTAGTCAATCCATTTCTTTCTGCTGCTTCAGTTCATTTTCCATTCACTTGAAAACAATCAAAGCATCAGCAGTTCACCAGGCAGTGTTCAGTCTCTGAGGTTTACATGGTTCACTCAGTTCACATTAGAAGCCCAACCACCCTGCAGTGTCATGTTTTTCAAAGCACCAACCCTCTGTGAAAGAAAACCAACTCTCACCAGGACACACACTCTGACTCCTCAATGTCTCCAACCAAGTTCTTCAATTTAAGACGAGAATAAGTCTGTTGTTGTCTCGTTACTTGAACTCTGACATCATCTGGACAGACTAAAACACACACACACTTCTGACACTGCGATCCAGTTTCCAGCTTCTTTGGTCCCATGGTATCTGAGATTGAAATGGTTCTTTTTTTTTAGTCTGTCATTTCTTTTGAGGTGACTCCAGTCAAGTCTATGAATTTCAAACTAAATCCTTCTATTCTCCTTTATCTCCTTTATCTTATTCTCCTCGACTATTGATTTTCATTTTTCCTCCTCGATGCTCTTGTTTATGAATAAAGATTACAGCTGCTGGCTCTCTGTTCACAGCAACCACACATGACGCCATGTCAGAAAGTCATAATTGGGTCGTAATGGTCTACTCTGCATCACCATTACTGACAGTGACATCATTGTGGGTGGTGGTAGTAGTTTCATTCAGAATAATAAAGAGGCTGGTGTAGTTACAGTAGTAGTTGACAGGTTGCATTTGTGTTTTTAAAATAGAAAACCCTTTTGACGTTTAGAGTGTCTGGAGGTGTAAAGGATCATATTATATTTACTCTATTGTCTGTCTGAGACTACTGCCACAAACCACCAACTCATCAGAGGAAATGACTTTTCTTTCATCATCTGCTGTGAAACACTATGTACAGTATGTGAGCCCACTTCACATGTTTGCTCTTCTTCACTCTCCTTTGAAGAGTCTCGAGACTCTGCTCATCCTCTGAGTGGAATGAGTTTTGAACTTTCTGTTTGGTGTTTCTTGTTCCTTGCCCCTGTGCTCCTCCTTCATTAGTTTCATCTGTTCTCGGTAATCAGCCCGTGTCTCTGTCTTGCTCTTTGTTTTGTCAGTTTGTTTGTTCAGCTTTCCTAGACATGTCCGTTGAGCTTACCTGCTGTTCCTTTGTTCCTTGTATGTTTGACACTCATGGAAATGTTGCATTTATTTAGTTTTCTTTTTAATTTTCTCCTTAATTAGCTTTTTGTTCTTGGACTTTGATTGAATTATTGGTATTGCCTTGCCACTGGAGTCCCTTTTGTTATAGAGGAAAGTTTCATTTGACAAAGCCTGTGTCTGTGATGACGTCGGTTTTCTTTATCTCAGTGAACACAGCTTCATGTGCTGATCTTTCCAGCAAGTTTCCACCAAGAGCTTTAGAGGCTCATACACTGACCTTTCAGAAACCTTTAGTCGAGTCAGGATTTAATGCTTAGGAAACTCCTCTTACTTTCTTTCAGCCAGTTCTGGTGTCATCTTTCTTTCCATCATAATGCTACTGAGGAAGTAATGTTCTGCTGGAAAGTGGAGGCACAGCCACATTTATATCAGGTGAACGACGCTACAAGTTGATTTACTTGTACAAGTCTCTGATGAGTGGAGGAAATAATTCTTCATTTTGCATGTCGTGTCTTTTTGTTTCGGTATAAGCATCTGTTGCTGCCACGCTGTCGCCCCGTGATGTATCTTCAGTCAAGTAAGCAGCAGCAGCAGCCTCGCTCAGTGAACTGTGCTGGATGTGACATGTTTCATTGGTGGAAATCCATCCAAGAAAATGAGAGAGCAGTTAGAAGGCTTTTCTCTCTGAGCCTCATTTCTCCTGGGAGTCATCAGCTGCCTCTTCTTCCTCTGACTGAGATCCAGACTGACAAAAAAAAAGAAAAAAAAAAGAAATAGATATCAGGAGGTTTGAGAGTTATTTCCCCTCTCATCCTCATCCCAGCACCAACAAAGAAAATCCATGCTGGTGTCTACTAGAAGATGCCGTAAAGGTTTGGATGCCTTTACTACACTTAGTGTCTGTCTACAATGTGGTTGTTATTTCTACCAAAGAATTCCTCAGTGGGGATCTGAGCAGTCGAGTATTTCTGTGGTTTTCTTTCTGGTTCTTGTCTTTTTTTCACCTGACTGGAGCTGAGTCTGAAACCTGTCAGCTTCAGTCAGAGAGAGAGGAAGAATGTAGAGGTTTAAAGTGGACATTTTCTAGAAAATCACGCAACAAAGAAATGAGCCGTAACTCAACCAAATGGCAGTATTATATTCAGTTACTGATGGACTGAGAGTCAACCCTGACAGTGTCCTTGTCCCCAGTAGAACAGCTGATGGAGAGATGGATGTTCTCTCTGTCCGTGGGTTTTTATCTTTCTGACGTTTGGCGTAAGTTTCAGGGAAGAATAATTTCTGGAAGCTCTCCAGTTTTCCTGAAAACCATCCTTGTATTCTGAACCCCGATGAATTGATTTGACTGCTGTGTTGGAATAAAGTAGGACACATGTTTCTAGTTTAGGTGATGCAGAGCCTTCAGTCATTTTGAGGAATGAGACAATCACAAAGTGCATCTGGCCTGTGATGAATGTAATTATGCGTCTGCTCCAAATGCCTCCAGCTCTGAATTCTGGATGTTTACTGTGAATATTTTTAGATGAGATGATGAATGGAAGACAAAAGAAGTTTGATTGCTGAGATAGATGAAGCCCTTGTGCATAGGTTGATATTTAAATGTATTTCTGTTTAAAGACGCCCACACACACACTCTTCCTTCTAAAGGGAGTTTCAGTTTTTTCTTCCTGACTCGTATCAGTTGAGTGTTTTCTAAAGATACATTCTCATTTATGTCTTTCATTTGTTAGCCCTGTGTTCAATGCTGCTCTGTGTTGAAGCTCTTTGGTCGTCTTGTTGGAGTAAAGTCTGCCATAAAAGTTCTGAATGCAGCAGCTGTTTCATTTACATTTACACTATTAGGACCAGCCTGCCTGTTCATTTAAAGACTCAGAGTCTGTGATCCACCAGTCAACACCCACTGATGTTTCCAAAGAGACGCTGTGATTTATGCTTTTTGTTCCACATAAAGATCTGCTTTTATGCTTTGCACCAAAGGTACTGATATGTCATTTATCCCTTTACATCATTCAGTAAAACCAACCATGAGAGAAGTTAGAAGAAGACCACCAATCAGTCCCCACTTCCTATGTTATTGTTGCTAGGTTACACAAACAATAGCAATGCAGGCGGTCATTCCTATAGAAAATCTTACAGGCTTAGTTTATATTAAAACTAGTTATTGTGGCTTTTTAAATTTCTGACCAACAACTGTGGGTGCAGTACAAGAAATAACCATAAAACTGTTGAAATCTCTAATGTTTTCAATGTCTGGTGTTAGCATCTTTGCTAACGTTGGCTGTCCCCTCCATGTTACCTATAGACTTTGTGGTAACACTTTCTATGAAGGTTGTATTTATAATGCCCTATGAATGCACTCATAATGTTTTATAAGGTGTCTATAAAGCACTATAATGGTCATTATTACCATCTATACATATTCACAAGTCGTTATAACCAACTTCATGATGCATTATGACAACTGGTTATGAATAATTATAATTTTAATCTGAATAGTGCATTATAAATATGTCAATATCTGCCTAGTCACTTGTTAGTTTTATAATGCATCATAACTACTTTGCTTTGCTAAATGTGTATAGTGATGCATAATGAGTTTTGACTTCGCCTATAGTGCTTTATATCTGTAGTTATAAGCATATGTAATAAAGTTATAATAATGTATACATCTCCCTACAGCACACTGTTATAAACAGCTATGCAATATCATAAGTGCTATTTGTCAGCGCTAAGTAAAGTGACAAGAATATGACACTATTATTAACAGATATAAGTTACTATGAGTAATTAAAAGGTGCAATGAACTAAGTCCTGAGTCTGGCATCTTTACCCATATGCACAATGTTAATATCATAGGTGTTATTTGTCAGCTTTAGGTAAATTAGTGCAAATGAGGTGCCTGGACAGTAAAGACAAGAGAAATGCATTTAGTTCACTTTATTTTCATTTAAACCAACACACATAATCAGAATGATTATCAATGCTCTGAGCACATTACACAAACACATGAAACGTAAAAGTGGCACGGCGTGGTCCTAGAGATGTGGCTCTTAAAAGTGCCTTTGGGTTGGTGAGGTGATTCAGGGTCAGAGGTCAGGAGATGGTTTGACAGCAACTACAAGAAGAACAGAGGCAAATCTTTAGTGCTCTAGCTGGGTTTGTTTTTATGCAGAAGGGTTTGATTGAAAACACATAAGCAGATCACGTTTTTTTGTTTAAAGCAGCCTAATGAGACATTATGTTACCGCATATCGTGCAGGCACCGCAGATTACCCGTAGATGGCTTAAGCTAGCTAGACGAAAGTTACCAGACACGGCTAGTTTTAACTCACAAATTAGATCGTTTTCATATTCTTGCGTTTAATGATTGAAACCATTCGAAATCATTGCTTTAATATGTAAACGATGTGCTTCATGTAAGCAAAATAAGGCATTAGATCAAAAAACACTAGCAGAACAGAGAGACAACATACCTGTCCTGTAGAGGACTCAGTGGAGAAAGGAAAGAAAAGCCGCTTTACAACTAGTACATACAGTCAATGCTTTACGACAGTGGGAGGAGCTGGGGACGGAGGTGGGTGGGGTCAGAGGTCAGGGGTCATGGACTAAGGAATGACATTTCTACAATAATAATAATAATAATAATAATAATAATAATAATAATAATAATAAAAACGATATCAAAATAATATCTGACGGCATTCAATAAATGCGGACATTTCTAGCGATCCTGTATAAAGAAGCGGTTAAATGCCAACCCGGTGTCACAGTGGATGTGAAACTGTCACGAAAATTAATCTATTGTTTGGTGCCTGCCAATTTTTCTCAAATTTTCATGCGGCTCGAAACGAATTTCAAACTGATGTATTTCAATTGGAATTTATTTCGTGAGGACGGCTGTCAATGTGACACTGCGCAATGAAGAGGTTTGATTTAATTTCATTTAGACTAAATTTGTAATGGTCTTATTTCGGTTTTTAATGTAACGTAAATTTTGCTGCAGGATTCGGCACTTTGAGATGCGAAAAAAAAATAATGGTTATTTGTTATATTGGTCTCTTATACAGGATCGCTAGAAATGTCCGCATTTATTGAATGCCGTCAGATATTATTTTGATATCGTTTTTATTAATATTATTATTATTGTAGAAATGTCATTCCTTAGTCCATGACCCCAGACCTCTGACCCCACCCACCTCCGTCCCCAGCTCCTCCCACTGTCGTAAAGCATTAACTGTATGTACTAGTTGTAAAGCGGTTTTTCTTTCCCCTCTCCGCTGAGTCCTCTCCAGGACAGGTAGGTCGTCTCTCTGTCCTGCTAGTGTTTTGTGAGCTAATGTCTTACTTTGCTTACATGAAGCACATCGTTTACATATTAATGCAATGGTTTTGAATGGTTTCAATCATTAAACGCAAGAATATGAAAACGATCTAATTTGTGAATTAAAACTAACCGTGTCTTGTAAATTTCGTCTCGCTAGTTTAAGTCACCTACGGGTAATCTGCGCTGCCTGCATGATATGCGGTAACATAATGTCTCATTAGGCTGCTTTAAACAAAAAACGTGATCTGCTTATGTGTTTTCATTCAAACCTTTCTGCATAAAAACAAACCCAGCTAGAGCACTAAAGATTTGCCTCTGTTCTTCTTGTAGCTGCTGTCAAACCATGTCCTGACCTTTGACCCTGAATCACCTCACCAACCCAAAGGCACTTTTAAGAGCCACATCTCTAGGACCACGCTGTGCCACTTTTGTGGCCTGTTTCATGTGTTTGTGTAATGTGCTCAGAGCGTTGATAATCATTCTGATTATGTGTGTTGGTTTAAATGAAAATAAAGTGAACTAAATGCATTCTTTTGTCTTTACTGTCCAGGCACCTCATTTGCACTAATTTACCTAAAGCTGACAAATAACACCTATGATATTAACATTGTGCATATGGGGTAAAGATGCCAGACTCAGGACTTAGTTCATTGCACCTTTTAATTACTCATAGTAACTTATATCTGTTAATAATAGTGTCATATTCTTGTCACTTTACTTAGCGCTGACAAATAGCACTTATGATATTGCATAGCTGTTTATAACAGTGTGCTGTAGGGAGATGTATACATTATTATAACTTTATTACATATGCTTATAACTACAGATATAAAGCACTATAGGCGAAGTCAAAACTCATTATGCATCACTATGCACATTTAGCAAAGCAAAGTAGTTATGATGTATTATAAAATTAACAAGTCACTAGGCAGATATTGACCTATTTATAATGCACTATTCAGATTAAAATTATAATCATTCATAACCAGTTGTCATAATGCATCATGAAGTTGGTTATAACGACTTGTGAATATATATAGATGGTAATAATGACCATTATAATGCTTTATAGACACCTTATAAAACATTATGAGTGCATTCATAGGGCATTATAAATACAACCTTCATAGGAAGTGTTACCGACTTTGTTAAGCCTTTAATGTTTCTTCATTATGTTTGAAGAAGTCTCTGCATCTGTTTGTGGATATAAGTGGAAAACAATAAGCTGTTGCATTGACTGATAATCTGTAAACATTAAGTCAAACATTTTCTAAAGCAGCTCTTTATTGTTATGTGGATGTAGAAGGAAGTAGGCTAAAGGTTCCATGTGTTTTACTGAAGATCACTGGAATGATTATTATCCCAGAGTGACCAACATGAAGAAGGTTTTGGTTCTTGATTTGTGTTGATAGAGACAGACTGAGTCACAGTTCATGGTTGTCTAGAGATGTTCAAATACTTACAAGGCTCAGTGAGTATTTAAGCTAGCTTAGGAGAGGATTCTCTTTGTTGCAATACTGATGCCCATCAACTGATATCTTATGCTCATGTCTGGCTTTTGTAATTAAGGAGTGTTATGAGAAAATGTAAATTTGTTCAAAAGTCAGAGTCCGGTTGAAATAGAATTCAAGACTGCCACTTTAGGTAATGACATCATTTAGTCAGTTCCTCTCTGTTTACTTGTTTGTTTGTTTGTTTTTTAAGTTACATCTTCAATAAAATTGAGTTGACTTCTTTAATAACTGCTATTGGTACTATTCAAAAAAATGCTGCTGAAATATGAACCAATTATTACAAATATTTAAACACTGTAATCTGTGAGTCAAACAGTCAAGAAGTAAACTTGGTTTACATATGTATATTTCACACAAAGATTCCTGTTGGATTTGTTCTATTGATGAATTTTGATGTAGTTAAATGAAACACTCATCATGATGATATTTTATTAAACACGCCTACCTCTAAATTAATTTCACATTTACTGAAGGACAGGAAGCCAGAGAGCTGGAGGGGAGTGTGTGTTACAGTAGTGTGTGAAAGGACACCGTGTTAACAGACGGGATTCCTCTTGAGGCCAGTTTGCTCTTAACGTCCTCACTGCTCGCTGCCCTCGTCCCATTAAGAAACCACACATGTGGAGATGGTGTGGACTCTGTGGACATCTACTGAGACAACTTGTTTAATCACTCATCTAATTTAGTCTCATCTTGTTAAAACGTCAGCACAGTCCCTCCGTGCTCTCTCCAGATGAAACACTGCACACTCAGGATCAGCTCCAGCATGGAGCTCTTTACCTTCAACAAACTTTAAAGCTGATCTTGACGTGACACCATCACATGCATTAATGATATCTGTGTTCCCTGTTCACTACATGTTCAGTGATAATGCGAATCAGACATGTTTTTATGCGGAGCCTTCAAGTCCCCCAGAAACAGGATGAACCATGAATGGACTAAAAGCTGTCATCTGTGACTTTAGTGTCTGTGTCTGAGCCTGAGTCTGATGTCAGTATTTCTCGGTCAAACCTTGTACTCTGTACCTCATAAGCTCATATACCAAATGTTGTGTGGAGCTTCTCCAGTCACTCTCCATTTCTCTCCTGAAATTAAAGTTTTATTGCCAAGTTCAGCATCTCCAAAGTTTTACTGGAGCAGAGACAAAGTGAGATGGACTTTAATTATAAATCAAGACACCTGGAGGTCAGGGCCGTCTGACTTTGTGTCCATGGTAAGACGTTAGAGGACTGACCTCTGTTAATGAATCTGAACCTCCACTCTAATGAGGGTCTGTAATGAGCTGGACTTGTTTTCTCTCCACTGAAATGCTGGACTGGAAAAGACAAGTTGTCTATATTTAAAGATTTCACACGAGTCTACTGAGAATCTTCAAATGTGAAAACTTTATACATGTTAAATCAGAAACTGTGGTTCTAACTGTAAACCATGAAGCGCTGATTCTTTCCAGAGGACGATCAAACCTGCGGCCACTTAGTGTCTCCGGCCTCTAACATCAGCATCCTCAGTTCAGATGCTCAGAGTCTCGTTAGAGCTGAGGGACATATGGAGTCTAAACCCAGAGGTCACGAGTTGACTTTACTTGTTCAGTGATCCAGCTGTAGTGTTTGTAGTTGGATATCTTTACTGAAGCTGGTGTGGTTAATGTTTTTCATATTTCCAATGATTTAAATTAATTGTGTGACTGTGAAAAACAGGATCTGCACACTTGGTTCAATGCAAGTATATTTAATAAACCAAGCTTTCGGTAGGAGGACCGCGCTGTTTGTGTGACAGAAGAAAACAGAGCAGGTGATGTGTTCACATGACAGGTGGGTTTATTGCTAAGAGGAGTCGGGAGGGAGGAGTCGTAACATTGTTGTAATACAGACAACCTAAACTTACCAAGTTTAAAAAGTGATAAGCACTTCCAGAAGGATCCACAGACTTGTGTTACATCCGCTGAAAGAAAATCAAAAAACATAAGATGGTATACAAGCTTAATATTAAAATAAAAGATGATCTTACATTATCTTACTTGAAGTGGGCAAGTATCATGGCATCATGGCATTCCTTTCAATGGATAAGACAGCAAGGTCACTGAGCCTGTCTTGGCCTGTAGTGCTCCTAAGTCAAGTATGCAGACTAGTACACTGGAGGAGCGTTCACAGTTGCAGCTGCTTACAGGAATTGTCAGGGCCACTTGGAGGACAGCTCTCAGGGCTGGAAACATGTCCTGATCGAGCATGTGGAACAAACTGGCTATGTCAGGATCTTTCTCTGTCTCAGTAGCTGTGTCAGAGATGCCGATATGCGTCCAGTGGAAATGCTTTGAACATGCTTATGTTTGCTAACATTAACCTTAATGACAGAGCAATGACTTTATCAGCCAGTCACTTGTCACCGAGTGGTAAATCTGTACATTCACTGACTATGCACATAGTGTGACAGCCAGCCTTCATCATCCCCTGGTGCGTTGTGTAGCACCGATTCTCCAAGGCGTTTATGACGCTGTGTTTAAATTTTCCACCTCGGCTGTCAGAGTGTGGCCGGGAAAGAGTGAAAGACTGAAGCATAGGAGGTTTTATGCTCATTTAAAGTGAGTCGTTCAACCCTCACCAATAATTTTCATCTAGATCTCCTTCTACATCCCCACCCCTCTGCAGCAGATTCAGGCCAGTGACTGACTGAATGACGGTGACAAATAGATCTACGGTACAAGTCATCTTTTTTTTTTTTTTTACTTGGACTGAGGACTGAATCTTGAACGGATTTCAGTTTTGCTCATGAAGAGTTTTTCTTTTGTTGGGAATTTTTTTTTTATGAATTGTGTCGTTGTTGCCTGCAGTTGCCGACTGGGACCACTTAAAATCTTGAGGTGGCACACCAAAACTAAAAATTTTATTATACTGTTATAATATATATGCTAGTGGAAAACTATGAGAAAGACTTAAGGAAATGCTTCTGATATATTTTGGTTCATTGTGTTACATTTATTGTTACAAATTATCTAATATGCATAGACTAATAAAAGTACAGTTAACATTTTGAGTCCCACAACAATCATGTTTTAATGTGCAATGTATATGTGTAAGGTGATAGGCTATAGTTATTCCTTTCCTTACAAAGACAAATGTGCAGCTTCATTTAAATGTGTTCAATTACTGTAATCAAAACAGTTGCTGGGATAAAGCACGTACTGGCAGACACAAACAGACAAAATACAGAAACACTCATATCTTTGCTTAATGTTACAAAAGAGAACTTCCCACCAGGGATCAGCAGTCTTTATGATTCTGATTACCAGACCATACAGTATGCTTTAGAACTATTTTATGTGCCTGTAGCTGTGTATTTTGGCAAACACATCCACAAAGTCATCGAGATTTATGGCCCTAGCCCTTCTTGATTCTACACATAGCACCCCGATATTGCTCAAGTTATGGTATTTCTCATGGCAGTTTTGATTAACTTTAGAACAGAAAAAAAATGTGCTCACAGGATGTGGCGCTCACAGAAAGACCTCCCTATATGGCTCCAGAAAGACAGTGAGCTCCACTAAACTCTTTGGTGTTTCCTGATGAATAGTGTGCTTCCTCTCAAGAGCGTGCTTAAGCCGGGGGATCTCATATTGTGGAAACAAAGCCTGGAAACACTACATCTTTCTCACAGAGTGCGGGACTGCTGGGATTCAAGGCCTGTATCCCTTTCATTATGACACAGTTTTCTTTAGAATATCTTCTCTTCATCTCAGCAAAGCACATCAATAACTGGAATGAATGAACTTAGCCAAAATGACTCCTTCTCTGTCAGTGCGTTTACATGCACAGCTTAATTGAACTATGCTCGAAATTTGACTTTCTCAATGCAGTCTGTAGAAAATCACGTAACTGACAGGAACATATCCTCCTCCTCCACACTAGGTGCCGATATGTGTCTTGTCAGCGGATTAATACCATGTTAATACGGCCCTCATTCTGGTTGACCTATTACGTCATATAATAAACAAGACTTGTTCATACGTCAGACCACCATTTCATACAACAACCAGATGGATAATAGTTGAGCTCCTACGTAATGTATGGTAATGTGTGGTGCAGATAAGATGTGCGCTGTCCCTCAGGTGGTTCTTTTATCAGCTCTGTTTACCTTCTTCTTCTGCGACTGGCTTTGTTTGATGTTTTTGTTGTTAGGTGCTCTATAAATAAAGTTTGATTCGATTTGATTTGATGTGCACACGTGTTATCCAGTTAAAAGTTCAATTAAGCATATACATGATGGAGAAATTATGTGGGCGTCTTAATCAGATAAGGAGGACCCCGATTTTAGTTGGAGTAATGTGTTTACACGCACTTGTCGTCCAGTTAAAGTCGGATTAAGGCAATGATTCATTTTTTTCACGTGAATGTAAATATATTGTGTGTTGACTTGTCTTTGAACTACTGGAGTGAACATGTATTGCCCTTTAAGTCCAGAGCTTGGTCTGACCGGGAGGTGTAGCACTGATGTTGCCTCTCTCAAGTCTTGAGAGACAATATCGCCCCAGATCTCATTAAAGAGAGGACCCACTCTGTTACTCCCCAATGTGCAAACAAGAGAGTCAACAAGTGTGACAGCTGTGCCCAAATCGAGTTGTGGGGACTGTAACATATCAGAGACATATTTTATCTCACCAAGAACACTGGTGAATGTTACAAACAGGGCAACAAACTTGAGATCTATTTGGGCTGATAAACTTCTTACCTGTATAACTCACCATTTTGTTATAATGATATTTCTTTACGTAGACGTATGATGGCTTCCAGTCTTTCACTGTCTTGCAAGCGTTAAACCTACATGCCCACCATGTCTCTATCAGTCTGTAACTCTCTTGGGGCCCCCTGAAACATCTCCTTCTGTACCTTAAGCCATCTTTGATGCATGGGTGATGGATGTTTCAGCTGTTCTGCAGTTTATCGTGTGGATGAATGTTCCTCATGAAATTGAAATGACTGTAATAAGATCAGCTGGAATTGAAGCTGTCACTTTCTGAAAGTCTGCTTTATTTTGGTCACAGGTGCATTTCAGTCTGTCAGCCTGCAGAGCATCCATTCTGTGCTTGTCACTTTTTTCAACTGCCAGTAAATTGACTGATTTCTTCCACTTCTAGCCGTCTGTCACTGTATCTCCAAATAAGATCTAAATGTGTCCAGCTCCATTTGAAAATCCCAGAGCTGCTGTCAGGAAGGAAAGCACAGGAAGTGCTACCACCAGCCAATCCATCTGTCTGTCCAGCATGTCCTGCACCTTCTGCTTGGATTCATGCTGCTGTCTCATCAGTTATTGACAAGGTACTGATCTGATCCTAATAGTTCCTGTTCAAATAGTGATTGTTCAGTTTCTTTTACTCAGGGATATGTTTGGAATAAAACAATAGGCAGAGAGAGTATAGGGATGGAAGTGTGCTTGTGTTCAGAGTGGTAATAGTAGTAGAAACAGTGGTAGTAACAGTAACAGTGACAGTACAATTGACTCGTCCCGTTCAAACATAACTCTTCCCAGCACTAATCAGTGTTAGTTTCTCTCAACTCCAGTATATTGTGTCAACTATATCAACTGTATCAACTTCCTCACAATGTTGGTTGTTAACTGCTGCTGGTGTTCACTCCATATTTACACTGAATGGTGTACATACATTTTTCAGCAATATGTTGAGCTTAAAACATTTATTTTTGAAATGCACCACTTGAAAAATACATTTAAATCATGTAACAGTGTGGAACAATGTTTGCTTTCTCACTGACATTAGAGTATTGTTTATCAAAGGGTGTAAAATAAGGACTTGGTCAACGCAAATGACAGCAAGTTCATTTTTTTGTATCAACAGTTCAAGCTATTATGAAAGCTCACTGTTCATGTGTTACAATAGCGTGGTTCTTTTGGAACCACAGCTAGGTCAAGGGATGTTTCAGCGCATATAAATAAATCTATATGGTACTCGCTGACATCATTGCTGACCCAGCTGGTAACTGAAACATCTGGACATGTGTCCAAATGTAATATCTGACACAGTGCTTCCCCATCTTCTAAGCCATCAAGTGTTTTATACGACCTAACTCAAATCTCTTAAAGTAATAATTACTAGTAGTAATTTTCATAGCAAAAACCAAATGATGCTGGTGCTCCTTCACCAAGGATTCTGTGAGGTTTTTGATACACTTTTAAAAAAAGTGTTTTGCTTCAAATCTCAAAGACCACATATGAATAACAGGGCCAATTTTTAATTTGTAATACATCTTGGATGGTGTATCATCAAGATAAGATCAAGATCGTGTTTGTGAGTCAGATTCCTGTGGATTTGAACATGTTGTGGCGATCACGAATGAGATGTTTGAGGTGACATATCATGACGTCAGTGAAGACTGGAGAGAACTGAATATTAACATCTACAACAAAAGGAGGACAAGGCTATAGTGATTGTCTGTTTCAAGTACATCCCAAAATATAATAACACGTCAGAGTGAATAGCCTTTAAACCTAAGTGTCTTGTGCTATCATCCATTTTTAAGCCACTTGTTTTTTTTTTTTTTACATTCATTAGAGAACTAAATTCTAAAATATGTTGACAGAAAACATAAAACTTACTAAAATATAAATGACCACCGACTGGTGTTTAGCTGCAGTGGTGTTAACATACATATTAACATACAGACACTGGAAGTGTTCGTTAGCCAAATAACATCAGCGTGTTTAACCTTAGCCTTAGCATGCTAACTTAGCCCCGTGGTTAGTTAATCTCTCCACCGTATAGTAACCACCGTGTTGCTCCTGCTAGTTTCGTTTTATTCTGGCATTAATTCAATGTGTTAACAGCGAACACACAGGTAACGTTAGAAAATCAGCCTGTTCTGAATTGTTTATTATGGCTTATAATTCTACGAATAGTTTCTGTAATACATCTGAAAGTAGAAATTGTGTCTCATTTTTGTGTCTTCTGGTTGGATTGTGATTTGGTTATTAATTTTGGGCACTTCTCTGATTGAGTTCAACACTGGTCTACTGAGTGTGATGTCTAGTAGTTTGTTCAACATTTGCACTTCTGACTGTTCTACACTCTATTATCATATATAATTTAGTACTGTGACACATTTTAAGAGTATTTCTCTTCTTTCAGTTTTACCATCAATGTATTTATTAGAGAATGAGCAGCCTTGTGTCATTAATATTCACCTGAGGCCTCAGACAAATAGTTTCTTTCCTCGCCTGCAAGCTTTGCACATTTTACAGACACATATACATGATTTATGTATTAAAGGGAACGCTTTGGATGATAGTCTTATCATGGGGAAAGAGACTGTGATAGTCATTTCAGTGATTTAAATAATTTTAATTACTGACGCTGCTGGATAATACTTGGATGCAGTCATCCATTCAGCTCAGAGAAACTCCCACAGAAACAAAACAGAAAACTCTTCTGAGCATGCAGAGAAATTCTGCTTATGAAACAGAATGTTAACATTTAGTCTGAGTTTCGTTCTATGAGTGTGTCTCAGTGGAGCAGTGTGACTTTATTTCTCACAGAACTACACACCAGAGAAAAGAAATATTAAAAATTAAAGGTAGAAGTGTCCTTTACTCGCTGTGTGTCAGAGGACAGTTTCAGCCAGTGATGCCACACTGTATTGACTGTAAATATGACAGGTCCCAGTTTGTTTGGCTGGGGGAGCTCCCCGTCAGATACTGTTGTCAGTAATGTGGGGGCACCACAGGGAACTGTCCTATCTCCTTTTCTGTTCACTCTGTACTAGGGATGGGCATTGATAAGATTTTATTGATATCAATGCCATTATCCGTTCTGCTTATCGATCTGATTCTTTATAGATTTCCTTATCAATTCCTCCTGTGAATTTTTGGTTTAGACAACATAAAATCTATTGCATTTCTAAACAAGTAAACAAATAGGAAATTGGTCACCAGATCTTAGATCTCTGGACATAAAAGTACATAATCAACAGTTTTTATTTAAAAAGATAAGCATGTCTTCTTTCTCTGGGAGGATCCTTGATCTTTCTAGGTTGACTGTGTCTCCAGTGTGTTGTACTGTGTTGTAGAAAAGACCATCTCAGATGGAGTTGAGGATGCTTGAACGCACAGCTGATAGTGCTGATAGCAGGGGAAGTGTGTCCTTTTTTCTGCTACCACCAGGGAGCAGGGTGAGCAGATATTGGAGATAGGCCTCTGTACAACTGGACCTCATGCTCCACTCTTCCAGTGATGGACTGGCTGGCTTCATCTGCTGGACCATCTGCTGGAGATGCTGGCCCTTCACTGCACACAGCTCCTTCAAGACTGTCTTCTCCATTTTCTTTGCAGGTGTAATCTGAAATTTCATGACCATAACCAAAGTAACTTTAGTTTTATATTTTAATCCATGCTATGCCCATGGTATTATTTTCACTAAATTGCAAAATGTTTTTTCCCTCAAAGTGATTTGATACAAACAAAATAATCAACTGAGCTTAAATCTTCCTCCTCTTCATCACACCATAGCCAACTCTCTCTCTCTTCTTGCCCTGAAGGCTTAAGCAGATACTGGCCATGAGTAGCAGTTTTCCATCTATGTTTCCCACATCGCCAACCGTGGTTGCCACAACCTTCTCCCTGACTTTAAACACATCTAGAATGTTGCCAATCTCTTCTGCCACAGTTTCGGCCTGTTTGTTTGGCTACGTTTGGCTCTATTAGGCACGAACTGCAAGATTAATTTATTTTTTACAGTATGTTTGGAAGAGATCAAGCTCAATCAAGTTTTTTTATATATCATTTTTAATTTTCAACAAAACCCAAAAAATATGATGACACCACATTATTCATAAAAAAAATAATTTGAGTTCAATCCCTTCATTTGTATAGTAGGCACAAAAGGATTTAAGACGTTTTATCCTGAAAAAGATTAAATAAAAATCCATTTATCCAAAGAATAAAAGGACAAAACAAAACCTATAAGTTGCTGTCTTCCTATTGTCTGACCAATTATAAGATGCGAGGTCCACATCCCCTGCTTTACATCTCTGAGTTCTGATACAGCTCTGACTCCTGCAGAAGTTCTCTGGTAGGGTGTATCAGATATGGACAGGAAGTGGAGTATAGGACACTGATTGCAGACTTTGTGGAGTGGTCCCAGGCAAACCACCTACTCCTGAATGTGGGCAAGACAGAGGAACTAGTCACTGACTTCAGGATGAAATCAGTGAAGCTCATCACCATCCAGGGCCTGGAGGCAGTAGTAGTGGACCACAACAGGTACCTGGGAGTCTACATAAACAACAGGCTGGACTGGAGGGACAACAGTATGCTCTGTATAAGAAGAGCCTGAGTAGACTCTACTTTTTCAGGAAGCTCAGGTCTTTCAATGTGTGCAGTGAGTTACTAGACTCTTTCTACCAGTCTGTTGTAGCAAGTGCCCTGTACTTTGCTGTGGTTTGTTGGGTAAAACCAACAAAAAATACATCAGTAGGATCGACCAATTGATCCAAAAATTGATCCAAAAGGCTGGATATGTTATCGGTATGCAGTTGGAGTCGTTTGTCTCGGTGATGGACAGGAGGACACTAGATAAACTGCTCTCCATTATGGACAATCCAAACACTAGAGGGTCAGAGGAGTTCATTCTCCAGCAGTCTGATTCAGCTCTGCTGCCATAGTGAACGCTACAGAACTTCTTTTATTCCTACGGTACTCTAACCAGCTGTATAACAGCTCATCTTTTTGTGACAATTAAGCTACTATGACCAATCAGTTTCCCTTGTGGATCATTAAAGTCTGTCTAAGTCTACGTATATGAAGTAGAAGAGACTGTGTTCTGTAGATTTGTTTAGTCCAAACTAATGTTCAGAATAAATATTCATCCCAGTCATGGATATCTTTAAAGTCTTTGTCTGTGGTAAATGTTATTTTCTGCAGGTTGATAATAAAACTCAAACACATTCAGACTGACTTCCTATCAGGTTGTTGTAGCAGAACTGTCTCAGTCAATCACAGAGCTTAATGGAAAATTAAACTGAATACTTCAGAGAGGTGTAACTGTGCAGAGTCTGGGTTATCTGAGACTTAATGTCCTTCTCTTCAGCGTCCTCTTTCTGTTCAACCTGATTCTCTTGTGCTGTATTCATCTCATCTTCTACTACCACTTATCCTCACTAAGGTTGCTGGAGCCTTTCCCAGCTGTCATTGGGCAAGAGGTGGAGTACACCCCAGGACAGTCCATCACATGGCCGACACAGAGAAAACATTTACACTCACACTCACACCTAGGGTCAATTTAGAATCACCAATTAGCCTAACAAGCATGTCTTTGGAGGTGGGAGGAAACCAGAAACAAACTGATCAATGATTAAAACAATTTAGAGAGAAATATCACGGTTGAATGAAATCTAGTTAAGTCCTCAACTGATTCCAGAGCACAGCAGACTGACAGAGTCCATCTAGTTTAGGTTCAGCCTGTCTGTAAAAACATTTGAGCTGCTGATGAACATCTCACTAAAGTTGATCAAGTAACAGCCAGACCACAGATGAAGGTTTAAGTCCACAGTTCACACAGAGATTTAAAGTACTGCTGGGATATTAGCTCACAGGGCAAAGAGTTAGAAGTAGTTGGAAATACTGTAAATTATTTCACATGGCCAGAATTACTGCTCACCATGAAAGAATTGCCACGTGACTCCATTTTCTGCCCTCCTGGTGATAAAAACAGAAACAGATAACCAACCACCCTTAGTCATTCCATGTTAGCTTCAGCAGCTACATCTTTTGCGTATCTTCACAGCTCAGGAGGTGCTGTTTCTGATATCGATATATCTGAAAGTGACAGATAAGCATAACTGTTACCTTTGCACTATTTTAGTCATTTATGTGTTTCACTTGTGGTTGCAAGGTTTAAGTTGCTGAGCAACACAAACTGATGCAAACTGCTGAGGAGAAAATGCTTAGAGAAAGGATGTGTTCGGGGCTTTAGTTTATTGCATTTGAATTCATTATGTCTTAGTTTTATGCGCATACAGATTCCTTGAAGGTCTCTGGTTCCTGGTCTGCAAGCTTTGCACTTTTAAACAAGTTCAATACGCATTATTTCTGTGATAAAGAGAGCCATTTGGAAGACAGTGTTATCCTGGGAAGAGCACAGATACTGAGTCATTTGAATCATATAAATTAGTAATGTGACTAGATAATGTCCAGACACAGTTGTTTGTTAAAGTCACGCACTGAATTCACCCCAGAGACCAAACAGGGTTTGACCAAACCAGAGAGGACATGTCCTGCTGGGAGATATGAGAGGTTCCACCACAGATTAACAGCACTACATCAGACAGCATGAAAGATAAATGAAGAGGGTTGATATAAAACAGAGATATTCAGTGACAAGTACAGGAATTAGTTTTATGACAATAAAAGCTCAGAGTAAATCTGAAAGTGACAGTCCCTGGGAGAGACAGAGAGAGAGGAAGATCCAGTATTATTCTCCTTTAATGAAGGAACCATTAGTTCTCAGTGAAAACTTCTGTCTGACACTCAAATGATCCCGTCATGCTGTATTTCCAGACACTGACAGGTTGAAAATAGGAACAGCTTCTCTTGGGATGAAGTAGTGAATTGAAACTACATCAGTGTGTTTATGTTGCTCTGCTCCAGTCACATAGTACATCAATGTCTGAGCTCTGTCTATGTCAAACTGTTCAACACATTGTCCTCCCTTTTCTTTTCTTTTCTTTTCTTCTTCGGTACATTTGAGCTAATGTTACAATAATCTGGATCATTTGGTGTTTCATATTCATAGTCTTTTATCACACGCTATAAAGAAAGTTGACTCATAAAATACAAACTTAAACTCTGTCCTAAAGCTGTTTGGTGAAGAGATTTAGACATTTTGCAGATGAGTTTGCTCACAGCTGATTTATCCGCATGCTTCCGGTTGAGTTGGCTCAGTTGGAGCTTGTCTGTCTTCAGAGACAATCGTGAGCTTAGTTGTGTTTGTGTTGATGAGTATGTGTTGAGAAAAGTAATTATATATCCATATTTACGTACATCCAGTCTATTGTTCAAACCCACTGACAGCAGTTTGACTAGTGCCAACAGTGAGGGACACACCAACAGATACTAAGGTCGCACACGCTCACCAACAGCCCAACACCGACCAACGGCCGACCGTCAGCCTCACAGCCTTTCCATGATGTACGTTCAGTTTAACTGGAGCCGTGTGACCAGTGTGACATTATTCATGACTTGAATATGATGGTTTCTCCTGAAAGTAAAACTCAGTGTCAGTCTGAACAATCTGATTTTTAGAGCAGTGGTTTTCAGTGCGCCTGAACACAGGGTAGAAAAAAGCCACGTGTGACTCCGGTGTCAAAAAGCTCCACTCTTGAGCGGCTGTTGGTTTGAAACCGTGTTGACATGACATCTTGTTCCAAACACTTGTCTATTGAAAATAAGTTTTATCTAAGCCTAAAATACAAATGAGCAATCTGATGGAAGCTGGTGCTCTAATGGTGGCAGTAACTAGTCAGTTTTTGTTGTGAATCGGTGATAATCACCATGGTTCAGTATCATTATCACCACAGTTGGCATCTTCTTACAGACTGTCGTCCTCTAACAAGGTTGTTTTCTAACTGATCATCACTGAGAGGCTTTAATGACGCTGAACTAACTCCAGGAATTAAAGGAGAAAAACTGCTTCATTGTTAGAAGTTAAAAAAAAGAAAGAAAATAATACAAGCACAGGCTCCACACTTTTAGATATAAAACAAAAACAGAAGAAAATGTAATAGTCATTAGTTCCTTCCTGCAGTTTTACAGGTTATTCTTAGTTAAAGATCTGTGCCAGGAAATCAAAAGATGGGGCGCATGTCTTCCTGCAGTTACAGTAAACAGAAGTAAACTCTGTTTAACCTCTGTTGTTGTTCCACTCTTGAGACACTGTGATTAAAAAAAGAAAGCTTATAAATACCGTATATAGTCAGCTCCTTTATCCTCTCAGATGCATGCAGCTTGATTTAATCATCTATTAATCTCCTGTGAGCAGTAAAGATGGTGCGGGGAGGCAGGAAGAGGTTTAACTGAGAGACAAAGACATTATAATGATGTTAAATGAAAACCGTCCCTTTACATTTGACATCTCTTAATTAATCCTCCACCTGAGTCTTTGTATTCACTGACTCTGAACATTACTGATCAAACCTAGAAGCTTCTTAAAAAAAATATCTGTGTTATCGCTGTGTTGTCTTGTGAGGTGAGTAGTAACAAGTTGTATTTACTCCATAATATTTACTTGAGTAACATTATAATGTTTACTTCTAAGAGTAGTTTTACTGGTATTACTTGAGTAGATGTATGAGGTAGAATCTTATTTTATTCTTAAATTCTATTTTTTATTTTAACTTGTTATTCTATTTTATATTTCCTATTCTATATTTATATTATTTATATATCTCAGGTCTGTACATTTATACCAAGAGCTGCTGAACAGAATTTCGTTGTGCCTTGCATAATGACAATAAAGATTCTTGATTGATTCTTGATTGATTGATAGAAATGCTACACTTAATCTATGGGCCACACTTGACACCTTACCTTTTTTCTACCATTTATACTACGCATTAGAAAGGATTTATTTAAAGCCAGACAGATGTTGCAAGTAGATCTTCCACCTGTTTCGGTTTCGGATATCGCAACAATAATCACGACTATGGTTCACCCATCAGAGGTAGCAAAGAATGAAAACAGATGAAACATAGCAGAGGCAACTGTCTTCACTGCTAAAACTGAAGAGGATGAAAACTGGCCTCACATACCAAACATGTCTCAGGAAATACCAGAATTTGAACAAAAAAATAAAGTCATCTTTTTACCAAATACTCTTTTATTTTGATTCATTTCTTGAAGTAATGCTACTCTTACTCTTGTAATATTTCAGGCTACTCTACCCACCTCAGGCTGTAGTCCTCTACACTGAAATATACACTGAAGTGATGCTGTGCAAAGCCCAGAGGAAACAAACCTCCATCACATGCTGGGTGTTGTTCCACAGATGTGGACAGGGTCTGCTGTTGTGATGATAAGAGTGAAGCTGCTGTGTAGTGGCTCTGGCCTCAGAGTCAGGAGTGGACAAGACACTCAGACAGGTTAAGAGAGGCCAGGAGAGAGAAACAGAACAACACTCAACACTCACATGCTGTCTGTGTTTGGACTGTAATTAGAGAATCACTTTTACTGCACGTGTTGAGGTGAGGAGGTAAAACCTCTGGTAAAGTTGGACTTTTTTGAAGAGACGTACAAAGAGTGACAGAAACAAGTTGGAAGGGAAGTGAGCTAATAGAGCCTGTGTTAAAACATTTTTTCAGATGTTTTAATATAAAACTTTATTGCAAAATTGCAATGGAAAGACTTTCTTTTTCCAGCCACTGGAGATGATGCACAGGTTCATGTGACCAGTTCATTTGAAGTCCATGTTCCTCAAAGTGTGACAAAAATTTAAGAAAGTTACGGGATATCATGAGACAAGACTTTGTGACAAGCGCCATTATACTTTATCGTAATTTCACAAAAATCACTTTTATTATGGAGACACAACTATTGAAGGTTATGAAGAACTCATCAGACTGTGATTGTGTTATGTCTACACATGATCTAAGGATTTCTGTTTAGGTGGAGCAGCTTGGCCTTTTGACAGAGTTTCATTCAGGGCCAGTGGCAGCTTTTGCCTGGAGAGGAACTATTCTCTTTTTGTCTGTTCATTCTTTCAGATTATTTTAGATTTTCTAACAGTATTTTGATTTCTAGTCTGTGGTTTATTGTGACTCTTTAAGTGAAGCAGGGTCGTTAATGTTTTTTTTTTTTGTTTTGTTTCTTTTTTAGCATCTGGGATAAAAATCCATTACCTTGGATTAATGTATGAGATGGTTTGAACTGAAATATTGTTTATTTTGGAATGACCAGTTTCATACAACTACGTTCAAATAATTGACCACATGAACTAAGAACTTTCATTGGAATTATTCAGTATAACATGGTGGATGGTTCAACAAGGAGCTGTAATCAAAACAAAAGCTGAGAACAGAGAGCGTCTCTGTCTCAGTTCAGTGTTGAGTCTTGTGGAGGAGCTCTGGTCTCTTCCTTTATGTATTATGAAGTGTTGGTTAAAATATGAAATAGTTTCCTGTGAATGGTTGACTACCATGATGATCTGAGACCTCCGGTGTTGGTTATTACAAGGGTTCAATGGTCCATGAGGAAGTTATAATGTACAGAGGAAATGGAAGGAAAATGGACTACTCAATACAATATTACCCGCAAACTATTTCACCCTCCCTCCAAATATCACAACCTGTGAACATCTATGAACCTACATAAACATTGTGTAGAATAGCAGTGAAACCAGTGTTTGTCTCTTTCTTTCTGTTGTTTCCTGCCATTAAACAGTTTTCAATTTTCTCTCTCAGTGAAACTTTAAAACTAGATTGTTTATAGCTGAATAAACGTGAACGTTTGGGTGAGTGATGACTACATTTGATTGCATGACTACATTTGGGATGTGTTGCAGGAGAAGAAAAGTGGGGAGATTTGGAAATGTCCTCCTGTGATCCTAATCCTGTAACTGAAATGAATGAAAACAGATAATATATTGATTTCTCTCATCAAACCTCTCCACACATACATGAACACCTAAACAAAGATCATATTGTGGAGAATACCTTGTTTGTGTCTATTGATGGAAACATGTTTTCTGTGTTGAATGAAGGTTTGCCTCCAGCAGAGTGGATTTATTGTAGTGGACAAAGAGGGTCAGTTCAGTTCTCTGTCACAGTCGATTGGTTTTACAGCTCTCTCCTCATTCTCACTACCAGCTGCGCGAGTTGCTGCAGAAAACTCCGCAGTGGATTAGACCTCATGGTGCAGTAGAGTGTGTTACTTTATAGATCTCAGGAGTGAAGACTGAGTTCTTTGGAACAAGGCAAGTATGTCTCTGCTCCACTCTGTTTTTAAACCAGCATAGTACCTGTTTTACTTTAAATTCAATCCAAATGTATTAAATTTTATTGGACTCAAGACATTTTACAGAACCCAGAGCCTGAAACATCCCTGATACCTTTACAAGGCAGATTATCTAATATAGTATTTTTATGGACCTTAGGCTATAGTATTTAGAATTGCTGGAGACAGAAAGGGTAGAGGATGTTTCTTGATACAAATCATGTCATACAGAAACAAAAACAAAACAGGAAATAACTTGTAATAAACTGAAACGCACAATTAAAATTATAGTACTGGTTTCAACTGACTATATGAACTAAATATATCCTTTAAATGTGTACTGACCACGTAAAGTCAAAGATCTACACAAAGTATTTTCGTTAGATCCAGTGGTTGTCTTATCAGGTTTACCCTCTTAAAATCGCCAAAGGTAATGTTGTTACGTGTCATTTAATTGGCCAGCGTCATCGCTTTTCTAATGTCAATGTCAATCACAGTTTGTAGCAAGGGGAAAGGAGGGATAACGCGAGGGCTGAAGAAAAGCTGCAAAGCTTGAGCACAAGGAACAGTTAAGCTGCGGGTTCAATTCAGGCTCGTTCCAGACCTGCGAGGAACATCAACAGACCTGAGTATGAACGAGACAGGTCTATGTCCATCAAATTAAGTTTCTGTGAATTAAGAAATACTTCATTATACCATTGAGTTTAATAATCATTTAACTGTACATAGTTTATAACAACCACTACTCAGAAACTGTTGCCACTCCTTTGCTCAGACATGCATGTTTAATACACTCTTACATATATTACCAGTCTTCCACTTGCATTACTCTTACTGCTGTTATTACTTTTTTTGTGTACAAGGTTCTGGACACACACATTTCCCCCCAGGGAATGAATAAAGCATTTTTTTCTATTTTATTCTTTTCTATTTGAATATATTTTTTAATCTTACAACATTATTATCTTGTCTGTGGCTTATTTTCACATTTGTTTTCACACTCGGTATATGCATGCATTCTGTATTCTGTACATGTATAGCTTTGTGCAGTCATGTGGCAGTACTTCTGTACCAGACAGCGCCTTATTCTCAACTGAGGCTCACTGCTGTTTCCCTGATACACAGCTGCACAGACGAGGGGTAGTAGGAGTTTTCATCCCGCTTCCCCGTTCCCTTTTTATTTATGGTAATTTATTTATCTTTCTGCTTCTCTTTGTATATATCCTGTGCCCTGTCTTGTACAGCACCTTGATAGACTTCTGTCGTCTTAAAGGTGCTTTATGAATATAGCTTGAGTTGAGTTGCAACTGAAGAACAGTGGCATTAACCTAGAACCATGGTAAGTCACTTTATTATTGTGATACTTGATGGCCATAAACTGATATTTGTTGGTATTTGTTGACTTCATAATAGCATACATATTTTTAAATGCAGGGTCATTAGTAATGGGAGTCAGGAGTGAGTTTTCCAGTCCTTTTAATGTTTGAATGCCTGGTTGCCTCTGAGTAATTTGTGCATCCACTGTGTCTAGGACATGGTAGATCTCTACCCTGTAAAAATCCACGTCTGATTCAGGTGTGTATGCAGGAGTCTGCCCAGAACATATTTTAGGAGGCCTGTGTGTGCAGGGTGGAACAATGAGTTCTAGAGACACCTGTCCTCTGCCTCCTTAAAGACTGTCTCTAAGTGTTTTGTGGATCTCAATCTGGATTTCAGGATCTTAATTTCAATCCTGGACCAAGGAGACTTCAGAGAGCATGCCCTCCATTGTCTGAGTCTTTTTCTGGAGAGGTGTGTTTAGAACATCTAGTTCACTGATCACATCTAAAGCAAGCAGAAGTCTGAGTACAATATTACCTTGTTATAGTCAAACACATAAGCCCTCTGTCCTGCTTGCACACTCGGAATGACTTGCAGTCATCTCATCTAGTGAACTCAAAACCATCCCATATTGGCAGAGACACAGATAACAAGTGAGTGTGCAATCCACCTTGTGGGACATAAAGGCCTGATGGACAGGGCTGGTCCTCCCCCTTCAGCTGCAACAATGGCTTTAAGCTTGTCTTTCACCTTACCAGACTGCGAAATGTGCATTTCGCACAACCCACGAGGCAGACCCTGTTTGTGTAATTAAATTGATGCAGTGTGCTCCATAGTGTGTACATGGTGCTTGTGGCTGTGCTTGCTGAACAACAGCCTGTGCATCTGATTACTTTCCAGCCATATTTGAAGCTTCATCATATGCCTGACCTCTGAGGTCCTATATCAGCAAATTCAGCCACAACAGAACGTCCAAAATGATACTGGCAAGGTTTTCAGCAAATCAGTTTTAACATAACCTAAGCACATAGTCTCCTGCTCAACGCCTGAGACATCTGGTCTCGTGTCCTTGTCCCATCCATAATAATGGGATGCTGTAACACTGGTAAGATGGTGGTCCTGTTGTTGTTGTTGCTGTTGTTGCTGCTCTGCCGGTTCTCTGCATTGCGTCCGCATTTGATGGGGAGAGGCGGACATATCCTCCCGTCCATAGTTCCATCTGCTTGCATGCTTGGCGATATATTAATCACACCTAAGGCAAGAATTTTTTAAAACCTAGTGTCTGTTAATGGATGTCGTCTGTGTTACGTGTTCCATCAGTGTCAGTGTGTTACTTAGACACACTTTAATGGTCCACAAGGGAAATTAATTGGCAAAAATTAATAAGCAAAACAATGACTTTTTTTCATTGCCGCAATGCCCTTAGGCAACGGAAAGCTTTTTTAAGCCACTCAGTACATGTGAACTTGAATGATGCCAACCAGGATGTTTTAAAAGTATCAAATTTCAGTCCGATACAATGTGAGATACACTGTGAAGCGTGATTTAATGGTGGGGCGTCCTTTAATGACACATGGTCACAGGAGGACATGGTGTTGAAAGAAGGTAAGAAGGTGTGTATGAAGTTGTAGAGAGGGTTTTTGTCAGGTTTTACAAATGTATTTATTTATTTATTTTTCGTTGCCTCAGGGCAACGTTGTGTGATACGGGGTACTTTGTGAGGGAGACTTTAACATCAGTGTGTTTGAATGTAATCATATGTTATTTCATATTTTTCCAAAAAATTGCAAAAAAATTGTAAATGCAATAGTTTTTGTATTCCTATTGAATAAAAGTAAGATTGTTGGATGGGAGGACAGAACAGGATCAGCATGTTAGGGAAAGTCGCGTCCGTACCGCAGACGCTTTGGGTGGAGGTCCAGGGTCAGTGAATTCTGGGTCGGAGTGGAGAGGGAGTATCCACTCATTGGTCTTAGAGCTGTCTGCATTCTCAGCTGTTGCTTCCTTGAAAACAAAATACACATCCCAGCAGGACATTGAGCATGATTTAAGTGGCAGCTTACCTGTCTTGACAAATGGATTTGTTTTGTGTTGCTTTTTTGTGCAACTGCACTGTTAATGATTTTAGATTTGTTATGAGGTATAAAAATTATTTGTTGGGATGATTGGGGTAGCTGGGACTTGAAAATTTCGTGACCAAAAAAGTTTGAGAAGCACTGCACTAGTGTGCTTTAATATCAGCCAAATGTAATAACAAAGTGTCAATATATGGCTGTAGCTACATTTGAAGTGCCACAAGAACAGAGAGCTTTAGCAGCATGGTCCCGAAAATTTGAACTCATAACGAGAAGGTTTTTAAACATGCAGAACAAAATATAGGAGGAAGCTGAGAAATGCTTTTTCCATGGCCATTTAAATTGCCATATGTTTAAAGGTGTGTAGGGTGCCAATATGTATGTATGTATGGGGGGGGGGGGGGGGGGGGGACTGTTATGTCACAAACTAGTTAAAAACTTGCCATTGAGGCAAATAATGTTATGAACTGGTGAAGTAGATGCGCTGTCGGCTCTTGAGTAGTTCTTCACTCTGTGAATGGTTGTGACTATGGAGCGTGACATGAAAGGAGTCGCAGCATCCTACAGTTACACACACACACACACACACACACACACACACACACACACACACACACACACACACACACACACACACACACCTGCGCGCGTAAGCGTGTCGCACACAAACACACAGGTAACTTCATGTTATTGCAGTTACAGATCCACACAGGAAGAGTAGTAGGACTCACACACATAAGTGTGTATGCGTGCATTACCCTCTCACACACAGGCTAACTGTGCTAGCTGTAAGCTAACTGTGCTAACCGTATGCTAACAATAGGTTAAGTGTGCTAACTGTGCGACATGTGGGTTAACTCTGCGACATTTCACAAACTAGTTATAAACTTGCCATTGAGGCAAATAATATTATGCGCTGGTGAAGTAGATGCGCTGTCGACTCTTCAGTAGTTCTTCACTTGGTGAATGGCTGTGACTGTGGAGCGTGACACGAAAGGAGTTGCAGTAAACCTCAGCTTTACATTAGCCATAATATTATCGGACCAGAAATGTGCGGTCTCTTTAATGACACTGTTGTTTAATTTATTGATAATTGTCTACAGTCCATGAACAATAAAAGATGTGACAGGAAACTAGCTAACCGAAAACATTAGCATATTCGGTCATGCTAGTGAGTGTGTGGCCAAAATGAGACACAACTTTAGATAATTATAGATTATCACCTAACATATAATAATAAATTTGAATTGTTACAGCACCTTTACCGCAACAAGTAAACATCCTACCGTTACATTTGTTAATGTCCATGGTGAAATGAAAATAAAGATAAAATCAAGTTAATGTTTCAAATGTTTTTAGCGGGAATCTCCCTACCGAGACTTGGACTATTTGAGCATGTGCAGTTGTTCCTGTAAATGTTTTGAGAATAGCATAGACAGTAAACCCAAATAGAGGAGTGTCGTGACTGAGGGGTTGGCAGTTGATTCAGCTATATCTGCATACAGAAGTGTCCTTGGGCAGGACACTGGATTCTAATTTTTCCATACTGCTGAGAACTAAGTATTTATTCACCAGACGATGTTCAGATATTCAGAGTAGATGTGTAATTTTCTGCAAAGAGAGTTATGTTGAGGGTTGTTTTCATGGGGCAACTTATTAATATCTGTTCATAGCGCGTCTGTTATTCAGGTTTTAGTTAGAACATTTCTGTAGTGTATTATAATGTTTTCATTTACAAACTAAAAAAATGTCTGTTGCCATTTTGTCCCCTTATGTTCTTGGTAATCTCTTATTTGGTTACAGATGTATTTGTTGATCGTATGTTTGATTTGTTCCATGAAGCATTAAATGTAAATGCAACATGTAAGACATTCAAGGAGACTTAGATACATCTAAATGTTCTTATGCTTTACGGTCATTGGAGCTGAACTGTTAGGGTCCAACTTTGAAATGACAGCTTAACAAGGTGGATGATTAGATCCTTTGAGCCTCTGTTCCTACAGGAGACATTAGCTGATTAGTCAGTAACAAAGAACACTGATGAGTTTTCAGCAGCTGCTCTGTCTGAGCTCAACCAGCAGCTTTGCCGGGTTTATACACATCTAATTTGCTGCTAAACGCTCATTTTAACGATGACTCTCCCATGAGCGAGGTATCCATGTGGAAAGTTCATCTGCTTTCTAGTCCGGATCTCTTCTGTAAATTTTTCTCCCAGGCTTACCATCGGACAATTACAGGAAGTCAAAACACGCCTTGGGGTAACAGTCACACCCGGAGACTTAAAAGATGAAACCGGAATGCGGAGAAAGTCAAAAATACATCACCATGATTTTTTGAAAATCTTTTTTAACCAAATCCTTTATCTTCTTATTTTATATTTTTCAGTGTTGTATACTTGTATTTTTCTGATGCATTTGATGTCTGCTTTGTATGGTGTCCTTGGGTGTTTTGAAAGGTGCCTGTAAATGAAATCAGAAAAGACTTCATTTCCAAGTATGTTCGTGCATACAAAGAATTTACCTTGGCGTTTGTTGTATAAAAAAATTAAATAAGATAAAATAAAATAAATTGCAAACATTTACACGAATCGAATATACAAAAATGTACAAAAATATATTCATATATACAAAAACAACATTTACAGTGGCATGGTGGTGGGTTTGATGTGTTCATGGGGGGCCCTGCATTATTCAACATTATTATTTTTATAATAATTATTATTATTATGACATTATTGGACCTAAAATTATAAAAAAAACAACAACCAAACAGTGTCAAAGGAGAACATTTCCCTAATGTCAAACATCCTTACAGCATAATCATAATAAATAATGCAACTTGTTTATTGTTTGTGATGAGTTAAGTCAGCTCGTGTTTGTGTGTGTACATCTGTTTTAATAGTTTTCTTCTCTTTGTCTCTCTCTCTTGTGTTTTGGTCTCCTGTCTCCTGATCATCTCTGTCCTGAATCTTCTTCTGTGGATCCTGAAATGAAGGTAAAACATGACTAATTCTTCTGCTGGTGCTGAAGAGCTGTGACAGTTTGTGTCTCTACTTTGTGTGTATTCTTTGTATCACGCTGTTGTTGAGTTATAGACGCGAGATCTGTTTGTGAATTTCCTTCATCTGTCGGTGGAAACAACTTGTTGGGTTGTTGGGTCAAATCTGTGTTCGTGTTGATGATGTGAAGCATCGTGAATTCATGAGGCGTCAGTGTACCACGGACTGAAGATCAGTTCAACGAGTTACTGTCATCAGTGGAGCCACTTGACTGATCTGTAAGAAGTTTATTTTTTAATGTGTGCTGATAGAGTCAGTTCATGGTCGACTGTGATTGGATTTGTCATTCTCTGCCGCACACAAACATAAACTTAAGAGCTGCAATATTCAGAGCCCCTGGAGAACCTTTGTGATGGACTCGGAGTCTTTTCCCAGCAGACACACTGCAGGATCAGAAACACAGACATTCCGCTCTCCTGTCATATTAACATGCAGGTTAAACTCTTCTGTTCCCAGTAGTGTGGATTCAGGAGCAGAAGGAAACACGACCAGTGTGATAACAGAGTCCTAGAATATGAGTTATAACATGTCATTTTATTAACGACAGCTTCAATTGAAATAGAAATATAGTCGTATGAGTGAGACAATGATCTTCTCTGTGGAATGAACTGACATCAAACTGGATTTAACTCTGAGACAAAGATGATAGTTTTGTCTCATGTCTTTATCTACGTGTCTCTCTATCTCTGTATGTTTGAGGTCAGCTGTTAGGGACAGATACAGCAGACATGGAGGCAGACACACCAAACCTGTAGTAGACTGGTGGACCAGGGCTATAGCTCTGTTTCTAGTTGAGACATAAAATCAACTAATTTAAGTCATGGTGTCGCATGAACTCTCCATTCAGCATCAATAATGTTTATTCAACCGTAAAGCCCCAGTTCACTCCAGAGGATCATAAAACCTCCAACCCTGTGTTGATTTCTCGGCTGGATTTTACAGTCTCCCTTAGTAGCACTAAGTGTCTCCCAGCCTGTAACATCAGCGTCTACAGTTTTTCTCCAGATGCTCAGTGTCTTGTTAGAGCTAAGAAATGTATGTAGTACAAACCCGGAGGTCACTTGTGGGTTATCTGTTGGTCTGGCTGCTCCAGCCTCTTCCTGGCTGGCTGCGGAGGTACGAGGATCAGAGCTGATTTGTGCTGCTTCATAGATTCTTGTAATGAGCGGTGAGCAGAGCAGGAGGCCGTTAAAGTGTCCTTTCTTACCTTTCTTATCTGAATGTCTGAGCTGGTTTCATTTATTGTGCGGCTAGAGGATGGGAACATTTGATATTGTGTAAAAGTTTTACAGGCTCATTTCTGGTGTACTGTCCACCTGCAAGCAGTGACTCTGCTGCTCCGCCGGCTGTGAATGTATGATGGAGGAACAGATCAACAAGGAGCCAGAGAGAAACTTGATACTGGACGAGAGCAGCGGCAGGAGGAGGAAATGGCCTGTCAGTCAAGAGGAAGGCATCACTGTCTGGTGTGTGGATGAATTTAAGTGTAGTCGTGTGTGTGGTAGCAGGAATAGATCTCTTTTTCATTCCTTCTTCATTCAGTATCTACAGTATGTCCCATCTTTCTAGACTCACACAAACAAGTCCATTGATGCACACTTCTCAACATAGAGTATCCATTATTATGAGAAATAAGACTATTGCGTTGATGTGTTGTCATGACCAGGACCTGTAAACTACATCTTCCTGGACTTGTGCAGTGTGTCATTCGTACAAAGATACAGATCAGATCAGAGAAAAGCAGGAAACTGCTGGTTCCTGTTGGACTCTTTGGCTGAAACCAGTGAATGAACCGAGAGCTTTAATACAGTCTGTGTTTGTGAATGACCAAAGAAAACGGAGCAGGTCAAATGTCTGTTTACACACCAGGTTTGTTAATGTTGATTTTGTATTTCTTGTTATATTCTCATCTTAAAACACAATATATTCATTCTTTTGCTTTGTTCATAGAAAAAGTCTTTGAAGAACTCACAGTGAATTGTAGCTAAAACAACATTTTCTGCTAAAATTTGAAGAATTTAGTTGGTTGTTGTGGTTGTTCTTTTTCAGCTGTCTCTAATGACACCTGTACTCCCACCGCCTTGAGTCTACTCACCACAGTCTGAATTTAAATCAACTCAATCATCTCTTCAGCAAGTTGATTAGTGCTGGTGTGTTTGGTTTGAAGTTATTTGATCAAAATTAATTGATATTAAAATTAATTTATTTTAAGAATTAAGAAGCAAATAGAGATATGGATAATTAGCATCAATGATTTTTACATTTAAAATGGGGCAAAAGCAGAGTCATGATTCATTTATCACAGCTTGATGGACCGTTGCCATTAGTCACAGGAATCCTCAAACTCAAAGAAACTCAATGACAGAGCTGTTTGCTGTCAGCGATGTCAGAAGAGTGGAAGTAGGACTTCAGAACATCACAAATCATTTCATATTGTATCATATTGAGATGCCCCAGTGTCAGATTCACTGGGCATCAGAGTACTGAAGCACCAGGGATAAACCACCCACTACGGTAGAATCTCTGATTCCACTGATGATGTATCCACGCTACAAGATGACACTGGAGAATCTAAGAGTAAAGATTGTGGCAGCTGCTTTGTATCATTTTCAGAAGAGTCAACACAGTCGTGATGATGGTGGTGGGTCTGCTCACAGTTGGACAGTCTCACAATCATTTATAATTTTGTGTTTTTCAGTGTGAATTACAACAAGCAGAAAGATGGAGGCAGGAAACTTGGGCCGGCCTCCCTCATATCTCACTATAAATATTTATGAAGGCATTTGAATAATGTGATTTAGTTCCAACAAAATATAATTTGGAGAAAAGAGCAGGAAGGTGAAGAATGTCAACAAGCAGGGGATGAATCTTCCAGACATTTACCTGGATCTTCAGGAAATGATGACTGAGGCAGATGAAAGATATGAAACGACAGATTTATTTTAGGATGATTTCAGTCTCCATGGTGAAACGCATTTTCAATAAATGCTGTATTTTACTGATCTTCAAAGAGCACAGAGTGACAAAAAGGGCCTGTCCCTTTATAGGGGCAAATATGTTCAAAGAGAAGAGATCTTCCTCTGATTATCCAGGGTGAAACCAACAGGCCCAAACATGACCTGACACGGCTCTAACAGGACGGAGTCACAGCTACAACAAACTTATTGAAATATCATGTGACAGCATATTGTACAGCTTTAGTTAATGTAACTGCTGAACCTAGAGGTCACAGACATATTATGTCTCTGTAGAAAAAAAAATAACAGTTTATTGATTCAACTGAAAGTCAGACTTGGTGTGAGTTCAGGAGAGAGAAGAACTGTCAATCAAAGCTGTAAACCAACGGCCACACTGATTTCATTTTAGTGTTTGTAGAAAAGTGAAAGGTGATTTTGTTGGAGTGACTTCCACGCTGGCTTCAGCCTCTGACTTTGTTCCTTGTGTCTTGGTGTGTCCTCCTCTACTCAGTCTATGTCCGGTAGCATCTCGTTTTGTTCTCTGCTTGAATGTGATTCACATGGAGTAAATAATGTCCTGTCGTTCTTTGGTGAAAAGGTGAATCACTGGATGAAGTGAGACTCAGTTGTTTCCTGTTCTACTTTACACAACAACATTTAATAGATGAATATACATCAGGAATGATTTAAAGTTTTATCTGAGGACGAGCACAAATACTCATTTAAATGATGTGAGTAATTTAAATATTAAAGCTACTGTGTAATACTGATAATGAACTGATGCAGTTGTCCATTAAACACAGTGAAACAATAGAGCATCTTTATTTTCTCCTTCTACACGTCACAACATTTAGTTTGACTTTTATTGTTCTAGACAGTCTCAGTGAAGCAGTTTATTCCATTTTCACTACATGAAAAGAAAACATGTAGAGTATTTGACACAAAGCTGGCAGCAAATTTACACTTGAAGAATATAAATGTTGTTTGTTCAGATCCTTGTCTGCAGACTCAGATGCAGAAACATTAGAGGAAACAGGGAGAAAGCTGCTTGTTTCAGGTCACCTGAGCTCTCCTGATTGGAAATCACTAAATCTGGGTGGAATCAGAAAAGAGAAGCTCATCATGTGGAGATACGTGATAACATGGTTCAAACTCAGTAGTAAAATACAAAGAATCAGTCACAGTAAGGTACAGCAGCTGGTTGTGTTTCTGAGTCCTGAACAAATCAACAAATGTTGAAGTGTACTGATGATTCTTTCTAATTAGAAGTTCTTCATCCTGGTTATCTTATTTCAGTGCATTTATTTCATTTGTAGCCTCTCAGATGTCAGATTCTGTTTCACTAGACATCATCACATGCAGTATATGGTATGTGGGCCTGGTGTATTTCTACCAGTGTAGTGGCAGACATTTATTTGTGTAAACATGCAGGTTTAACATGAGCATCTCTCCTGTCTGTGTAGATTTAGCAGAGTTGAGTTGTTTTACCGTCACCTCGACTTGATCTGTTTGACCTCCAGGTTCAACTTGATGAGCATTAATATGTGAAGCACAACAGACAAGAGACTAAACATGAAGAGGAAGGATTAAAGCGAGCGTCCACTGTTCAATGGACACACATTACTGAGACACAGTTTTAGTCCAGGTTCTCTGGAGGAGAGTTATCTATCAACCAATACATCAACAGAGCTGCAGAGAAAGCTGAAAATAGACCTGGTTGAAGAAGATGACTGAAGAGAGAGGAGGAGCGATAACAGGAGAGAAAATGGTCACATCAAGCTGCCTGAGTGGAGAGAAAAACAAGCTAGTGATTGACTGAAGGAGCAGTGAAAGGATGTCTCTTAATGTCCTCCTCTGTCCACGGCTGCTCAGTCTTCAGATCCTGGTTAGATGCTGTGTTAACTCTGAGAACTGTTTGTCAGACCAGGACATTTTGGGTAATCACTATTCTAATCAAGAGGATTAAAAGGCTGATCACCTAACTGCATGCTGGGTTATGACTGTCAGCTTCTGATTGATGTGTGTCGGTGGTGAACAGTGAGGATGGATATGTGATAACAGAAAGTTTCACGAATGTTTAGACTAATTAAGAATTAATTAGAACAGTGCTTTTGATCAGCTTGGCACGTATCAGACAAACATCTGGAGAATCATCAGACTCACAGGTGGAAGATGTGATCAAGTTATAACATCAAGGTGTGGCCTCCTTGGATGTGGAGAAAGCTTTTCATCAGGTGGCTGCATTGGGTGTAAGTATCTATCTTGGATCGCACTTTTATACTCTAACCCTAAAGCGTCCATAAGCACCAATGGGATGAAATCCCAATAGTTCACACTCAGCAAGGATGCCCTTTGAGCCCACTGTTGTTGTTTGTGGCGATCAAACCTTTATCTGTCGCACTTAAATTGGACAATATAAGTAAAGGAATCCTCAGATGTGGTTTGGAATCCCTGAGATCCATAAGACAACTGAACTACTAAACAACTACTGAACATTTTCGGGTTGTAAATTGAACTCTTCAAAGAGTGAATGCTTTCATCAAAATTGCCCTTTCGGTCATGAATGAGTAGCTACTGTATATCAATTTTAGATATATTTCTGGACTTCAGGGATTGTCTAATTACCCCATCCATACTAACTGTGCATTAACCTGAGTAAGTAACAGTACTTAATTTGATTTGTACAGTACTTAATTTGATACAATTTAAGGTTGTCCACCATATTTACATTGCCAATTCCAAAATTTATTCCAATATCGCAGATACATGCAGTGTCACAAGACGCCAGCAACCATGCCACACATGTTTTGGTCCCCATCTCCAAGATTACTGGACATCTTGCAGAGGCACTAAATAGGACATTGGGATCATGTGCAGAATTGGACTATTATCAGATCCCAAATAATTAGGAGAAAATTTGCCTTTGCGTCTTTATTTTGGAGTAGAAGTCACTGTTTGCCCCCAAAGCTTCCCTGTGGCTTAAGGGCTCCATGCTGTACTTAAACCTGGGGAAAATTAAGTATAATCTGAGGGAGACACCTGGATAATTTGACTCTGTTTGGGGCATCATGATTAGTTGCGTAGCCAAATTAAAGACGCTTCAGGAAAAATCAGTTTCTCACCTGAGGTTAAGTGGTTGTTGTTGTTTGTGTCAGTGTACCTTTGCCTGTCGAATGAACATATTTAAAAAAAAAAAAAAAAAAGTGTGTGACATCACATCAGTGTCCTCTCCACTTTAGCAGCAGTGTTTCTCTGTGGGTTTACCGAGAGACAGACAGAGGAAATGATCATCAACAGCAGTGTGTTGATGTTATTTCAGTAACTCAGAGTCAACAGCTGCTTGCAACACTAACAGCCTCTTATCGGGCCGAGTATGAACACAGAAACATCAGAAATCTGACCTCCTCACTGAGTCAGGAAGACTGAGTCCAGACTATGGACGCTGAGGAAGCTCATTTTCGATTTGAACTAGACACTCGGATGCGTTGCTTTCAGTTTCAGGGAAGTAAGTAAATGAACTTCTTCTCTGTCAAGAACAGTCCTCCTACTCAATCAGTGTGACTCTATGAAGCAGGACATCATTTACTGCTTCAGTTGCCTCCAGAAAGGAAAGAAAGACATTATGCATTTTACCAGGACTGATTTGACCTTTTGAATATTCAGGTATTTGCTGCATCATGATGAATATTGTCCAGTTTTCCCCTCTCTCGTTGGTGAACCACCATCTGTGGTTATTCCAACCCGTTTGTCTCATGACAGATTGTTCAGCTGAGTCACAGAACTGATGAAATCTGTTCTTGGTGGAGCTTCACTTGGTGGATGGAAGAGCAGATTAAGCAGCTCTTCACTCACGTCGAACTAATACACGTGAGAAATACAGCAAGATGAGAACTGTCAGTCCCATCAGTGTCTCATCAAGTGTGACAGAATAAATATCATCAGATACGGTCTCTTCTCCTGAGTTTGCAGACAGGCTGATGTATCTGAATACAGCTCTTGTCCTTATTGTGTGTTGTTTTCTTGACAGAGGATGTTAGCAGCATGTCCCAATAGTTGGGACCGTGTGGCTTTTCCTATTAGCTCTCTCATCAGATAGTTGTCCTCAACTGCTGCATCACGCTCTCTTTTTTATCAGGAAGTTTTCTGCATGAACAGACGTCTCTGATGCAGAGCATCGAGTCTTCTCTCTCCTGCTCCTTGTTTCTAGCATTTGTGGATCATGTTTAATATTCTAAACATGTCCAAGTCTCTTATTTTTTGTCTGTCTGACCCACTTCAGTGCCAGCAGGGTTGAAGTGATTTGTTCTGTTAGAGGCTGAACTGGGCTGCATCTCTTTGCCAGTGTGTAGGTGAAGAGGTCTTCTGATGAGTGTTTGTCTCTTGGCTGTCAAGTGTCTCTGAAGTCCATTCAGTCCATAATAAGTCCTCTCACATTCACTAACACCTCACATTAACTAACACCTACAGTGGAGGAAGCACAGCTCCAATCAACAAGTGATCCTGCAAGATTCAATGATTAAAACATCTACTGTATATTTTTAAATTTGTTAATAAATTTGTTTTTAAACTGAACATGTCTCCAGGTTCATGTGTCCACAATTAATGAAGTGATACTTTCACAATAAAATATCTGTCAGTTGTATTTGTGTTGATTTTGATAAATGACCAGTTGTCATGATGACAGATTACAGCTCCTCATTGTATTCACTTTTATTTTTGGCTTTAGTCAGTGATATCTGGGACAAATGAGGAAGGTGGAAGGTCAGGTCACCATGACTGTTCACTGTTATTGCTGCATCTTCATTTAAAATGTCTCTTTCACCCTTGTGGAGCCCAGTGTTTCAGATTTTCGAGATATTTAGAAGGTCTCTCTGACAGCAGACAGGCTGAGGTCAGTTCAGACTGAACAGTCACTTCTGTATTCATGGAAATATAAAGACTACAAAAACAACACAAAACTTATAACTACAACAGCTGAACAAGTATTTTTTCACTTTCTCTCTGAATCCACATGGACACAACACAGATATAATGTCTGAACCTTTGCTAATGAAGCTTCCTGAAGACAGGGTCCATGTAACTGAGCTAGTTCATCATCATGTTGGAAATACCCTCCATTTGTGTATCAGTGGTCACTTGGGAACGCCATGAAACTGGACTCAAGACAAAAAGATTGTAGCTGGGTTCTCAGTTAATTTTGACTTTAGTTTCAGACAAATCTGAAGTTGTTAAAATCCAAGTTAAATTCAGCATACGGTTAAATATGAAGACTTTATTAATATCATGAGGAACACATGTGTTTACCTACTAGTTCAGGACAAAATGGCCGCTGTAGAGAAGGTCCAACCGACAAAGTTGGAGATGAACTCTGGTTTATTTCATCTATTTGTGTTTTTTAAAAATTCACCTAGAATAAAAATCACATCTTCCTCATAACTGTTAACAAGATAGTGATAAAAAAAAAAAAAAAAACCTAATACTATTTTATTTAGTACTGATGTTTGAAGCGAATGTGTGACTTTAAGAGAGTGATGCATGTTGGGACGTTTGTAGTCTGCTGTTCTTCAGCTAGCTAGTTACTGCCTCAACAGTTGGGTGTTGAGCTGGAACAGAGTCTCCTACAGTTCAGCCAGAGACACAAGTGGACAGCTAGCAAAGCTCACTCAGCCAACTTCCATTAGTTCATAAGGCAGAGAGGAAATAAATGAGTGGAAAGTGTCTGACACTACAGAGACTGTCCAGACTGAAGCTCAGTGGAGTGCAGAGAAGAACACTTTGATAGAGTACTATGGAGAAAATGAAGAGAAAAAGGAAATGCTAACAGCCAAGAGAAGGCTAATATGTGGTTTGGACATTGGCTGTGAAGGCATGACTGAAGGACAACACGAGGAAACACCTGTTACCAGTGGACAAGCTGCTCAAAGGTGAGATTTCTGTCTTGTTAGAAAAAGGTCTGAAGACTGAAAGCAGCTGAGTTTGGTATGCTAGCATTAATGTGACCAATGAAACCTGTGCTCAACTAAAATGTCTTCTAAAAATACTTAGAAAGGTATTATTGAGGTGAGAACTAAACCCTCTTTTCAACCAGGTTTGTCCTTCTGTGCTACGTTGAGTATGAGTGAGTTAAATCAGGATGTTTGGAGGATTTTGGGCTCACGAGGACTAAGAAGACTGTTAGATTTAGGCAGCAGGAGGTTTTCTTCAAGCTGCCTCTGCATCAGTACTCAGATGTGTTCAAGTGGAATTCATCAGGACATGGGATAGTTTGCGTGGAAAATGTTTCCTTCAACGTGAAACCACAAACAAGATGGCCGCTGCTGGGCTGCCGTGGTGCTTTGCATGCAGTTGTCAGTGCTTGTCTTCTGAAAGCTGCTGCTGCTGTTTTTTTTTTTTTTTTTTTTTTTTACCTCGTACATTTCTAGTTCGGAGACGCTTGGCAGTTGTAGTGTTTGACAGGATTTGGCCTTTATCATTTTAAACACAGTGACAGTGTTATATACGTACAACGAGCACACAGTAACAGTGGCCTCTTTATAGCTATCATTTGACATATAAACATCTTGATTTTCATATTTTATGACTGAATCTCCTGCTCAGATTTAAGCTCTCTACAAAAGTGTGGACATCAGTGATGTAGAATATATTATGAATGTGAATCCACAGCCGGTGGCACATTTTCATAATTTAACCCAGAGTCGGTGAGTTATTAGTAGCTCTTAGCTTTTCCGGAGTTGGATATCCATTTAACTCATTTTAATCTATCTCGTTTTAGGACCTTCATTAGACACATATCTGCTTATATCTTGGAAGGTTTATTAATCAAAATCGGAGCAGGACTCAGTCAAGGTGTTTAAATTTACCCAGTGTATCCTGATATCTAGATTAAGAGAATAATCAAGCGGTCTCTGTCCAACCATCACCTGCAGCAACATCACTGTCGATAGCTGATTATAATTTTATTACCAGTCATTCACTTTGAACCGTTGTCCTTTCTTTCAGTGGATAACTGATTGTTTAAATCTCAGGGGAATTGTGAATTCTTTGTCCAGTTTCAAAAGCGCATTAAACCATTGAACACTTCCAGAGTGTCTCCCCTAAAGAGACACAGCCTCAGTGTCTCTCATTACTGCTCACCCTCCGCAGACTAATTACCAGTGACAGTCTAATTTTTCATGTTTTCTTCTGCTTTTGCTCCCAAAGGACTCTGAATGCAGCAGACTAGCTGTGACAAATGAGACACAGTGAGTAGAGCAGGAGGAAGTAATGAAGCTCAGGGGTATTTTCTGACTCGAGGAGGGAAATGTCCAACAGGAAGTCAAGGAGGAAAATCTATATAGTACCGCAGCAGGTTGACAACATAGCTCCATAACCTGACGTGCACCGCCTCATAGATGTAACTGTGCGGGCCATAAGGACTGTCGTTGGTCTTAAATACATTCCTTGTAAACGTGACTCAGCAGCCAGATAAGCACAGAAAGTTCTTGTTTGTTCTGTCTCGTACACACCATCTACTGGGATGTCTTCTCTATGTTCTGTGCTGCAGTAATTTTACTTAAACTAACTGTTGAGCCACATTTAATAACTTAGGCCACATTTACACAAATCTGATTTTTGGATGAAACCGTATAAATCTTGTATGTTTCTGGTCATAATGGATCCGGATTTTTCAGTGACTGTGCGGAGCCTAAATATTGTCACAATGATGTCATCGCCTCACCCCTCAAGCCCCCGACATCACATAACAACAACGACAACAACAACATCAGTGGTGGACAACAGTCTGGCTCGGGCTATATATACTGTTACTTTGTCACTACAGTGAGTGTAAAATGATTATGGACTGTAATTTGATAGTGTTCTGCCAACACCTAAAGAGTCAATGTTAACACTAAGTCGGTGAACATAATTCAAAATTTAAATAAAATATCACGCAACAAAGCCACTTTATAATGGGAGAGATACGTATGGAAGCAGGATTACTAAATTATTATAATTATTATTAAATTTTCATACTAACAATTAAATTCAGCTGCATCTCATCCTGCAACCTGAATCACCTCCAGTGGTTATGTTTGCACATCTCAACACACTGGCAACATCAATGCTAAAACACAGGTCTATGCTGCATTAGATGAGAATGTGGAACTATGCAAAGTGCTCAACAGTTGCTCTGTATACCATTTGAACATCCAATGGTTCGTAGTAAAACAACTCTTGAACATATGAGCCTGCAATGGCTTCAAAAAATTGTAAATGCCTGAAAACAAACTGTTTCCACACTAGATCAACTGAATACAACTTTCTCATCTTTTACAATAATAGTCCTCATTTTGCTAAATGCTGGCATCTCACCTCAACATATACCGGGGTGATGTTCAGTGGCACGGTGCCTTTCCCACTACACCGCCTGAACAGCAGTAGATACTGCAGCGTTTAATTTGTCAGACATCTTTGAACTGTCTTTCAAATGTCTGCGTTGTGCTGTCTGTCCTAGAGCAACACTTAATTGGCACTGGCTGGAAGGCCATGTATCTCTGGTGCTTTTTGGTCTCTGTCTTAGTGATATTTTTGAAGCCCTTTAGTTGAGACTTGAAAAACTTGTGGTTTTACACGTAGACCACATGTACCGAACTGGTCCAGTATTCACAGGATTACATTCATTGTAACGCATCATAAAATGACGCTTAGGCAAGAGGTTTCTAGTAGGAAGCAGATGCTTAAAAAGCATATGATGTGCACTAATAATGTGTTTGAGGAATATAGTCACACCATGTATTAGGATGGGAGTTAACACAATACTCTCTACTGGTAGACTGACATGTGAACTCATGTCCTCAGTTTCAAGCACTTTTGTCATTTATGGCCTCTAATTTATGTATAACCGTTTTTGGATCCCTATGGATTTACAGTCCCTATGGATTTGCACTCATTTGATTATAAATAAGAGGGTGTCATTTCATATACAGCCCATCAATTACATACTGTCCCTCGGCCTGTGGCTAGATGTAAACATTTGATTGAGGTTTGAATCTGTGAGAACAGACTGCAGGAACAAAAGAAAATGTACCTGTTACAGTTACGTGATCATAATTCCCAGTAGATCCATTTGTTCTGTTTTCAAGTACGTGTACTTTTTCAATCAGTTCAACAGTCCTCCATTTTAGTTCAAAATACGTGTTTCGTTTTCTCAATTCAGTGGAATAAAAGAGTTTTCTTTCTTCTTTCTTTCTTTTCTTTTTGCAATTTTAGCTTTTATACTAGCACCTTTAGAAACATTTTAAGGCAGTGTCTGTAGCTTGATTGTCATACCACTCCTTCATGGATAACAAAAAATAAATAATCTGTTTTAAGATATATTGGCTCATCCCAGCAACCTGAAGTTGTCCAATGGCAGTCATTAAAAGGAGCAGTCTTGGCAAGGCCCAATTTTCGTGTGCATTTCCACCTGTAGTTTTGGTAGACATGAAAGGGTGTAGTATGGCATGGGGGTGATTACTTTTGTAATCCCATTTATATGGGAAAGTCAGTTTCAATGTGTTAAGGCCATCAAGAGTGAAGTATAGTTGTAGTTCTAAGGCCTTTACCAGAAGGAAAATAATTCTGTTCATGGTATTCACCATCTCTTATAGTTCTGTACTCTGACAGAACAAGACCAGCTATCCAGAGAGTTTCAAGATGTTCAAGGACTCCTTTATGAGAGACCAAATATTGCAACAATGGAAATACTGGGATGTAGTGAAATGTCCAATTCCTCTGGGAATCTAAAATGTACTCTACCGGCTTAACAACAGCAAAAAAGTGTAGTACTGTGTATGCTCGTATGCTGGACAAGAGGGCCCTCCTTTGCCATAGGTGTATCCAGGGTTTGGGTTTGATTAGTCTAGAACAGTGGAAAGGTCATCAATTTGGACTTTATGAATCAGAAACACTAGCTTTTGGTACAGGGAAAGCTTCCATGCTTTCATGTGTAATGAAGTTCAGAAAGAACCTCATCTACAACAGTCTTTGGAAAGTGAACAATATTTTCCAACTTCAATAAAATCCAAACTATTTTCTCCTCAATATCTATCTGGCAGGTGTAGATCTACAGCAGCAGCATCACAACTTAGTTTTTCTTCATGGTAGGGGCCTATACATCCACAGACTCTGCTGGTCCATCTGCAGAGGTGGGTGACTTATTGGGCTGACCACTTGTACTGATGACGCAGGCTTTAAAGTCTTTAAGTAAATGCCCATAAACACAGATGGAACGGCTCCTGAGATGTCTATTTATGAGTTGGAAAAACTTTCTACTTTTCTGTAGTTGTAGTATGCTCTATTGCTCGTTCTCTGCATGAACATAAGTGACACTGTAATGTAGATATTTCTGCTGGCTTTAGATTTTTCAGTGATTTAGTAGCTTACTCCATATATTAAATGTACATGGGCAGTCCGTGTATGGCCATGGATAGTCATAACGGTCCATCAAACGTCAGCAAGCCTTTCTAATCTGTTGCAACAACAAATACCTGCTAGAGACATTCTTTATATCTCCAGATTAAATGACATGAAAGGAGAATTAGCACATGTATTGAATAAATGACAGAGAAAAAGACCACCTTGTGTCGGCATAGAGCAAGGAGAATTAAGCTCTTCTTACATTTAATAAGAGGTTGTCACAAGCATCTTGATAATCCTGGTCAAATGGCAAAAAATAATATATTGCAAATGTGAGTACTAGTGTTATACATTCACAAGTCAAAATTGCAACAGAGCAAATAAAAACAATCCACTGTACCGTATAGAATAGACTTACAAAAACATTTTCATGTTCAACCCTTCTCTACTGTGATTTGATTGTTAAAACTTTTCAATCGATGGATTTGTCTTTACCATCTGAAACATAAAATTAGAATAATTGTAATAGTATATAGTGATTACTTTGAAATCCAGATGAGTGTTATTTAAAAAAAACAAAAAAAAAAACAACAGTGTTAAAATCTTGTTGTCTTGTCATTGTCTGTCTATGGTGCGATATAAACACCGACCATATGCTGAATATGATACATGGTCAGATAGCATAGATTCATGTATATTCGATGGAAACGGACAGATTGACCTCAGAGAATATGAGTTTTTGGTCCATTGATCTCCAGCTGTGTACATGACTGTGGTGAGCTCTGGCTACAGTAATCCCTGTTTACAAAGTCCTTCCCATGTGGAGAGCTTTGCTCTCCACATTACACTCTGCAGTGTAATGGAATAAAAACAGAGCCTTTCAGTCATTATATAACATCAAATATTCTGGGAGAAGAAGAGACTGACCCCAAGAAGAAATTAGATCTGCCTGCACATAGAGTTTGAGATTATCTTCTATAAAACATTTATATTCACTTAAAATTCTGATATTTCAATTTCAACTCCAAGGAAGAGTCAGTCTCAAAGACTGCTGGCATATGAAGGATACAGTATCTCTACATTTCAGTGAGGATTCTTCATTTCAGAACCTAGAAATTCAGACTTTCAGCTGGATTTTCCTCAGGAAGAACTCTGAAGATGTGAAAAGTTTCCTCAAATTCACTAAAACATTAATGAACAGAAACTTTCCTCCCAGGGGAGGGCTGTTAGAATCTAGTCAGCAGCTGTAGGTGCTTTAGAAAACTTTTCATGTTCAAGTCTCCACTTTTCTTTTTTTAAACTACTAAAGACTCCAAGTTTAACATCCTGCTGGAAATAGAAGAGACTGTGTTCTCTAGACGTGTTAGACCAAACTGATGTTCAACCTCATGATGGGTATTCAGCTCACAGTCACGGATATCTTTGAAGTCTGTGCCTGTGGTAAATGTCATTTTTTGCAGGTTGATAATAAACCTCAAACACATTCAGACTGACTTCCTATCAGGTTGTTGTAGCGGAACTGTCTCAGTGAATCACAGACCTAAATGGAAAGTTAAACTGAATACTTCAGAGGGGTGTAACTGTGCAGGGTCTGAGTTATCTGAGACTTAATGTCCTTCCCTTCTTCCTCCTCTCTTCTGTCTGATCATTTGTCCCAATCTTCTCTCCAGGAATCTCTGGATGGTGCTGTACAACAAGTTTCTGTCGCAGTGTGTTACTGAGTTTGAAATGAACAGGAATGCGGTGTTTCCTTTAGATTCTCTCTGTTTTTCAGATACTCCAGCCACGTAGGGGAGGACAATGTTCCTTCTGTTGTTCTTGTCCTCTCTGTCCTTTCAGGGATATATTTTTGAGCTTTTGACAAAGGTCCAGTTGGGATTTTCACGTGTCTTGAGTGGTTGTTTGATATGTTTCTGCTCCTTCCATCCTTGTAGGTACAGGCTGTGCTTGGTGCTGAAGGGTTTGGTGTCCCAGAGGGTGGTGGGAAATCAAACAACGGATGGAACACAAACTGTTTTTGTTGTTTTTGCAGTCCAGGTCTGTTTTGTCTTTAGTTTTGTCTGTAGCAACTGAATGTTTGATCGATTGGGATATTTCACATCTTAACCTTCAAAAACTGATGATGGAAAGGTGGTAATTTAATCTAGTTGATTCAAATAAGGTGAGGTTGTTGTCTGCAGCTTTGTCACCAGGTAATGAAGGAAGGAATAGCTGGTTAAGCCTTCTATGGATTTTCATAAAATAGGTTTTCTAACCAATAACTGTAATTTATTTCAATTGTCCTTCAACATTTGACACTTTTTATCATCTATTGCATAGGTCTTCAACAGGGGGGATATATATATATATATATAATTTCTATAAATGGAGGCAGAAGACGTTACCTTTCAGTCAGCACTTCACTCATTCAGCGATACAGGAGCCACCAACAGCCACCGTTTCACACAGAGCACCGCACTACACCTGTCAATCTAAGCCTCCTGTACACAGTAGGCCCCGCAGCTATCACTACTGAGCCAATCACGAGGCCGCATATCACACATTGACTCTGTCAGGTTCCCCGCAATTGGCCGAGAGCCTATTCAGTCCCCAGGTGAAATCGCAGAGGCAAGCTGCAGTATTAGCAGAAGAGGAGCTACCAGTGCAGCTCTTTCCTATCATCACACTGCTGAGGCCAAAATGGATCGCTTTGTCACTGAAACAAAACAGTCCACAAACGCAGGATTGATACCCTTCACCTCACAAACCACCGGCGAAAATGCCAGTGGGGAAGAACCACCTGTTGCTGATATATAGGTATGTTTATGTATACGGTAGTTGCACGGCCACTCTACTGTTGCACATGTTTGAAATAATAATAATAAAAAAAAAAAAATATATATATATATATTATATATATATAAAAAAAATATATATATATAATTATATATATATATTTATATATATATATTAATATGGGATTATTTGAATGACCTAACATTGAATGCAAAATAATAATGTATATTTATAAGTAGCACTAGGCTGAGTTTAATATAGAACACATATAGTAGGTAGGGGGTCACTTCTTAATGTCTCCATCGGTTTGGGGTCCCCTGACCCATGATCTATTGTTTCCATTAACATCATCTACATAGAGAATTCAGTATTAAATCACTCTCTGTGTGACCTTTAAAGGATAACCAGGTAGAACTGATGGAGGGAAAATTGCTTTTCCAAACTTGACACCGTATTCATCTCATCTCATATCTTACTCATGGTCTCTGTAGCTGCAGCAGCCTGTCACGGTGTTGAGCAGAATGACCTTTGACCTTCCATCAGAATGAAGTGATCAGTGGATCATGACTAAACCTCCGGCTCAGTGATTGACCAGTTTTATTACCATCATCATGCTCAGTTTCCTTCTACAACCTTTGTGTGAAAACACTTTCAAGGCCGTGTTTAATTTTTCAGCCGAGCTGTCACACACAGAGAAACCACCGTGGAATGAATAATAACCCAGCCTGGTACAGCACAGCACAGCACAGCACAGCACAGCTCTAGGTCTCTGCTAGAGGTTACAACTGAGAGGAAAGAGAAGGATAGACAGCTCCCAGTGAGTCGACATCACCTCCAGCTGCATCAGGAGAACAGGCTGCTGTGACTGAGCTGAGAAGAGCAGACTGACAGAGTTCAAATCACCAAACAGGACCCGACACAAAGCACTTTACAATGAGAATTTAATCAGGACGCTTTGGATGTTGTTCATTTTCCTGCATTATTGGATGTTTAGTCACTTTAGTCTGCTCAAGTGTCACGAAACCCCTATGCACTGTTTATTAATGTTTAAATAAGAGGCAGCTTGTTCGATAAAAGTGTCAAATAAATGCACTAAAGCCCGTCTTCAATTACTCTCTGACAATCTTAGATTGTTTCTTGGCACGTTCTCCGACACCACAGCTCTTTCATTTTTATCAGGGCAGTTATTTATGCTCCACCGTGATTTTAGTGACTGCAAATAACTATTGGTTCCTTTAAAAAAAACAAAAAACAAATCAGTTCACAGGTCAGTGAGAACTAAAATGTTTTATGAGACGATGAAAGCACTGAGAGTCAGACCAGCACTGTGTGGGAAGCACCACGTTTCTCTGTTTGTGTGCATTTGTGTGAGCTACGAAGGACACAGGTCAGAGCAGCCAGCTAAACAGGCGCCGTAGGGCCCCCGTGATTTAAATTGTTAATTTGGTTTGTTATCTCTCTCCCAGCAGAGTTCTGCATGAGTGCACATAAAAATAGAATGATGCGGAAGCTATGAATTACTTTACTGGGAGCCTACAGTCAAATTAAACATTCAATTTCTAATGTGGGTAAATGCTAATTATTGGAACTCTTTTAACCGTCCCTGTTCTCTTTATTATTATCAGTTGTAAGCTTTTTTTCCCCAAATGCTGCCCCCCTCATGATCTCTCCTTTTCTCAGTCTCAATCAGTATTTGTCAGTGCTTTTACCTATGAGCGTAATGACGAAACCCCATTTGGAATACAGAAGAGTGTCGAGGACATTCAGTCACAGTGAATGCAGTGCTCAGCTAGAAGACTACTATATGACAGAAGACCATGGACCATGTAATGAGGAAATGTACTAGTCCGGCATATAATGATAAATATTGTATTGCCCTGTGCATTAGGTTTGCTGTGCAGACCAGCATAACTTATTTTAGTCCAGCTTCAAAGTGAATCACAATCTGCTCTGTTGTCATGAGCGCCTGGTTGATGTTTAATGATAATAGATGAGTATAACTTTGTTTGGATTGTTTTGTAGCTACGGAAGTTAATGCAGAACCCGGCTCTCCATGCTATGTTGAAAAACACTGAACTTCCTTGATGTTCATAATAAGCCATATAAACAATATGGGTGATTTGAGTTCTCCATGAGCACATTCAATTAAAAAGATAATCAGGTAAATAGTACAGTCAGCAGCTTTTGTCACGAGGTTTTGCGAGACCCTGGCGTTGTCATGGAGGAGGGCAGGGGGGTGCTTTCTTAATAAAGAACTGATACATCACATCAACTAAAAACAGCTCATACCGTTAATGAAATGTCTGCACGTAGACACGCGTTTGTCATTAAATTACCATAATGATGCTTTGGATTTAGCAATAATTAGCAGCAGCCTGTGCAGTACAGAGTGTATACATGAACACAAAATGTAATGTTGTTGAGACGTGACATTCTATGTACAAACGTATGTAAGTTTTAATAAGGTATCAGCGATTTTAACTGTACTAGCTAGCTCTTAATAAAGTTAAGCTCTTAATAAAGTTAAGCTAGTTTGCATTCACGTCTGATTGCTAGTCTTTACCAGGTTTTATTTATTTATTTTTTTGATATTTTATTTTAGTTTTTCAGAGAACTTACAAACCACACAAGGACAAGGACCACCATAGTATTAACATTGTATAGGAAACGCTGAGTCAGCCTCATTCACGTTTTTTTCATCAGACTTTCATGTTACTAATGCTGCCACCCCACTAAACATTTTTACAGCCTGTTACAAAAACGATATTGGTCTCACTAGTTTATTTCACTATTCATGACAACTGTACGGGGGATGAATTTTTTCTAACTAATTTGTTTATTTTTTTTATGAAAGTTTAAAATTCTGTATAATTACGGGAGTTCCTGCTTTGAGTGACCAACAGTAGCCTGAGCTAACAGGTAGCAGAGAGTTGGGTGGGTGGGTCTCCACGTCCATATTTGGAATATCCGCCATCCAACACTGATGACTGGGTCTCATTTTCGAGGTTCAGAATCCAACAAGTGGTGTCATGATGGGTTTGTCCATATTATATACAGTCAATGGTCTTAATATGTAGTTCTGTCTTTGTCAGTTTGTTTGTTCTTCTTTCCTGCTTTCCCACTGTTTACCAATTTTACCTGGTTCTGAGGATTTTCCTTAGAAGAACCAGGGTCCTTCATTTTTTGTGTGTGTTTCCTTCGATTGCACTAACTTCTGTTGGACTGTTTGGATGCATCTTGCCTTATCTTTGTTGTGCCGTTCGTTCCTTTGTGTTAAGAGAACACATAGCATGGCTGATTCAAACATGTGGTCGTAGGCAGAAGTCCCTTCCATTTCCATGTTTTGCGCTCTATTGGAAATATCCACATTGTTTTGAAGCCACATTCTGTCCACCTGCCTCACTTTAAACTTTTCTTTCATCTAAACAGTGTCTATATGGACCCAACCCAATTTACTGGTGATTCCATTGTTGTTTCCACTTTAAGAATCCAGTCTCAAATTTGACTTGCTTGACCCCAATATGTCTAACCACAGTCCCATTCACAATTTCCCCAACTCCAAACTCCAAAATACACTTCAGAGTCACAGATGCGTGGAATAGGTTTCACTTATCCGCAGCAGATATGACAGGTTTTGATCTTTTTATAACTTGAAGGGAATTGTGTGAGAATGGGGGGTGGGCACAAAGGCTCTTAAAATGTATACTGAATGATACCAGAATACTTATTGGTTGTCATTGTACCTGTTAAATGAATAAACACAAAGAGCCAAAAAAAAATTTCAACCTAAACAGAGTCTGTTCATTAAATCTTCTGCAAATTAAGGAAATGTTTTATTCTGCTCTGGCAACTTTGGAGGTGGCATGTTGGTGCAGTGGTTTACACTATTAGCTGAAGGCAAAATGGTTTTTGGTTGGCTGGACATCTGTGGCCCTTCCGTGTGCATGCGCTCTCTCTCTGTGCCTACGTGGGCATTGTCCAGATGCTTTGCCTCCCTCCCACAATCCAAAGACTAACATGGAAGGTTAATTGGTAATTCTAAATTGGCCATAGGCGTTCCAGATGGTCTGGCGACCTGCTCAGGGTGTACCCTGCCTCTCACCCAGGGCCAGCTGGAACAGGCCCCAGCACCACCCAGCGCTAATAGATGAATGGATGCTGAATGTAGCACATTTTTTAAAAGAGCTATGTGTTCTCCTCTGCACTAAACACACATTTGTCCGCGGTGAAGTGAAGCAGATATTTAGGGTTCAGTAAACATGAAAAAACGGCACCGCCTCAGTTTGACTTTGTCGGTAAAAGCAGCGAAATGTTTGTCAGTGGGACTCTGATCTCAGAACAGAGAGAAACATGTCCTGTTGTAGAGTCACTGCAGTGAACACAAGAGACCTTATCATCTCTGAGAATGCATCTACGCGGTTTGGTTGTAGTTTCACAAAGGGCAGCTCCCTTTTACAAGTATAATGACCATAACACCGATCAGACAGGCAAGCTGGAAAGAAAGTGCGCAACGAAAACACTTCATTGTATTTGTCAAACTGTGCATAAGAAGTGATAAGCAAAGACATCATTTATTGCATTTATGTGCCTGAATGTCTGCATGGATGTTGTGCAGTAATAACAATGGGATGATGCATTACCCGTCACACAGAAAATGTGTTTATCTCACTCTTGAACTCTTAATCTAAATTGATGGAAACGTTTGATTCAAAGCAAAGCAACATCTATCGGACATCTCCGTTAAAGTTGATAAAGAGATAAGAAGTTCTAGCCGCCATTCATCCCACAGTGACTGTGCTCCACTTTGGTTCGCGATCTCGTTTCATTATTTGATATCTGATGTCATTACTTAATTACGTGCGATTATCTTGGAGTGTGTGGGAGATGAAGAATGAGTCACTCATGTCATTAGCTTTGTTATCTAAAGCTGACAATCTGTCATCCAGCTGAAACCTTCCTGTGATGACTCTAGCTTTGTCTATGACCCTCATTACACAGTTCAGGGGAGAAATTGAAGCCATGAAGGCGCAGCTTCTCTCTAAATGCAAATTAACGGCTTTAACTGACAGAGAGTCAGTGCAGCACTTTGTTGATTGGTATAGAGTGACTGACTGGATGGCGTACACACTGACTTATTTAAGAAGAACAGAAGTGGAAAACATTCATCAAAGAAGAAGCATTATATAGATCAAAGAGACAGGACTTCAATTCAGGTTTGGGGGAACTTTTTAGCTCTTTATTTGGGTGGATAAAAGCATGCTTTGGGTTGCCTTTGTACCCGTTTCTCTACCTACAACACCTTGGCTATATTCCAGGGGGTTTCAAACTGTAATAGAGGCATGGAGGGACAGGCGTGGCGGTCACATGTCAGAGGGATACAGGTATGTTTACGGTTTGTATCCTAAAACCAACAGTTCTACTAGGAAGTGACTTTTAGTGTCACCAACTGGGGTATTAACCATGATGTTCACATTATTAGTCTCTGACTTTCTGACATGTTATTGTCTCTGAAGCCCATCGTCCAGAAACCTACTCATGAGTCGCCAGAGCATCATCAGAGTTTTATATTTTATCAAATAGTATAGTTCTTCAATACATCCAGTGATTTATATCAAAAAGAAACTGACTTGATTTTTACAAAACGTGATAAACCAGTGGTGACATTATACTCACACAAATGAATGTGGTGGTTCCCAAAATAAAATGCTGTTGAAAAAGATATAAACATACCTGTCTTAGAAGTAAAAGCAATTTACACCAAGTGTTGCTAAAATATCCCTTTGCACTTGAGCTGTTTTTTATAGTTACATGATCTCTAAATCGTAATTGTATGGGACACAGCTCATAATTATATACAGTGAAACATTAAATATAATGTACAACTACAGAGAAGAACTGTGACAAAGGATTGAAAAAATGGGAATCATGCAACGTGACACTTGAATAGAGAAGCCTTTTCCTAACCCATTATACAGCATCACTGCCTCAGTATTTTCTAGCATCAACAATAGACTCAAGAAGAAGGTTATGTTTTATCCGTACCTCTCTGTAGATCAAGGATGCTGACCACTCCGCTGGATCTAAGAGGGTTATGTTGCTAACCTCTTCTCTGAGTGTGTTTCTCTGTGGGTGTGCGACATGGAAAATCTTGTGAGATTGGTCCTTGAGGGGAAATGATCAATGGGATCAACAGCAGCGTGTTGATGTTGCTTCAGTGACACAGAGAGTCAACAGCTGCTTGCCTCACTAACAGCCTCCACATACTTGCATGTGTATCAGCACAGAAACATCAGAAATCTGACCTCCTCCCTTTTTCTCAGGATGAGTACTCCTTTCTCAGGGATCTCCATTTATTTTTCAAACCATACAACTAAAATGCAGGAAAGCGTTTTACCTCACAGTCCAAAGTGTTCTTCTTATTTTTATTTATTTTTTTTTAAGTCAACCCTTCAGTTTCAACACAACTTAAGCTGCAAATTCAAATCCATTGAGCACAGGCCTTTGGTTTTCAGATTCCCTTATGAAAAATCATCCTGTAGTGGAAGCTGTGTCCTCGGTTTAACTTCATCTTGTCCAGCAAAGCAGTTGTAGATCCAAACGTGATCTGATTTAGGTCGAGTATCAAGAGAACATGTTTCTGATACTTCTATATCACAGGGAGAAGAAATACATCCTCTAGAAAGAGCATCACTCCTCAGCAGTGTACTTGCCATAGTAGCAGTGGTGTAGTGTGAAGGATGCACATATGTGCAGTAAACAAGGTTTGACACGCAGGCAGCTGTATACTAGAGAAACAAGAAGGCTGTTAAGTCTAGTCAACACTTAAACGTCAAAGTGGATGTAATTTTTCTGACTAGAAATGCCAAAGATGTTTTTTCTCTAGTCATGAAGTGGAACTCACACATTACTGTAAGCAAAATAAATAACATAATGTTGGAATGTCATGGAAGGTTTACAGGGTGTTGACCACATTGGATATATTTTATATATATTTTCTCTGGATAGTGTAAATCATTAGGGACACACCGGTATGGCTTTTGTCAGACTGACAATAAGATAAAGTACTTAGTGTACATACGTTTATTTGCCATTACCAAGAAGCAACATGTCGAATTCGTTTTCAGATCACAGCTTAACTAAAAAATAGTTAAATATCCTGCATCTTCAGCATATCTTCAAATGAGCCTGCTATTTCTTGACTCGTGTGCACACCTCTGAACTGGTTTGTATGTAAAACTGTGCTGAGTAAAATCCTAACTTGTCCACTGCACCGTTAAACTGATGAGAAGCATTGGGCTGATGCAGTCATTGAGTGATCACTGGTGAAGCTGAAGGCCAGAATGTCAACAGTCTTTACATTTGCGTTCAGTCATCTATTACAGTGTATTATCAACAACAGCTGGTCATCAAGACCAGTACGTAGTACGAATTTTAGGTGTTTGTCCAGGGGTTGTCTCTGGTCGTTTTCTCTTTCTTATTTAGGTCAAAGTTGGAGTTGGTTGGTTGTATGCATATACAAGTACGCGCCGTATGTGCAGCTCGGGGTACACTTTGCAAAGTGAAACGGCATACGTTCTCTGCGCCGCTAACGGGCTGATGCCAGTCAGCTTTAAAATATCTGTGCTGCATTTTTTTTTTTTTAAAAGCTCCCAGGTGTGTTCATGATTGGACTGCAAGTTCACTCCCAGCAATGCTGAAGTGATTTATTCTTTCAGAGGCTGCACAGGGCTGCATCCCTTTGCCAGAGTGTAGGTGAAGAGGTCTTCTGGTGAGTGTTTGTCTCCCGGCTGTCAAGAGTCTCTGAAGTCCATTCAGTCCATAATAAGTCCTCTCACATTCACTAAAAGCAGCTTTTTGGAGGGCACATCAGAGTGACAGTTTCATTATGTATAAAAGTGTATATACAGTACATGTATTCATTTATATTCATTGTTATATATTTTACATGTGGATAATGCATTTTCAGACAATTATTTGCGCCATTATGTAAATTGAGGATTGTAGATTGGTGAAAGTGCTTTTAAATACAGGTGGAGAGTTGGCAAGGTGCAAGGAAAGCATAACAGGGGGAGGAGGAGGAAGAGGAGGAGGAGGAGAGGTTGACTTAATGCAGGTTTGTATTTGATGTGAGTTGTGATTGGTGGATAGACTGGCAAAGTGTGACCCCTTGTGTTCAGTCTGAACTAAGACTTCAGTCACAAACGCATCAAGCTCAACCACCTAAACTGTGGTGGTTTTTCATCTTAACCGAGCCCTTAATATTGAGACGTGCAGCATAACTGCATGAGATCACTTGAAATCAGAAACAACCCCTCCTAACTGGGGACACACTGTACACTACTGTGCGCTGATACCGTCTGAAGAAGTGGAAACGCTGGTGGGAAAAGGGGAGGGGGGCGTTAAATATGTAAGAGAGGGAAGCATTTTGAGACAGTGCCCTATAAAATATTAATAACAACCAGCTCTGAACCTATTTGTTTAGTGTGAATAAAGAAGCGATTCTGCTGATATCATCAAAAAGTAGTTTTACCTGTGACAGGGAGTCAAATCGCTCACTACTACTGATATTGCAAATCTCTGCCTCCACCGTTTTCATTTTCTTTCTTGTATTTTTGTAGAGTCAGTGAATTTTTTAGTGACATTCGCCTTTCTCTCTTCGTCGTTTCATTTCAAGTCATTCACTTTTTCATCTCTGCGCCCGATGTTTCTTTGAAGGAAGTGCAGTGTTGGCTCACTTCTCGGTCATATCTGGCCACGCAGGGAAAGTCGATGCCAGGCTTTCACTTTTGAGCTTGACTTTCATTTGTCCGACCACTGCAGCTCGTGTTTGCTCTTTATTCACTATACGTAATAACAGTTAGACACGCAATACTTGTGCAACCCTGCCCAGCACACGGTGATTAGAAGGTCCCTCTGACCTCTCTGAACAGAGGTGTTGAGACCAGCAGTTTGACAGTCTTTCTTCACATTGCGGTGGTTTCTTCCCCTTTCCGTACGCCTGCTCCCATGCCCTCTATTTTTTAAGAACTAGTTGAAATATTTATTTGCGTTAGTGAGCAAAACCCTCCAGAACTGACCTCAACTCTCGGTTATAGTAACTGATGTAAACTGCGCAGCGCAGATGAAAAATTGGAAACATTTGCTGTTTATTTAATAAGTCTTGTTTTGAAGGATTTTATTTCAAGCCATAATTTGGACCATTTACCTCTAATTAAAACGCAGCTAAGGCAAGGGAAGGGAAGCGTTTCTCACTTATTGAGCTGTTTCCTCCTAATTATAGGTACGTGTATACCCTCCATCTCAATCTCAGTGGGAGGCCTGGTGCGGACTCCACACAAAACAACTCCAGCTGGGCCTTTTACCGCTTTTAGATGAAGCCAAAGCAAAAACTGAACGACTGCAAGTTTCATACATACATAAAATGATTAACTGACCTTTTCATCAGCTCCTGCATCATTGCTGCTGCTGTAATGGTACGTTTATTTAATTGACTGAAACATGAACTGCACTTAAATGCACAAGAAGCGTTTAATAAGAAAGAAAACCAAGAGTTTACTTCTTAAATGACAAGGAGGAAATATTGACTATACTCGTTTTTTACTAAATGGGTTTAACTCCAATTAAGAAAAAAAGAGAGGATGAAGAGTAACAGATGTGTTTGGCAAAAATATATCAGGAAAATGTTATTTTAGAGCAATTAAACAACTAAAATGCAGTTGAAGAGCAGACTTTCAGGTTTAATTCAAGGGGTTGAATAAAAATATGAAACATTTAGGAATTACAACCATTTTTATACAAAGTCGTAACATTACCATGAACAGAATGTTAGTTTTTAATATTTTGTTGAGAATCCTAAAGTCTGGAGCCCATGGATATCGCCAAATGCTGGGTTTCCTCCTTTGTGATGCTTTGCCAAGCCTTTACTGCAGCTGTCGTCAGTTGTTGCTTGTTTGTTAGTTTTCATGCCTTAAGTTTTGTCTCAAATGCTTGCTCTATCGGGTGGAGATCTGGTGAATGACTCAGACATTGTCGAATATTCCATTTCTTTGGTTTAAAAAAATAAAAATAAAAACTAATTCCTGGGTTGCTTTTGCTGTATGTTCTGGGTCATTGTCCATCTATATTGTGAAGCGCCATCCAATAAACTTTAGTGCATTTGGCTGAATCTGAGCAGAAAGCATATCCCTACATGCTTTAGAATTTATTCGACTGCTTCTGTCTTCTGTCACATCATCAATAAAACACTAGAGACCCAGTGCTGTTGGAAACCATACATGTCCATGCATCACACTGCCACCACACGGCTTTACAGAAGATGCGGTGTGCTTTGGGTCATCAGCTGTTCCAAGCCTTCTGTATTCTTTTGTCTTTCCATCATTCCGGTACATTTTGATCTTGGTTTCATCTGTCCAAAGAATGCTGTCATAGAACTGGGCTGGTGTCTTTTGATGTTTTTAGACCAAGTCTAATCTGGACTTTCTATTTTTGATGGTTTGCGCCTTGTAGTTAACCCCCTGTATTTACTCTTGTGAAGTCTTCTCTATTAGGTAGACTTAAATGCTGATGCACCTACTTACGATCATCCACCACTGCTGTCTTCAATGATCATCCAAGTGTTTTTGAGTTCCAGAGGTTAACAGTGTGTTTTTCTTGTCTCAGAATTTACCAAACTGTTGCTTTGGCCACTCCTAACATTTCCGCTATCCCTCTGATGGATTCCTTCTTTTTGTTCAACCTGAGGATGATCTGTTATTCTTTCTTTGAGATCTCCTTTGGCTGCACATTGTGGGTTCACAGCAGCAAAAGCTTCTGAATGCAAATGCCACACCTGGAATCAACTCCAGACCTTTTACCTGCTTAAATGATGACAGATTAATGAGGGAACTGCCCACGTAGCCCAGGTAATAGCTTTTGAGTCAATTGCGCAATTACTTTTGGTCCCTTGAAAATGAGGCAGATAGATATTAAAGAGCCACAATTCCTAAACCTTTCCTCCAATTTGGATGTGAATACCATCAAATTACAGCTGTGAGTCTGTACATTAAGCATCTTGAGTATACAACTACACCCCGAACAAACATATTTTTGTATACAGCTGATATAACAATACTTGTGTCAGTGTCCAAATATATATGGATCCAAATGTATGTGTTGCTTGAGTATGAAATTGTAAAATCAGACAAGACGCTGTGAAGGTCAGGGTGTTTGGAGTAGCTGGGATTACACTTACTGGGTGTCGGGGACTGCTGAGTGTAGGTGAAGCATGTTGTATTAGCTGTCACGGCCTGAGAAGTACAGCGGTAACACACCCCACTGATCTACAGTGTTTAATGGACCCTGAACCTGTTGGGAGCCACTGAAGAATTTGAGCAGAACCTGAGATCATTTGTGGGAGACGAGCAAGTGTTTGTTCTAGTGCTTAGCTTTATGTACGGCTCCACAAAAAGTATCATTTACAGGCTTTGTCAGATCACATCTTTTGTTAACATCCAGAGAACCTGATTTGTGAGTAATAAGTGACAAGATCTGTGACAAAATAAGTGACAAGAACATAAATTGCTTTACTGAGGCTGTTCGGGCATTACACCCAGTACTCTTGACTTGACAGCCATGTGTGCTCTCTAAACTCTGCCAGCTTTGATCCTTTTTTTTTTTTCTTTTCTTTTGCTGGTAAAAAAAAAAAAATAAAGACATTATACCTCTTCAGAAATGCTGTTAGCCCTGTTGAAAATGAGCTGTTTCAGGTTCTTTCTCCACCCACTGCCTGTTCTGGTAGGAGACTCTCTCTGCATGTACGTATGCTGTTCAGCGAGGGGTGGAGAGGAGCGGCAACTGACATGCATGTGGCTGAGGAAGACATTCTGTCTCTTGTAGTGTTCTGAGTGAGCACTTTACAGGTAAATCACGTCAAAGCCACTGACTTTGGCTTATGTCAAATGTGTGGAGATTTTATTGCAGGTATTATATCAGGGTTTTAGCAGCACAGAGCTGCAGCTTGGATATCACGTAGGAGTAAGTGCTGGTTAATATCTAGTTTTGACTTTGTTATTATATGTGTGTGTGTGTGCGCGCATGTGCATGCATAGATATGTATGTATAATAAATCATTCTGTCTGTTCTATATAGACTGACCTATACCATAGTTGTGACATTCCACTTTTTTTTTTTTTTTTTTTTTTTTTTTACTGGGCCTTTTCTTAGAGAATCAGAAATCATGAAAACACAATTTGCTTCATCTCTAACATTCTGACTTGCCTTTATACTAATTTCCTCATAATGTTTTGCCTGATCTAATGCATCAGCCATCAAGGAAATCTGCCTTTTTACAACATGGAACATTTTCATTGTTTTTTTAACAGCGCACTTCTAATGTCACAGCATTCAATTCTCCTTGCTTGAAATTAAAATGTAAGCCTCACATCAGAGTGTGTATTTAAGGTGACTGAACAGTGAGGCCCACAGTCGGAACTAATTTGAACATTTTGACGGGCTGTTGATTATATTCTCACCTCTCTTTTTCTCAGTAAAGAAGTGAAACTGAAACTGTTAAAAGAGAAATGTTTAATTTCTCAGAAAAATCAATGTAGCCGTGTTCACTGTTCTGTGTTCCATTGTTCACTGTCTACCGAGAAGCTCCAGGATTTTCCACTTAATGGCACTGTAACACTAATTATAAAACTTCACTGGCCAATACAATAGATTGTTTGTTTTTTTTAGTCTCAGTGAGGAAGAGCACACAGTCTTCCAACACTAAAGATTATAAAATGCATTATCTGAAGAGAGAATATAATGCTAATGGCTGCTAATGGATTGTACCTGCAGTGACGAGTGCACAACTAGTAGCTTAACTGGCCCCATGCATTTTCTCTGTGTTTGAAATCAGATGTGTTTTGCTTTAGATGTGTATGATTCCCACACCACAGGATGAGAAATCCAATTCTGAAAATGATTTTAAAAAAACATGGCTAACAGAGAGGTAGCTCGGTTTCGCCCTGTAATTGCAAAGCCACACCCTCCCTCCAGTCAAGTCATTGAGTCAAGTCATATCTAAGACAAAATAATTTCCCTCCTTTTAAAACCTGTTTCATTCCCCTCTGAGGGAAATCTCAAACATATGTTGGTCTTCCACCGGTGGGCATATCACATTTCATGCTGCTAGGACCAGAAGTACTGTGGAAATGTGGTAATTACTCAGGATGGGGAATAGTGTCTAGAGGGAAGGTGAAGCTATTAGTCTGGTGTTTTCTTTAATATCCTCTGCCAGCCCTCTGTGTACCCTTTGACTGGATTTCCCCAGCGAGGCGCTAGAATTAAAAGGTGTTTGGGTCTTCTCTGGATAGACGGGCTACCAGTGGCGCTGGGTTAGATCAGTTTCATCCGCATGCTTAGATCCTGTTGGTGTCTAATCTCCAAAGCACTGGTTCCAGTTTTCAGTTTTCCAGATCACTGGAGCGTCACAATCAATGTCTCCTTACGAGAGTGATTCTTTAGATTTGACCGGCCCACAAGGTGAAGTGTAGTTGCAATTGAAAACAGCAAAACATCACACTGTGAAGTCTCTAAAAGATCAACATTTTACTGTACAGACCTGGTTTCCTCTTTCTTAGCTCTTGGTTGACATACTTCCACTGCCTAGTTCGTCTTCCAGGACTGTCTGTGTTGTCCAAATCTTCCATGTTTTACATGTATCTAACCACAAAATGCTGCCATTTTTTTATAATTGTGTAGAGGAGATGGTCTGAAATCTGACAATATTAAAACCCTTATGGTAGAATTATTTATAACGTCAAAATCTAACGTGTTTAGTGCCTGATGTATATAAATATTGTAGTTAAATCTGTGAAGTGCGTATATGCAGCTGCCTATTGCAGTTGACCTCTGCACATCTTTTACATTTTGTAGTGAAACTCCAATGCATTATTTGTGCTTTCTTTTAATACCAGCTATTTGATGGAGACGAAAGAGAATTCTGAGGTAATTCTAAGACTGGGTTACTCTAGAAGGTTTTGATGTATAGTGAAACAGCCAGGGTGAAAGGGAAAGGGAAGGTTCTGCTGTTTAACTTGATATGTTAAACAGCACAGATCTGTCCCTGATAGGGAGCTCAAACACTTATCGAGCCATGAAACACCAGTGTATGACTGAGTCAAGAAGGGAGGAAAGAGTAGTTTGCAGAATAGAGATCAGTCGTCATGTAACTACTTTTATATACATCGATCAGCCACAAAATTAAAACCCACTGATAGGTGAAGTACATAACATTGACCAGCTTGTGACTATACAATGTTCTGCTTAGAATCTTTTGGGCCTGGCTTTCATGTGGATGTTATTTGTGCCACCTATCTAGACCAGACCAGGCCCCCCCACCCCATAGCAATGACACTCACACTAAAATGCTTTAGAAACAACTAAAACACATTAAGAACAGCACAAAATGTTGACCTGGCCTCCAAATTCATTATATCCCAAACAGGTATCAGTGGGATGATCCACAGAGGCCCCTCCCTTCAACCCATAGGACCCAAAGACCCCCAGTAATGACATCCTGTTACCAGACACCACAGGACACCCTCAGAAGACCCATGTCCATCCTCTGATGGCTCACAACTGTTTTGGAGACACAAGGGAGACGTACACATTATTAGGAATGTGGTCATAATGTTATGCCTGATCGGTGTATACGAATATGTGAACAGCATTGTTACAAAGCTCTACTCTTGCCCATACTTCTGATACGCGCCGTTTGTCTCCACAATGACGACTTCATAAGTGCCTCAACCAAGTGTAATGTCTGTGGAGATGGAGGCAGAGCTGCGTGCCGATTAAAGTTATGATTAAATTTGATGTAAGTTCAAAATAAATTTTCTCATTAGCATTTTATCACACAGTGGAAAGGCGCAGTCCTGCCATTTAACTGAGGAGAAAGGATGTCAGTTTGGATGTTAATTGCATCTGTTATGTTCTGAGGGTTAAAAGGCGTCATATCATTATCTTGGATGAGCTGGTGATTAACTGATGTGATGTGCATGGATGTAGTTACTTGCTGGAGACGCTGTGACTTTAATTTGAATCCCTGGCTCATTTTGTCTGAGATCTCTTCTTAACAACAGCACAGCTACTGATTCCTTGTGGAGTAAAAAAAGGGAATTATTTTTTTAACTGATGGAGGTTGGTGTAACTTTAAAAAGTCCCTCTGCTCCTCTTGCTCTGTCTGATCTGCTCTGGTTTCCATCTTAGTTGTTTTCCTGTGTGTGGACAGACATGCTGCAAGGATTGTTGGCTGTGGGGAACCCTCTTCCTGAATGTACTTTGGTACTTAAGGACTCGAATACAGTTTTTTTTCTCCCCCGAAGTGACAAATTAAGCTCCCTGAACAAGTTGAAGATTTCACACGGGTGTCTGCCAGTGGTGACTTTGCCTCTGAAATAAATCTTTGTAATGGTTGAAAACACTGGTCAGTGATTTCCCCCATGTGGTGATGGAAGGTACAGCACAGACGGGGGACGCAAAGTACGTTTAATATTCAGGGGTATTTGCTGAATCATTCTGTTTCCTCACAACCCCGAGCGAATGCTTTGCATTTTGCTTTGCAGGGTGCGCGCTATCAAATTCAGGTGTGTGTTCAGGTCATGTCATCGCATAAACTGTACTCGCTCATGTCAAGCCTCATCTCGTCAGACAGTAATCACCCGGCGCTCTTATGCCGAGAGTAGATGAAATGTTTCTCATTCAGTTCAGCCGCACATTGCTCCAGGAGGCCGGCACTGACGGATGAGTCTGTGGTTAGGACCTTGTCAGGATTTCCCCCAAAAAATAGCAGACACTGCTGGAACATCAGCTGTTGGTTGGAAGAGGAATCAGGTCTATCCATCTGATTGTACATTTGTCACAATGCAATGTAACGTATTTAACAGAAAGACTGTGAATAAGGTATATGAGCTGAAAGCAGAGGGAGACCAAGTAAAAATGAGGGATGATGACAGAGGAACGCAAACGTGTTCAGTTTTCAGAGAGTTCAGAGTGAAAATTGGGTTTTGTCAAAAAAAGCCTGGTTAGAAATTATCACGAGCATGTCTGTATGTGCGCTCTATGCACCTTGTTAAGTGATTTAAATACGTCCACCTCAAATAGAGAAAAAACAATTCTTGCTTTTATTTCATCTGTGCTCGAAGCCTTTTGTCTGCGCTCCTCAAACTAAGCAATGATCAGGTCTCACTTTTTGTTTGCATTTACTTTACCTATAAAAGACAATCGCAATGTGACAAATGAGACGGAACTGAGGCGTGACTGAAGAAATGAAACCCGGATTCATCTATCTGTCACTGGATAGAGAGAGAGAATGAGAGATGCAGAGAGGGAAAGGTGAAATAAGAGAGTCAGTCGACGGAATAGCTCTCGGCAAAGTTTCTCTTGTCCACCAGCACTGGAATATTGGCAATCTGTCTCTGTCTTTTTTTTCCTGTCTCAAGCTCAGTCAAAGAGCACATGCAAAGGCAGAGCTGACAAGCAGGCGCAGGGTTTAAGGTTTGCCAGTGAAATAAAGCTACAAATATTCAAAAAGAAACAAAGTATCTTACTGCTGAGAACCTCTTTTGTTGAACTGAGATTTCAAATTTCTCGGAATCTAACAATTAATATTTTTCTCCTCCCTCTTTTTCCGATTGGAGCAAAGTTTGATCTGGATCTTGTCCTGCTTTGCAACTGTTCTTTCCACTGATTTTAACTGCATGATCATGTAGGCACTTTTGAATTTGAGCGTTGGCTGTAAGATCATTTCTGGTTTGGTTGTATTTTCTCCTCCGGGAGGAATGGTGTCCACTGAGGCACTGCCTCCATGTATCTGTCAGGGAGTGCGGATAGTAACTCCAGATGGTACTGTTGCTGTTGCTGGCTGTTGGTGAGCAGCCAGGCCATCACAAAATATCACATGCATCCTGAATGAACAAAGCTGTGGTTACGTTTTTGAAGGATGAGCCTCTTGTTCATCAGCTGATTGAGAGGCCATTAAGAGTCATTAGGGACTTATTTGTGCAAGTCTTCCCGCTGTCACTTGCTTCCACGCGGAAAACCGTATCCGCTGTTAAGTAATGACTTGTTAGAGAATGATCTCCGTCCATTTGGGAAAATGGCAAGTAGATTTAAAAACGTAAGTTGACATGTTCACATGTACCAAAACAATCTTTTTTTTGTCCGTGTCCCTTGGCATTGATGGAATTTCTCCATCAAGGTGGATCCATTTCAAAACCACATCTAATTGTAGAAAGGCTGTAGTACATATCCCAGGCCAATGTGTAGCGCTGTTTCTGTTTTTAGCTCCTTACAGTGGCGAAGCAACAGTATGTATTGGACCTAGCCACCCAACAAGGGTCAGTTTCTGATGCAGCACCGTCGCAGGCCTGTAGACCACCATTGATGTTGTTGTCATGAGATGTCGGGGGCTACAGGGGCGAGGGGTGGGGTGATGACATCACTGTGTTTGTATCAGGTGTCCACACGGAATGAAAAAAAGAATTTGTGGAGGCTGTGTATTTGTCTTTTTTTCTCTGGTTCCTGAATTCAAAAGGTGTGGATCCACTTACCGAAAAATCTGGGTCTGTCGTGACGGTCGGCAGAAAGACTCATGGTTTCACCCAAAAATCGTTTAACAGGGCCTTAAACATGTGAAGTCTCTGAGGAGACAGGTGTTCCTAGACTAGAGGGGTCTTTTAAATATGGCTCTTATATGGTCTATGCAAGTTTGGGACACATGAAATGTTTTGAAGGTGGTGATGTGGGACATAAACGTCCTGTGTGTCCACTCAAGCAGCAGGAGGTAATCCGTGCTCCTGCAGTAGTGATGATGGAAGCGGTGCCCATGGCACAAAATCTGAGCTCCCCTCAGTCTGCAGACATCAATGACAATTCCCTGTTGCTTGAACATGATGAAAGAACAGTCACTCTTGTAAAGATCTGACTGTCAGTGAAGGACATGGGTTGTACAACAGACTGGCTTCACGTCAGGGAGATGACATGCAAGATGATTACGAGTCAGATAGTGTAGCAACTGCTGAGAATTCTAGTCGGCCTATGGATCTTTATCCTTTGAAGGAAATGAATCCATTCTTGGCTGAAACTTTCAACAGATCAGTAAAAGTGAGTGAGTACTTCAGCGGCACAAGTAAATTCATTAGATCTGTTAATGTGTTGAAAACACCGGTTGGTCTCAAGAAGCACATTACTACTCTGAGGAGAAGTAGTGGTAAAACTACTGGAGGAACAAGAAAGCAAATGATCACGCATCACAGGGTGTTTCTCTCTTGCCACTGTTCTGTTTATTTCTGCATACCTGTATCTCTTTTAGGGATCTTACAGCCTCGGTAATGGAACAAATGTCAGTGCAGGGGTAGCTGTCCTTAATTAAAACAAATAGAAGTGTTAAAATTTATGCTCCAAACAATGGAGTAGGCGGAGTAGTGTTTTACACCCTTCTAAAAAGTTCTCAAATTACCATCAAGATCACATCATTATTGGTGGTGATTTTAACCACACTTCAGATCGTACTGTTGATAGGGTTGGTGAGGAACCACATCCACAATCATCCCAGACCCTTAACACAGCTGTACTTCAGCTTGACCTGTTGGACACTTTTAGGTTAAAACATCCACAATCCCAAGAATAGCCATGGGTTAGGGCTTGTAATAACCAGGAGAGTGCAGCCAGACTAGATAGAATCCAGTTGGACTTACAGAACAGAGCCAGAGCTTGGACAGTTTTAACTTAAGTGTAAAACTAAAAACGCCATCTTTGTTTCCCTGAAGTTGTAGTGGGAAGTTGAGAAAGCACAGATTCATGTTTTCTGTCAGTGGTACGCCTCCCATTCCTCAGCTGGGATAAAAACGGTAATGAGAGTTAAATATTAAAAACACTGAAGAGGGCTCACACAGGACCTCAGACCCCACCACTGGTCCCCTGCGCAGGAGAAAAGGATGGAGTTGAGCTCACTCTTGCATGAGGGGGTTAAAGGAGCTCTTGTAAGATCTAGCTTCCTTCAACTTAAAGACATGGACGCCCCAAGCCCTTTTCTCTCCAACCTTGAGAGATCGGCAGCAGGAAGGAAATTGACGACAAGTTTAATGCTACCGGGGGGGAATAACCACCAATCCAGCTGAGATGAGGACCCATGCAGTGGACTTTTATACTGACCTATTTGTGGCAGAATCTCGCAACATGGAGAGCCGGGGGGAGCTCCTGGAGGGACATGATTTATATAACGTATTGTAGCACATTGGGATCCCTTCCAGTGTGATGTCAAAGAGCAATAGCCTCATTGTTACCCAAAAAAGGCCATTTGGCTTCATTAAAAATTGGAGGCCGGTTGCTTTGCCTTGTTTAGCATATAAGATACTGTCCAGAGCTTCATCAAATAGACTCAAGGAAGTGCTTGGAAACCATTCAGGATTGTACATGGTGTGATGGCTACCAACAAGCGTGCATTGATCCTGGGAAGAGGGATGAGTGTTTGTTTTGCTTTCAGACTGAAACCCTCGCTCATTTGTTTGTGGAGTGGCCAAGGTTGAGAAAGTTGTTTCGGGGATTTGGAGAGTTCTTTTCATTTGAAATGTTTGAAAGTATTCTGGTTCTGCCAACTTAGTTATCTGACTCATACGAAGGAACATGACCCAGAACTCTGGGAGTGCGTAGCTGGTGCGAGTTTTTGAGGTACTGTTAAAGTCCCAGCTTAGGGTGGAGTATGTATTACTATGAAATAACATACAAGACTTCACCTATACATGGGTAGTCAAGTTGGGGTGGAGAGGTTATTGTAAATTTATGATCTGAGAAAAAAGGCTAAGTTTATTGTTTAATTCTTGGTGTATTTCATTTTTTTTTTCTGTGCCCCTTGTATTTGCACCAATATTTAGGTGATATGTTTTTTTATGGCAGTGTTTAATAAAGGGACTTTGGGAACCAAAATCCTCTCCTCTCCTCTCCTCTCCTCTCCTCTCCTCTCCTCTCCTCTCCTCTCCTCTCCTCTCCTCTCCTCTCCTCTCCTCTCCTCTCCTCTCCTCTCCTCTCCTGTTGATTAACTCCATAACAACAATCATAGGGCAGCAGCAGGAAGGCTCTTTTATGCATTCGGCTCTAAAACAAATCTCTCCCTATGAGGGGGATCGTCGCTGTGATGATAATGTTTATATTCTTTCTGTGTGTTGGCGCACTTTTATGTGTCTCTTTGAGAATCTCTCAGTCTCCTCATTAGTTTTCCCTCCATGCAGTGTGGATTAAAGGGGCTCTGGAGCCAAAAGCCTACACACACAAATGCAGACTTTTAACCCTGTAACCGCCATGCTTTAGGGAAACGATATGACACTGCAGCGTTTGGAGCAGCATTCGCACGTTTGACTATTCTATCCCTGTAACACGTTATTGCAATTTGGTAATTAATTTTAATGATGAGTCATTATTAATTAAACATAGGATACAATTATATTTCCAAAGCTGAGATTCATGGCTGAATGGTCTCAGTGTCTCAGTTTAGCCATGTTGCATGTAAGCTTCAAAAGCTTATCCACACTACATGCGCAGTGTTGTTAGAGTCACTGGTTTGAATCCGTCAACATCTATTGCTGAAGTACCCTTAAGCAAGGTACCCCACTCCCCACTTTTCCATGCATGCTCTCTGGAAGTACAGGGAACTAACTCCTTGTGTGTGCATACTCGCTGTTTGCCCATTAAACAACAAACTGTTGTCTATTGATTGCAGTATTATTGGATTTTTCCAATCACTCCAGGTTTCATTTGTGTGCGTGACAATACGCGCCGTCCACAACGTGGCAGTTTGTTAAGTGCATGATACCTTATTCCTGATTCTAATAGCTTTTCTCGGTTTTATTTGCTCCCAGTCTGCGATCTTCAACAAAACAGACTTAATTTATTCTCCCACCATTTTTTTAATAAGATCCCTTAACAGCCGCACTTTAATCTGACATTAATTAGCTCCTAATTGTGCCCAGTGAAGGTTCGCCGTCTCAAGGGGCATCAGATGCGTCTCACATTTTCAATGAGCGCTCGCACAAGGGCGCTCTTCGGGAAGCCAGAGAACTCCTGTGGTGTGTCAAGGAAGACCAGCTCCTTCTCTGCTGTTCTTCCTGACGCTTTGCTCTCTGTGATTGATGGAGTAATTATGCCATGAAGTGGAACAATGTTACATTGTCCCTCTGGTCTTTATGTCAGGCTCCTTAGTGACAAAGACCTTTGTGGTCATTGTCCCGCACCTGTACACTCTTTGAATGACAAAACACGGCACAGAAAACACAGCCATGACGTCATGAACCCTGATCTGAGCCGTCGGAGTTACCTGTAAGTTTATCAGTCCTACTAAACACAAGCACACACAGAAAAGACACAACAACAGTGTCATATTTTGCAGGACTTAATCATGCCTAACACTAAACCTTCACTTCACTTGTAAGTCATTTCATTCGACACAGGACAGAACGCTGGCAGAAGTCCGCATGCTGACATGGATGAGTCCAGATTTTTCAGGCACACACACTGACTCGCGGTTCTCTGCCCCCTCCCCGCTTGGTATTTGGCGGGAGTGGCAGGACAGATCATGTAAAGCTGGAGCATCTGGTCCTGTCACAGTCGTCAGGAAGCAGCCTGACTGTTTGCATCAGAGCAGAGAGAAGAGTTGGCTTTAAATCCCTGCAGGCTGGCAGGGCATGCATTTTTTGCAGGGAACAGCCAATATACTGTATATGCATGTGGCCCTTAAAAATAACCCAGCAGCATCCATTATTCAGCAAGCTAACACGCTCGAACTTATTGACAACTTCATGTCTGAAAACCTGACAAAATGTTAGGTTGCCAACCTTCTGTCTGGGAGCCGTGGGAGTTGTCAGAAATCTTTTGAAACTAGTTATAATGAATTTCAACTGTGCTACATGTTTGGCTCTAAACCAAAGGAGTCGTGTGCATGTGGGCATTGATTATCAAATAAATATACGTTTGTTTTTTCTTTCGCATTTTTTAATGTGTGAATATTAAAATACTGTATATGGATGTAGTTATTTTTGATGGTAAACCCAGTTGACTGATTCTTTTTCTCTGGGTGTTAAACCAAGCAAACAAATGTAATAATAATAATAATAAGTTGGGGTTATGATTTCAGATGTGAAGTTTTCATATCCAGCACTTTTGCTGTCCTGGAGATGACTTTAAATGAGCTTCACTAAATGTTTCATTTGGTTCTGAAGTCCTTTTAGCCTTTGGATTAAGAGTTAATTAGAGAGTAAATGAAGTGTGGCAGAGAGATTAGAAGAAGACCCTCCTCCAGGTTTCACCACCTCCACTGCACACACACATGGTAATCTCACCAAATACAAGTACTTGATGAATATTAATTGGAATATTACCTCTGTTTATTTTTCCTTCCATTTTCTCTGCTCAGTTTAAAATCCCACATTATTTACCAACAGATAAATCACATGATCAGTAAAATCAACGCTTCATAGAAAACAATACAGTTCATGAATGCAGTATGTACTCATTAGACTAATTAGTTTGATTCCAAACTCAAATGAGCCCCTTGAAGTTGCATGCCTTGTTTCGCTGATTCTACAATGTGGACACTTCACACGGAAAATCTATTCGCTCACAACAGATTCAAGATGAAAACACAGAATTAGCATCAATAGTTCAGCATCCAACCATGTGTGAAATCACAATCTCCTCTTCTCTTCCTGGTTGAGTTTATGAATTCTGCAGTAATGGCAAAAAATGTGTTCTGAGAGTTCACTGTGACCTTTGACGCACAACTTTGAGGTCAAACCACCAGTAAACATAACGCCCCCCCACGCATGGTTATTGCAGGCGCGGTGGCCTATAAATACTATAAATGCCATTTGCCAGATTACAATGTTTTCTCTGATTTTGTTTACAGCCTGGGGGTGTTTACATACTCTGTACGTCTAGATTGGTAGAAAGGGAAAGAAATAAAAAGAAAGGAAGAAAATTACAAAAGTCAGCAGGCAGGACAAAGGGTAGAATGCCTGGCTAGTCCTCCTGTTGACAGAGATTTATCTCTGCACTTCACAGGGTCAGCATCGATTTTCTTGAGTCCATTTTCCCAAAAGAACATCTCTCTAAAACACAAAATCATTTGACACCTCAGATGATCTGAGAAGATACCTCCATTGAGAACTCGGGGGATCCTCCTGTGAATGAACCTGCTAGCGCTGTCTTTTTGAATCTTTTGCCTACTATCAAATAACCTGCACTAAATAGCATTACGCTTCTCCATTTCCATTACAGAATCTTATCCTTTTTAATCAGCTTTATTTTCAGGACCTCGGTGTCTCGTCCTGTTTGAGGTTTCATCCTGTTCACCGGCTTTAATAGCCCCCTCGCTGTCAGCTATCACCTGGAATAGGTTATAGTGTATATTAATACTGGAGAAAATCCCTGGTGTGGTATGTTGGAGCGGGCTGCTGTAACAAGTCAGTTGGAAATTATTTCCCACATTGGATTGATGTGGGAAATAATTTCTTCAGTATGTTGTTATTCTTTGTTTTAATGGTGCCTGGTATCGACTGCTGCTGTTCAGCGTTAGGGATGTGAGAGGCTAAGCACTACATCCTGGTTCTCTCAACGTGCTTCAAACAAATGGCCAGTTCTTACTCGGACAGGTCTCATTTCGACTGCAGATAAATGGCAACACTGCCTTAGTCCATGGAGAAAACTATATCCAAACTAAATTCTTCACCTGCTGTCATCATGTGAAAATAATCAGACACGGGCACAAGAGTTAAACGTCTGATCCAAAAAGATACAACAGCTCACTGTGGGCGGCTTAAAGAGGAAACCCACATTAGCTTTTTGTGTTTAAGCAGTTCAGTGCTCATTAATTCTGAATGTTAAAATTTGTGTGCTGCGTTGTTGAGAAATGAACTTCAAACTGATATTAGAGCTCCTCTTGGCTTTCAGTCTTATGGGAGATTACTTTCTTTGTCAGGGAGGAGGCTTTAAATTTGGGAACAATTGTGGACACACTATTTGTTCTATTGTTCTAGTCAGACACCTAACTGTAGCCCAGCTCATTTCTTGGTCCACACCCATGTTCTTCTATCTACGTTGTGACAGATTTCAGTAGACTGGGGCTATAGGACATGCACATCTTTGGCTAGGGCCTGGTACAACTTGGGATCGCCATTGGTCAATTGTTAGTTTAAATTCTTTTGGTCTGTGTGTTGTTCTCCTTTGGAATTTGAGAATCAAGTAGATATTATGCATCAAAAATAATTAGGTTTGGTTTGAATGTCATGTCAGAAGTGGAGTGACTCATGAGCCATCTGGTTCTCAGTCAAATCCAGGCCCCAAGCCACCCAAAATGCTTTAGGACTTTTGTTTACTTACACAAGATTAAGTGAATTTACACTCAATCAGTCACACAGTAAAAGTTGTAAAAGGTTTTTTTTTTTTTTTTCAGAACATGTCTGTGTTTGTGCCGCTGCATGTTCAAGCACAGCAAATGCTCTGGGCCCTTCTGGTGCGACCTGTTGAATTGTGATACAAGCTGTCAGAGGTCAGAGAGTAGTTCTGTCTTTTCTAGTGTATTTCCATGGTTGCCGACATTGGCAACCCACTGTTTCTGTTTTCATCTTTTTGCGTCAGAAGCCTTGGACCGTATTACTGCGGCTTTCCTAAAGCAGGAACCTTCAACAAAAGGTCAGGATTCAGTATAATGAACACTGTAGAATGTTTTTTTATGTTTCTCATAGTGGAGAAGAAAATGTGGTCCAAACAACATATGAGCATTTCTGAACTTGTGAAAAGAAAAGGAATATTAAATTGGCTTGGATATGGGTGTGCAATCTTTTTTCCACATCTTACTTTTTGCAACTACACAAAGCACACAACAAACCAGCCCAACCAATCATGACTTAATAATCAGCATTTGAAATCCAGGTTCTTTTTTGCCTTGGGCATGTAGCCTTGTTTTGATCACAAGGACATTCTTCAGTTCTATGAGTCTATCCTTTACTTTACTCTGTGTAACCTCTATACCCTCCATCAGGTCTCTAGCAGGTAGTGTGGTCTGCCGTTTAAAGCAGCCTCTTCAATGTCCATGAGTCAACACAGGTGGCTTAGGTTCACACCCACATTTAAAAAGAATCACTGTGATCATTTGTTGAATTCAGCCACAACATCAACCGCCTTTTTAAGGTCATGCCACAGCATCTCAATAGGATTCAGGTCAGGACTTTGACTAGGAGACACTCTAAAGTCTTCATTTCGTTTTTCTTCAGCCATTCAGAGGTGGACTTGCTGGTGTGTTTTGGATCATTGTCCTGCTGCAGAACCCAAGTTCTCTTCAGCTTGACGCCACCAACAGATGGCCAGACATTCTCCTTCAGGGTTTTTTTGGTAGACAGCAGAATTCATGGTTATATTTATCACAGTAAGTCTTCCAGGTCCTGAAGCAGCAAACCACCCCCAGACATCACACTACCACTACTCTAGGTGTGATGTTCTTTTTTGAAATGTGGTGTTACTTGGTGGTGGTGTTAAACTTTTGCCTCGTCAGTACACAGTGTGTTTCCAGTCTTGGGGATCATCAAGATGTTTTCTGGCATTAGGTGTAGCAAAAAAACAAGAAATCAGGAAGGGGGGGCAAAGAATTTTTCACACCACTGTATACCACATCTTAAGCAATCACTTTAGCTATTTGGACAGGAAAATTATACAGACATTTGATGATCACCATGAATAATTTTGTAGATTGGACAATATCAAATTAAACGTCATTGTTATTGTGCAGAATATGGATACGAAGCCAATGAAATACAGTGCAAAACATACAGCATATGTTTGCGAATTACTGACACTCAAATAGATGAAATGCAATAAACAGAATGAACAGTATGTACATTGTCAATAATCTGCATAATCTGTATGCAAGGAAATGCATTTACCGGAGCCTTTTGGGTTTCTGTTCGTAATTTGATACATATTGGGACAATTATATTGGAACAGGCTTTGGTTGTATGCAGTTCATGTGGAAAGTAAAAGAGGAGCAAGACCCTGCCAGCAAGCAAGCTAACGTGTCATATTTGTCCAACAAATGCCTTGAATCATGTCCGATGGCTGCACGGTGCATGTTGACGCTCCTTAAATAAAGCTTGATGAACTGTGGCAGTTATTTATATGGTAATTCACCAAAGGAACACATCATGGTTAGGATTCGATGGAATAGAAATGAGATTTAGTTTGTGAGTCTGCATATATGTGTGTATGTGTGTACTCATAATACTCATGCTATGGGGACTTACATGACTTTAACTGACACATTGCTGAGACCTGCTTTCATTTTGAGGAAAACAGCCAAGTCCTCATAATGTAAATCACTAAATGTCATTATGAAGACTTTCTTCGGTAAAGGCGATGGTTCGGGAAGTAGTAGTTTTGGTTCAATAAGTATTTTCCTCTGAAGTGATGCATAGAGAGTGTTTGTCATGGAACGTGCCTGTCTATGCAGTACAAACGTTAGAAAGGGCTGCAGTGTTTTCTTTTTGTCAGTGGGGAACTATAAACAACCAATCAGTTATTAACATTAGACTAAATGGTGAAACCCCCATTTAGAAACACGTATTCTATCTTTTTTTTTTACTGTTTTTTTTTTTTTTTTTTTGGGATCCAGACTTAAGTTCCACTCTCACTTGCCCAGACAACTGACTGTATATACTTGCATTTCTGAAGCACCAAGTGGGCGGAGCCTGTGGTCGCCTTGTTGGTTGTGCTCCACTATGCTCACTAGGGATGTATACCAAGTACCGGGATTGTTTTATTTGTACAAAAACAGGAACCCAAATCCTGGGTTCCTGTGTGACCCATTAGACTCTATCGTGCGTCCTGCTTTGGGGGTAAATTTTGTTTGTAAACTCCTGTGTAGCTTAACAAATCAATTACAACAGCAAATTCTAAAAGAAAGTGTGTGTGTATGTGTGTATGTGTGTGTGTGGGTGTGTGCGTGTGAGCTAAATCTTAAGAGAAACTGGGTCATGCAGCAAGACAAAGACTCCAATACAAGTTGTTTTACAAAAGAATGATTAAAGAAGAACAAAATCTAAAAGAAGGACCTGAAGCAAGAAGTTCATGTGTTGGTTCACCAATGTTCGGTTCTGGAAACATTTAGTTGCTGATGCTGCCCAGACACCAGACAAAGTCAATAAGGGTTCTGATACTTTTGCAGCTCATAAATATGCCCAAATGATAAGTATCCTTGTACAAATCCATAACTATAATATATGTCATATGTATTCTTTCAGGATTATCATAATGGTATACAGGCTGTTCATGGGCAGTATAAAAATGTGATTCCTAAAAGCGCTCTTCCTCATCTTTCAGTCATGAGCCCAATTCAAGAGAAATGTTCTCCTTTCCAGATACTAATCACATTTCAGCAGCACTGGTGGTCACTGGAGCTGAATCTATTTTCCTTATCAGCCAGACACAAAGTCTGGAGAATGAGCAGACATGAATGAATGGAAAGAGACATACATAAAAGATGAGGACGTTGCTGCGATAGATTTGAGCAAGTGCCTTTATTTGACAAAAGCTTAGCACCTAGAGACTAAGTGGTCCTCGTGAACAAACAGCGCCGTGGAAACGATGGGAATGCAGTGATGAAGAGCTGACAGGGGAGGAGATATTGTGGAGGCTGAACGGGGAAAGAAAGACAAAGATGGATAAAAGGAATGGTAAGGAGAGGAAATAACAAAAAAAAAAAAGACAAAGATTGTGATTGGAGAAAGTGAGAATCACTCACTGCTTCAATGATGTAAAAGAATGGAACAGACTGGCTTCTTGACAATTAGTGGCAATATAATGTGAATCTAATGTAATGATTTTGTTAATGGGATGTGAGCAGTGACGTTTGCTTTCGCTCTTTAAAATCAGTAAATTCCACATTGACATTGTAGTCATGGCAAACACTTGAAATGAAGACCTGAGGAAAGGATATAATTGGGATTCAGGTTATGGTCTATCCCAGGTGGAGAGGAGCCTCAGCAGTCAGCACACATCGGCATCTTGTGACACATTCCTCTTCTTCTTTGACATTTTCCATTTGCCTTTTCACATTGGAGGACTGCCATTCCTTCTTTTTTTTTCACATAAGTGGCAACTTCAATGTCGGCAATTTTCTCGATAACCGGTCCCAAGCTGTTCTGACCTCTTAGAGTTAATGACGGGAACCATTAGTCTTCTTAATGAAACCTAGTCAACCTATTGCGAAACAATGGGGCCGATGTATTTCCACTGTACAAATGTGTCAGTGAGACGCAGTTTGCTTTAGATGAGTTTGTAAAACTATGATCAGAATGTGTGATTGCACTTCAAAGCGCAAGAGAGAGGGAAACAGAGATCTGCTCAAATCAGGTGTGTGTTGTGTTACTAGGTTCAATTAACATCTTCATGCAATCTGAATTATGAGCTGTTAATAAGTGTGAAACGTTCAACACAATAAACAGTTTAAGAATGTGTGATAGGCTTAGACAAACAATCGCGCTGATGTATGATGAGACCGATCAGAAGATGCAGATTATCTTTTCTTTTCTTCTTGTGTGTAGTGAGATTTTCTCCTTATCAACATTATCTCATTATTGAGACTCTAGTCCACAAATGGCCAGAGTTCTTATTTCCTGTCCAGCTCGTAGTCACAAGCACCGTATTTCTGTCTTTTCTTGGAATGTAGGACAACAGGGACGTGTCTGCCGTGAACCTGAACTTGATTGAGTTGACAGGCCTGTTCCGTGTCAGCAGTTGAGGGGGGAGCTCTGGCATGATTTTTTATGTGGTTTCTAACATTGTCAGCTTCCTCTTGAGGACCTTCTGCCCCAGCTTGTGCAAAGTAAAAAAAAAAAAAAAAAAAAATCTCTTGTGATCCTGATGCTCGGGAGTCCGTGTGTCGCATACCAAAACAGCCTCATTATTTTGGGACATGCAATAAGTTGTGTTGTCGATATTATTCACAGGCTAAGGCATAGTTGGTAAATAGGGCAGGAAATTATTCTAATATATTCAGTAGATTAAAATATTAAATTGGGCTTTATACTGTGATGGACAGAGTCACACAGTGTGTGTTTTGAGTGTAATTGAGTTGAATTTGTTTACAGTAAAATGGCTTAGATTGGTTGTAGGACTATCCAACTGAATGCAGACGTCAAACCTGCCCTGTAATGAAAACCCAGTGGCATGTTACCAGACTCATACTCTGATAAGAAGTCAGAGTAATGGCTCTGGAAGTTGCCACCATGTGTGGCAGTGATAGACTTTGAGATGCTGAATCTTGAGAAGAGCTATGGCAGGACAAATGACGCCCATAATATCAATCACACAATCACAGCAGTGATGCTCTTAAGTACAGTGTGTATAGCTATTTGCCTGCAAAGAAAGGGGAAGAAAGAAAGGAGGACATTCGAGACAATGTATGATGGGGAAAAAAAAGAAAGAAGGGAAAACTGGGGTTCTGAAAACGGCAACACACATCTAACTTCTTCTTGGAGGCAGCGCAGAGCCACTGGCAAGGTTTTACCATGATGAAGTGGAGGTACATTTTCTTGTATTTAAATTTCAGGGGAGCATAAAATTTCAGTATCACAAATTCAGACAGAAAACAAGTTTCAGATGGCACTGCGGCAATCGAGATCTGAACCAAAATAAGCAGTGAATAGACAGAAGAGAAATCTAAATCAAATCAAATCAATGTTTGGTGTGACCACGTTTTGCCTGCAAGACAGCATCAGTTGTTCTAGGTACTTGCACACATTTTTTGAAGGAACTCGATTGGTAGGTTGTTCCAAACATCTTGAAGAACTAACCACTGATCTTCTGTGGATTTAGACTTCCTCAAATCCTTCTGTCTCTTCATATAATCCCAGACACACTTGATGATGTTGAGACCAGGGCTCTGTGGGGGCCATGCCATCACTTCTTATTCTTCTTTACGCTGAACATAGTTTTTAATGACCTTGGCTGTATGTTAGGGGGCTTTGTCATGCTGTGAAATACATTTGAGGCCAATCATGCCCCCCTCATAGTATTACATGATAGATAAGTGTCTGCATGTATTTCTCAGCATTGAGGACACCATTAATCCTGATCCAATCCCCAACTCCATTCGCAGAAATGCAGCCCCAAACTTACAAGGGACCTCCACCATGCTTCACTGTTGCCTGCAGACACTCATTATTGTACCACTCCCCAGCCCTTCAGTGAACAAACTGCCTTCTGCTGCAGGCAGATATTTCAAATTTTGATGCATCAGTCCAGAGCATTTGTTGACATTTTTCTGTACCCCAGTTTCTATGTTTTCTACATAGTTGGCCTTGTTTCTGTGTCAGATTTTTTGGCTGTAACTCTTCCATGAAGGCCACTTCTGGGCAGACATCTCCAGACAGAAGATGGGTGTACCTGGGTCCCACTGGTTTCTGCCAGTTCTGAGCTGATGACACAGCTGGACATTTTCCAATTTCAAAAGGAAATAAGCTTGATGTGTTTCATCTGCTGCACCAAGGTTCCTTGCCTGACCACCATGTTTACGATCTTACAAAATCCCTATAACCTATAAGGATTGATGCTGGTTTGAAGGCAAAGGGAAGCAAAATATTGCTGTGACTTGGATTTTTCTTTTGTTCGCTCTCTTTTCATTTTGTAAATTGATAAAAATAAACATTATTCATATTTTTGAAAACATTCTTAGTTTACAGCGATTTTTCCACACTTGACTTAAACTTTTGCACAGGACTGTATGTGTATATATAAATATATATATTATTCATTTTTTCTCAAGTGGCCAATTCTCAGTCCTGGTCATGAATAAAAACGTGTTCAGAGTAATCCACAATATAATTCATGACTTTTCTTTCTTTTACTATACACATAAAAAACCTCAAAATATATGTGTATGACTGCAGCTCAGTCTCACTGTTAAACCCTTACCTTCCTTGTGAAAAATACAAAAAATTTCTAAAGTTTATATCTGGTTTGTTTACATCACAGACTCCAGCAGCCTCAATCTGACAAGATTTGTTGCTCCACTGTGACCTTAGATCATAGCAATGTGATTTCATGGTTCTGCAGATCTCAAGGTTACAGAAACGGAGTGTTTGTGTGTTCTCAGGCTTCTATACATGCTTGTCTGCTTCTCTGTTACTGCGTTGAAAAGTCTCTCCGAGCGTTCTCACTGCTGTGACCGATTGCAATGTGGATGCTGATGCAAAACATATGGCAGCATGTAATGTAACTGTGATTGCAACTCCAAAATATTTATCTATGATCTGTACAAAGATTGTTCTTTCAGCTGGATGAGTAAAGGAAGTGAGTTATGGTACTTAAAAGTTGTTTGGCTGTAAAAATGACTATACTGCTCTGTTCACACTGACACCTCCCTCAGGTTAGATTCGTTAAATACAAAAAAAAAAAGAAGAAAGAAAATCAGTGAAGACACACACATGGACGTCCTCAAACATTAACCAATGTGTTTCAAGGCTGAGTAGATGAGTTGACTTTAAAACGTGTTTGCACTAAACTAATATTGAAACTTGTCAAGTTACGGCGTCACTTTGCATTTCAGGATGCGTTTCACTTTAAGAAACATTAGCCAGCTTCTATTTGTCCAACAGTCGTCCGTCATTACGTTTTGCATGTCACTCAAGACTCATTACATTTTCACTATTTCACACATGCTGTAGTCAAATACAGAAAAATGAAACTGAACAATAAGTCAAAGTTCCCTCAAATGTTGTTGTGTGGATTCACATGCAAATAGCTGATCTCAGATGTATCCTTCCGATCTATATCTGTAAATCCAACAATGAAACAATGATCAAAAGTCAGTAGGCGTAACACTAGTTATGTTTGCATTGTCAGTATTTTTCAGCTTGATTGAAATCACTGCTTTATGCTAAGGATCATGATCCGATAAGATACTGTATATGCATATAAATAGGCCAAAGCATCAGTAAGAAAGTTACTTTTCTGACATGCACAAAGAGACTCTGCTTGCTATGGACTGTCACGTCTAATAGAACAAGAAGACCTTTTTATATTTATTTTGTTCAGAACACAGAATTCATTCAACAGAAAAAGATGACCGTTTTCAACAGCGCTGCCCATGTCGAGCAGCACATAAGCAGTCATGCATACCAACACGGTGGACTCATTCCACTGTGCTATATGCATGTATGCACGTTCCTCTTTGAGAATCTTTCAGCCAGTCTGCTTCATGAAATATTTTTGCCCAAAAGAGCTGAGATGAGACTCCTATTAAACTTCAAAGCTAACTAGATGAGTTGTGCTGACACTTCTCAGGAGACTAAAAACCTCTCGGAGATGGAACGATCTCACACTCTGCAGATATGACTTGACAGGTACATCGTGACTTAACAGGAAGAAATTGGAATGCTGTGAAGCATCCAGCGTCTGCACCTGGGCATCCACGTGTCTGTGCAGGGTGCTGATCAATGACAATTATTTATTCCAACCACAGTGTTGTTGGAGTAGTCTTTTTAACTTCAGAGTAACTAGTTGGTTGCGGAGCCGTTTTTGTTGTAGGTTTCTGCACTTCCTCTTGGCATTAGATCACCACACATCTGCTGAGCTGATCATCACTGTGCCCCGGCAGATGGTAATTTCATGATTGTTCATAATGGAGAAAATGAACATTAAATCACCTGATAATAGAAATTGGAATTGGCTTTTACTTTCACTCAGGGAGTCTTCGGTCTCTGCCCCGGGGGTATCGTATTTGCAGTGTGGAATTGGTATCACTTGATTATAGCAGTCCTATTCAAATGAGTTGTGTCTTAGGTCCACCAGCAATCTGTAGACCTCTGTTTAGTGAAGACCATTGTGCAACATTTTGATTTTGCTGTTTGTCCTTTTGGTCTCTGACCAAGATAACACATTTCCAGAGGGACGGTCTGGAATCCCTCATTGTCCGGTCCTGTTTTCTCATATATCATCTTGTTTGCCTACAGCTGACATGGAAATGGATTTGTAATCACAAATCTTCAGTTTATGTTTTGCAAACACTGACCCAGATGGTGATGCAATAAATAAATAAATGCAGTAAATAAATAAACTTTTCCTCATCTTAATCAAAAGACATGCTTCATTTATTCATTGTTGGACTACATTGTGTGAACAGATGGGAGACTGGGAAGATGGGAGATAATTAGCACCGGATCTCTGAAGTAGTAGTTTGTTAATCATTGGTCGTATTAATGTGTCTTAATGGCAGCACAATAGCTGTCCTTCTTAATGTCAAACTTTTTCTTTTCTGCCTCATTTTTCCCTTTATTCTAACCAAGGTGCAAATGAGAGTCCTCTAAAAGCCCTACAGTGCATATCAACACATAGCACACGATAGCATGCGTGTCTTTGCCTCAGGCCCTCCAAAACCTGGGATCCCCACTTCTACTAACCAGTAACGAGATGGAAGAATCAGCCTCGGATTAAATATCAAACCTGATGAGTGTTGACGGTGCCATTTTAATTCTTCCTGCATCTGTCATTTTCAATACGTTGTAATTTGCCTAACTGCCTGAGGAAATTACGCTAGCTTGGTTTCTTTACAGCTGTTGCTTCTATAATACAGACACAGGAGTTCTCATACAGTGTTAATAATATGGCGGCCCGCCAATTTACTCCACCGTGGTTTCGTAAACGAATCTGAAATATTCTTCCACATTTCAAACAGCAATGTACTTGTGTTGTTTTTGCCATTTCTCCCAAAGCATATCTCCCTCCATCCCTTCCCTCGAGCCGCCTCACCTCCCTCCAGACCCACCACTGCCGCTCACCTGCTCCTCTGTTCCCAATCTAACCTGACAAAGAAAATGGTGCACATGGTACGCGTACACATAACTTGCGTACCATGTGAAGCTGGTTTGTTGTTTTAACAAAAATTTACATTACCACCACTTTTTGAATCCCGGTGTTTGTACTAGCAAAGTTAGATTGAAAGCATTGACTGTATATGCTATGTACAAATCCATCGCGACGTCACCCGTTTCTGATTCTGAACCTCAAAAATGAAGCCCGAAGTACACTCGGATACTCCAAATATGGACATGGGGGCCATGTTGGACGTTGAGACCCGCCCACCCAACTCTCTGCTACCTGTTAGCTCAGGCTACCACCGGTCACTCAAAGTGGGAACGCCCTTACTTATGCAGAATTTTAAATCTTAGTAAAAAATAAACTTTTGGAGCCAGCCCCATGTGGCCACTTGGTGAACTGCAATTTTTTTGCGCTTCCACATGAGCTTCATCGCTCAGACCTGCAGGTTTCCACTTGATTGAAAGTCAACTGTGTACTGTGAATCTGATTGTTTTCATGGGTACTTACTTACTTGCGGATATGACAATAATGCAAACAAATAAATAATTAAATTGGGCCAAAATATTTCCACATGTTGTTGTTGATGGGTTTTTTTTTTATTGAACAAACATACATCACATTATCTCAATATATTTAATGCTCAAAGGCATGTATACAGAATCCACTCTTCAACAACAAAGAGTTTGCACAAGTAAGCAAAATATAACCACACAATTAGATTTTTTTTCAAGTGCAAAGAGTTATATAAATAAAAATACCATTAAAAACAAAACTGCTGCACGATAAACCAACATATGAATGAATGAATGAAAGCTTCATTTCAAACATGTAATACAGTGCTTTAGTTCCCCCGTCAGTCTGTTCCATAATTTCACTTCACATATAGAACTACAAAGTGTTTTTAATGTTGTGCAGGCACCAAGATGTTTTAAATTTAGTTCTCCCCTCAAATTATATCCCCTTCTCTTTTAAAAAACTGTTTTTGAATGTTTCCTGTGAGTAGGGTCTTTGTTGTGTTGTACATCATTTGTGCTGTTTGACTGTGAAACAGATCAGTGAATTTCAATATTTTTGATTTCATGAATAAATGGTTTGTGTGTTCTCTGCGGCCAGTGTGGTGAATTATCCTTAAGACTTTTTTTTTTGTAGTATTGAAAGTGGTTGTAGAGCACATTTCTAAGTGCTGCCCCAAATCTCTGCATAGTATGTGGAATGTGGAGTGATTTATGGTCCAGAAAGCGTTTTGCTTTATTACTGAAATGCTCCTTGACAGTTTGTTTTGTACATGTTTTGTGGGAGATTTCCAACTTATTTTTTCATCCACTATTACACCAAGAAATATATTTTCATGTGTCCTAATTATGTCAACACCTGTATTCGTACTTGAGTTTTCTTTATACAGTTCCCAAATAGCATGAGTTTAGTTTTGTTTAGATTTAATGACAACTTCTTTCTATCAAACCACACATTTCTCAATTTACACATTTCTATAGTGAACCCTCCAAGAAGCTCCTATAAGTTCTCCCCTAAAAACTCAGTAGGACTGTTTCTCTTTAAGGTTAATAGGTTTTCTTTGCGTCATGTTTTTGGCCTTGACGTGCCCCGTCTTTCTTCTCGATTTTCTTCTTCTCTTTGGTGCATTATGGGGCATTATCTCCATATCGCCACCCACTGGCCAGGGGTTCTTCCTTGCTGATGGAGAAAACCTAGTGTTACAACTTAAAGGGTTGTAGAGGATCAGTAGAGGAAATCTTTTTAGAATTAAAAAATGTATTCATGGGCCGCCAATTGCCCATCCATGCTGTAGATGAACTGAAAAACTGCTTAAGCTGCTGCTATTTGACGTCAATCCAATATCTGTGTTATTACATTAATTTAAAGACGGTGATAAAAACACATGCTCAAAGAGGGTTGACACACATGCAACAACTCAAAAGGGAGACTGCTATGATGGCATATACAGAATTTAAGAGGAAATTGTTACCTAGAAGAGGCACTGAGTATTTTGAAAACTGACTGAACATTGACTTTGACTTTTTGAATAATGCTAATGTGTGATTTGATCTACTAATGAATTTTTTTTGTTACATCACATTTACTGCAGTATGTGTATGACCTCTAACTTCCTCCTTTCACTGCTTGTTCCAGCTTAATATTATCCAGGTGTAGCCAGACTCAAGTCTTATCAGAATGTCAATCTAGTAACACACTATGTGGATTTTATTGTGGAGTGCATTTCAACAGAGAAGCAAGTACTTCTGCATGCACTTGGGTAGTCCTACAACCAATCAGAGCCATTTAGTTGTAACCATATTCAACCCCATGGTGCGCAGATGACATGTAAAACTACGTTGTTGTTGTTGCTTTCCTGTCCATTACCTCATAAAAACCAACCCAAACAATTGGATTCCAGGGTAGTTTCTTTGATTTGATCTGTTGAAACAAATGAATAAACTAGAAGCAACAGAGTGTGGACACCGGGAACCTTTTCCAGTGTTTACCGTTTCTGCTCAGTGGTTTTAGTCAGAGATGTGGGAAAACTACAAATACTAGTTCTCCTTACTGTGTTCACATTAGGACTGATTTCATATCTTAGGGTTAGTACCGTCTCTGGGTCATCAGGTTTCTGCAGTTTGTGCACAAACATTAGTACATTCTGCTGTAATAATGATAATAAAATTATTCTTCAGCATTCTTTGTGGAGCTACCAGGTGTACAACTCTGAATAATGTATATTTTTGTTTACACGTGTGACTCGGTTGCACAACACAAATATGTTTTTATAGAATAGAGCATGATATTTCCTCCATACATTTTGTGTCACTTTGACAGTTACAAAGTTAGCTAAAGTCATGTTATGAGAAACAATACTCTGCAGACCCATAAAACACATTTTCCTTCAACAGCTTCACCATCTGTTGTTGCGGAAGAGAAAACTCCCTCTAACTGCAATAACCCATTTTTAATGAAATCCATTTGGGGGAGAAAATTAAAGTGAAGGTTTGTGTTACACCCACCAGCTTCTCTCCGCTATCACCGCATTCTTGGTCCCTTCAGGGAAAACGACTTCAAAGTCGACCAGTCACATTAAGACAACAGAATGAAGACAAGTGCAGGGGGAAGAGGAGAAACAGATTGTTCAGTCAACCCTGACATTAATGTTTTTACCTCTGGCCAGTTTAATGATTTCAAGAAAAACACTGTGTCATCAATTATAATATGATGTGGCCATTTACATTGCTGGTGAAAGTAGAGGTATGTCTTGATATAACAAATGGCTGCATATTTCTTGTGTTTTCTCGTTCCAGTGCACTGGATCATCTAGACAAACATGAATTCAGCGCGATATAAGGTCTAGTGTAATCTGTAATTTTTGTGCTTCTTCAGAGCTGGAATAAGATTGATGTGACTGGAAAGTGTATTCATTAATCACTGAGCAAGGTTTCTCTTTGGTTTGTACCACTGCACATACATGGGTTTACTTTTGCACCACGTCTCTGTCCATGGTGCTAATCCATACTGCGTTCACTGTCCAAAGGCTGACTAGCATGGCTCCATCTGTCTTTCAGCTCTGTATATTTTGGTTTCATCATAGCCATCCTTGGCACATCTTTATCAGCTGGATGAATAATCGTGAATACTTCATAATTCATGAATTTGTTTAACGCTGGACATTTAACCAATTTAACATGGCTAAAAAAGAAAAAAAAGAGGAAAAAAGAGCTTCAGTTGCATGTATAAATCTGAGATGTGTTGCGTAAATGTCTCCTTCACTGACTCATGCTGATTTGTTTAACTGTTGCTTTGTGTCAATAAGCTTGTATCTCCCTTTTCCTGTTTCTCTTTCCTTCATCTGGCCTGAGATTTGGTTCAGGGACAAGAAATACAAGTAATTCTTTCTCTGCTGATCATTTTTGTAAGAATAAGTGTTAGGTAACATTAGATAAATGCTCCATTAAATGCAATACATTTTATTATGCAACTATTAGGTTGAATACAGAAAGACTGAGGGTTGGGGAAATTATTATGAACTGATTCAAAGAGGGGTCATGGAAGCACTGAACATGTTCACTCTAAATAACTAAATGAATTTTGCTCCCTGATGATGGGTCAGTGTGTTTCATTCTCTGTACAGTTTGATAATGTCTTTTCTTTCAGTTAAATAGAGCCATCCACAGCAGAACGACCCACTGTAAACAGTTGCCTGTGGAGCATTTTCAAAACAGAAGTCATGAGCCTTCAGCATTGTGCTCCACATGTATCTGAATGAATTAGACTCAATATAGCAGGTTTGTTATGGTGTTAGGCCCAGAGACGGCCTGGCAATCTGGACAATGAGTCAAAGTCTAGTACAGCAATCAGACCTGTTGAACTGAAGGCAGCAGATTGACTGGCTGCAGATGCTGGCCTTAATATCATCATTATTCATTCATATGTCTCTTTTGCTCTCGTTTTGACCTGTCCAACGGTTCATTCCAGTTAAATACTCAAAACTTGCCTGGCCTTTGTGACATTATGCTAATAATAACTGCCACATTTACTATATGTGTTTTAAATCAACATTTCACATAATAGCAAATATGAAAGTGGTGCTTATACTAGTGCATTAAAAAATTGCAAAAATTATTATTGTGAGACTTTTCATTGATGTCAGAACCTTGGTGGGAAAAAAAGAAACTCTTGACAATACCAAGGAGAGATGCCTCTTAAAGCAGCAAAATGAAGTTAATTGGTGGCAGCAGAAGAGCAGAAGCAGAGGCTGTGTGATCTCATAGCTCCTCCAAAGTAGCACAGCTAGCTTCGGCCATGTCTTTACCCATTAATCCTCCACCTCACCAAACGCATCATGACTACATTATGACTGCAGCATTTCTGGTCCTGGTGTGGCAGTGAGAGTGAGAGAGGCAATTGGTTGCAAAAGATTCCATCTGATCAAATGTGTTAGTTCAGGATGACTTCACACACTATCCCTGAGTATTGATGTCTGACTCAGAAGAAATATGTACAATATTAGAAGTGCAGCCTCAAATAAACAAACAAACAACAACAAAAAAAACAAAACACATCCAACTTCTGTGACTCAGATGGCAAAGTGTATTATCTTTATTTTAAGTGATGAATCAATACTTTATGTACATACTGTCTTATCTATACTTCCCATACTGCATATTGGTGTGATAAACATATACCCTGTGTTGAAAACTTGTACCTTCTACAAAGGTATAATAAACTTATGTAGTGTAGATTTGTGTACACAGAAGATCAGCGAGCCAGGAGAAAAAAGTAAAATAAAATAAAAAAAAAAGCATAGAGAGGAGAGTGTCTGGAATGTGTCTTTCAAGTGTCATTTGAAGAACTTGTTTGACAGAGAGCCATATCTAAGTGAGTCATGCTTTAGGAATGCACACCTGTGTACAAGGACCCCAAATAAACAAGAAAAACCCAGCTCAGGGGACAGGCTGATTTTGGTATGAATTGACCAGCACACCAAAAAAAAAAAATCTCTTGATTTGTGGAGCCAACTCTGCTTTATTGCTGTATCAACTCTGACATTCATGTGTGAACCTCACAATGATCCACTGAGGCCCCTCCTATGGGCTGATGGGAGGGGCCACAGATACTTGATCAGTTTGGGATCTAATGAATTTGGAGGCCAGGTCAACACCTTGTGCTGTTCTTCATGTTTTTTGAGTTATTCCTAAACCATTTTTGTGTGTGTATCAGTGCCAGGCTGCATCCTGCTGGGAATGACTGTTGCCATCAAGGAGTCTCATTGCAATAGGGGCAGGGCAGTTGCTAGGAATTCTGGGCCCCCTTAAATAATATGTGTGGGCCCCTTCACCTCAGGATGTATTTTACAATGGTGTATTATGTTTTTCTTTGTTTTTTGGTGTTCTTGTAAGTGGCTAATGTAATACACCCAATTTGTTTTCGTTTTTAGGATCAACCACTCTACAATGAGTCAGAGTATTATTACGTAAATTATGTATTAGTTGTCTTCACATTCCTGTGATTTGCATACTATACTATCCACAACTGCTGGGGGTGAGGGTCTGCCGTTGGGGAAATCTCAGACGAAGCTTCGTGGAAAAACTGATGAAGAACTAACCTAGTCGTGGAATACACAAAATCTAAATACCATACTTCCATAAGGCCTCAATAGGCGGTCCCTGGGCCACATCTGGGGTGCTTAATTGTGGCCCCCCAGCTGTGATGCCTTCACAATGTGTTTTGGTTGGGTCGGCACGTGTAAACCGGGACTCTCATCTCCATGACAACATTTTTTAACTTTCATCTTCCGAGTGGTTCGCTTGACAGGCTGCCAGCGGTATGTGGGATGTGAGCTAAAAAACTGATCATGATAAATATGTCAATTACAGTAAAAATCAGGATAAAATATTACCATTCCAATCCATATTTTTGACTCAATTTGTCCCTACATTCTGTCTGTGGGGACTGTCTTTTGGGGACAGCTCATACAAAAAGGGGACTGTCCCCAGAAATTGGGGACGTCTGGTCACCCTAATTTACCAGAGGATGTGGCTGTTTTCTCCTGACTCATTTGCTAGCGCTTGTCGTACTCCGACTTGTTTTTGTCGTCGTAATTCAGGCGGTGGAATAAATCTGTTGTGTTGCTATCCTTCATCCTCAGCCATCATTTTTTTTTTTTTTTTTTTTTTTTTTTTTGCAAATCTTGCATTTGGGACAAGTTTGTTCCACATCCACTTTATGATATCCGAACCAGTTCTATATTATTGAGGAAGAGCCTTGTTTAGCCGTTAACAACAGGTGAGCTACAGCTGTGAGGACGTCTTCTCTCATCGTGTGTCTGCCTGTGTGCCTGGCCATCACACTATTTGTGCCCAGTATTGGGAACTGATACAAGACGCCATTTCTTTCATTAACCAGTGTCTGACACATTTTGAATGTAAAATAGTTTTTCATTGCACTTTGATTCATGAGAGCTTGAAATATTTGTCTACCAAAGGATTCTATGATGGTGTTGCTTTAAACTGAAAGTCACATCTGTGTTTGATTTTAGCATGTATGTTAGTTGTGAAATTTGTGAGATGCTTGATTCACTTTAGAACAGAAAAACATTTTTGTTCTTTCTTGCGGTTCTTTGTGATTATTATTATTATTTATTTTATTTTATTTTTTAAAAAAAGTTCTTTAACCTCCCTCCTGATATAGGCTACTGTATTTTCTGGATTCATGGCAGGGGTCTTATATCTGAATTTATGTCAAAATGGAAATTGCATTTTATTTTAGTATGTTTTTTGTTGTCTTGAATGAAAAGGACATTTTGTTTTGATTATACAATAGTATGACATGTTGCTTGGCCTACCTCAATAATTGGACCTTCGACTCATTGAAAAATGTCTTTGTGGCCCTTTAAGATTTGTATTTGAGTACCCCTGCTCTAGGCAGAGAACTTCACTTTGCCATTATATGTGGAGGTCAAGCTCTTTAGAGTAATGCGACCCTTGTCAGGCAAGAAATATTAAACTCATCCGTAAGTCAGTGTAGAGTGTCCAAAATTCAAAATTTTCTTTTTACTTTATGTAACTTTTTTTGATAACGAAAATTTACAAGGCTACATCTGAACACATCATGACAAAGTAATTGACCCTCGTCTGATGCTCGCAATTACTGAGTAGAACTTGAATGCAATTCAATGCAGCCTCATAATGGAGTGGGTTCATGCTTTACTGAGGAGCTGTCTACAGAGATAATACAGAAACATACAGTCTGCTGCAGATAGCCTCCATATTAGTAATGTTCAGTTAGGTACACTAGGAATCGTTGCTGTTACAGTGGACTGGCAACTTATCCAGAGTGTAGCCCGCCTATTACCCGATGACAGCTAAGCTCTCATGTCTTGTGTCTCTGCTCTACTGCTCCTACTCCTGGCCTCCCTCTCCTGTCTTTTCTGGTGTCCAGATTTGTGTTTTTTGGGGGGGCATCTTTATGATTCTTATTCACTGCCTGCTGGAGTTCACCTGCTCGTGCTCACATAAATGAACCGTGGACCAAACCATTTTTACGAACCAAAGGGGTTATTGAGATTATTAAAATTAAAATATTGCGTGACTTTGTGGTTTTGTTTTAGTTTGGGATTCATTAGTATGAATAATATATATCTAAGTTTTAGCACCTTTTCCTCCTATACGATGGCGTGAGGGTGTGTGGTCTGCTCTAGGTGGGTGGTACATGTCTAAGTAACATCCACACGAATGTCAGGTCCAAAAGTTTCCCAGCAGAACATATTAATAAATCTGGTCAAACTGTATTTTGTTGGTGTATGCATTAGTACTATGTGCAACAACGATACATTTTAATCTAATCTAATTAAACTTTGTTTGTTTCTGACTTTATGAGCAGTCTAGTCTAAAAGCCTAAATTCTAAGTGAGTATTAAATGGGAGGAGAATGTAAACGAACAATCTACCTGTGTCATGAGGTCTTGTGCTCACTGCTCACTGAGAGGAAAACAAGTGAACACAGAACACAATGAAGGATAAAATGACAGCACAGCCCTTATTTAAAACCTTGACAGTGATGAGTGTTGTCTAACAAGTAAACATTAATTTCTGCCTTGGCATATATTCTGCTGTGGTGTCTTCTCACATCAGCGGCTTCTCTGCTAATGAGCTGCTGCCATTCTGACGCAGAGTTAAGTTAGAGCTGGTTAGTCAAGTCAACACAATCAGAATGACATGTTCAGCATGATGATGTTTAGAGATGGAGACTCAGAGGAAATGACCTGACTAATATGAATGTGTTCTTCCCTGTCGTCACTGCGCTTCACAAGACATTAATAAGACGGGAAATAATCCTGTTAAGATAAGCACCTCTCTCTTTCACACACCTGCCCGTACGTCTGTTAAATCCCAGAGAGATTTCTGCTCTCCACCTCAAAGATGTTTCATCACCGTGCCTGAGACAGACAGGATCCTCAGTTTGACTCTGTCTGCTTTAATATTGACAGCTTCAGTAAAAACAGCTCAGCTTCACACTTCCTTCTCTAAAACTGAACTCAGCTGCTCTTACACATGCATGGCAGACATCCTGTCACATTTCAAAGGAAAATGTGTTGCTTTTTTTTTTTTTTTTTTTAAAAAAAAAAAAACTTTTTTGTCCTTGTGTGCTCTTTGTTTGAAAGCTGAGTTTTATTTCATGATAAGGGACAGGCAGCACTCAGAAACACTCAGCAGGCACATTAACTCCAGCTAGAGGGTTTGTATTGAAGGTCACCTAAGCCTTTGTCAGGCTTACTGTCCATCTTTCCAGAAGGAACACATCAGAGGCCAGATGCAGTAGAATGTCAAACATAATAGTCAGGATGTGACATTGTGGCACTTTGACACCGCTGCTGAGAGGACGCGCAAGGACTGCTGATGAGAAACAAGCAAAGAAAGACCCGGACGAGAGAAATAATATTTGTTTCTGTGTCTTTTCTCATGTCTACTTTTCTAATTAAATGTCAACAGTAAATAATGGTGCTCTGCAGACTGTAACAAGATCAGCCCTGAGAGGAATTGTAAATGTTTGGTAATGGAATGGTGGCTGAGGCAACGCAGTGATTGATCAGCTGCTCGGCTCCTTTAATTTCCTTTTGTTTCTTTTCGTGTGTCCTTGTACAATGTAGTCCATGTCCATATTCATAAATCTGTTCTGACATAGAAACTTGATGACTATCTGGTGGACCATGGCTCCATCAGTAGCAAGCGGAAAGCATGCAGCAACAAATTAACAGTTGTGTTTCCTTCTCCTTCTGTTTTGCTTGCAAGAAGTTAACAAGTCTCCAGCTGCTGCTCACATTCCATTCATTATGTCACATTCTGCACTCATTCACATCCCTCTCTGGTCCCCTGTACTTTCACTCTATTTCATTTTTGTGTGCCCCATATCCCTCATTAAAGTTTACTGCCTCACCAAAATGTGAAGCTTTGTCTGCTTATTTTAAATCTGCTTACCTAGGAAAGCGTTGTTAAAAAAAACCTAAATAAATAAAAAATAAATATGCTGAGCAGTGATTTTTCCCTAGAAACACTAAGGTGAGCGTGGGTTACATGAGAGTCGAGCCGAGAAAGAAACTTCACGGTTTGCTATTGTTTTTAGCAGGAAGATTTTACTCAATATGAGTACGGTTGGTTTTATTGCAGACGTACCATTCATGCTGCTTCTCTCCAAGCAGACAGCCGATTATAACCTGCTGTTTCACTTCTCATCAGGGAAACATGGATGCCCTTTTCTAAAGGACTCGTCCAATTAATTAGAACAAATTAAACTTTGTCATGTTAATGAGTGATTTGTCTGTTTCTTGAATTCTTGGTGAGAGAGGCACGGAGATGGAGAGGAGAAGACTTATTGTCAGTGAGCTCTGTTTCCCTAATCTCGTTACATCTCCGCCTCCCCTTAATGAGTCACACGGTCCCACAGCACTAATGAGATGTTTTGACTGCAGCGTTGAGCTGAAATATGACACACATTATTGTTTAGATGTGGCTGAGCCTTTAGCTATTCTAAAAAAACCGAGACCCTCGACTACAATGTGATGTATATAATTACGTCTCTGCTATAATTGCTTGTCTGCTTTCAGTCGAATGTTTCAGCTGTTATGCAAACACAATTCATTGATGTGTGTGTTTTGTCACACCTGTAGGCATTATAAATATTGCATGCAAAGATGCCAATGTACAGTAGTAAATCCTTCCTGTTGTGCACCAAAGTGCTTAATAACACTGCCGGCCAACATTTTCTTCTTACTGGTGTTTCTTTGCAGACAGACACCACGATACTGGAAAAAAGGCTTTTCTCTATTGAAATACTTTTTTTTTTTTTTTCCTTCTTCTTCAGTCTGCGCTCTACCACTGGGGAACTTCTTGTCAAACACTCAATATATCTAACAGAAGTGCTGGATATGGGCTTCAAAGCCAACAATATGCCACATCGAGAAGTGTGCACCTGCAGGTATTCCGGTAGCCTACAGTTAGATTTTTATCCTTCAGTACTGCAAGATACACAAGGCTGATTACTCACTTCTCTGTAAAAGCATCCCCTGTAAACAAGAGAAAAAAAGCACAAAAAACATCTCCATCATTATTGGCAATCTTTCTGAAGCTCACAATAATGTGCTTTTTTTTCTTTAGACTGTGTGAAGAAATCCCAATGTGCTTAAACGCGCTATAGTGCTGGAAGCAGTAGAATACGCATCAGCTGCACTTCTTTGGAGTGAATTGAGGCAAACTGAAAGCCAGTGTGTAGGCGAAATGAAAGCGCTGTAGATTTTTCTATATGCTTGGAAAGGGAGTTGTGAGGTATTCAGTTAATTAGAACCTGCAACCTTACCACTAGGTGTCACTAAATGCTACACGCTGGACCTTTAAATAGTTTGTAACATTCAAGGGGTGAGGTGTAGAATACATACCTACACTAGATATGGCACAGAGATACAAACATAACGTCGAGAACAAACTGAAAATAAAAATGACACTCAGAGAAAAGAACAAAAATGTGTTAGAGCAATCGTTGATAGAAATATAATTTTGAAAGACACTTCAATATACCGTCTTGTCCCTTTTTTGTTGTGGGCTGAGGGTCTGTAGCCTTGGATCCAGCCCAAACTTCCCTGAGGCTTTTTCTGGGGAAAATTTGGGATTTAATAAAGTCCATAGTCATCTGAGTGTGATTGAGCTGAATTTGTTTACGAGAACATGGCTCTGATCGGTTGTAGGATGATAAGTATTTTTTTTTCTCTGTATCAGTTAGAACATGCCCAATAATGAAATGGCATGTTACCTGACCCATATTCTGATAAGAATGGAGTCTGTCTACACGCTGGGGGGTTTGTGCAATACATTCTAAGTAGGGTTCATTAACACTTGTATTCTTATTAAGCCTCACCGAATCTTCTGCTTCTGAGAAATATGGTTTCTGGTTAATCATTAAATCGTTAATTCTTCTTTCACACATTTATTTGTGCATTTTATCTCACATTAAACAAAAAATCCCGAAAGTGTGACTAAAAACATTACGAGAACGTGAATCCTGTGCCAACAAGTAATAGTTATTTCACTTGCAGCACAAATCCAGTACCTAATTTGAAGTTATCAGTGTTAGTAATAACTCATTCAACAGATGAACGGACTTCATTACCTCCACAACTTTTTCTATCCAGGGGCTGCTCATTTTTTACTTTTAAAATTGCATTTAACTTAAAACCTAATTAAGATGTGAATCAAATAAAACCGAAAAAATGGAAGTGTTAAACAATAGCTCAGAGTTATACCTAACAGAACCTAAGCTAAAGACTAGGGGAAATGAAGCGAAATGGAGAGCCATGCCTCTCATTCTTTATCTAACCATGTGCCAATAGCTACACTTTAATGAGCTCTTAACTGGCCAGCTGACAGACATTTAAAACATAAAGCTGCAATTTATTTCACTCCTTTTACACTTTCTGTAACAGAAACCCTACTTGTAAGTGTGGGGCATAGAGGTGGATTACCTCCACCCACCAGGCTGGAGTGGATTCACAGCAAATTGTTGCAGCGCAGTCGTCATTTTGTTTACATCAATTTTACTGTGATATTGCATGGGGTGATATTTTTAATGCTTCCCGATCTGGCATTATATCTAAATAAGATGCTGTGGTATGTGTTGCGCTATTATTTTGTGAGATTAGAGTGACGAACATCCAGAAGTGTGTGACGCAGCCTGACTTCAAAATCGGTACGGGACCGTATATTTCGTAGGACAAAATAGGCAGATAAAACACGGGGGAAGGAGAGAGATAAGCACAAGACGAAACTTAAAGAAAGCTGGAGAGGTTGGTGTGAGTGTGTGTTTGGTGGGGGTGGGGGGGTCAGGAGAATGCAGCATGGAGGATGAGGGTGGTGAGAGACCCGCTCCTCTGTGGTTTGTGTTGTATCTGAAAAGGGCTGCGTTTTTCGGAACAATGGCTAATACGTTGTGTTTACTTCAGAGTGAATACATAGTTGACCTTCACCATTCATTCTTCAATATTAATGCCAGAGCCCATGGGAGCTCCAGATGACACCAAATGACACCAAATGACACCAAATGACATTCTCTCTGTGATATGAGGCACAAAAGGTGGACTTGCCGTCAGCTGTTCACAACAAACTGTATGATACAAAACGCCTAATGATACGTCACAGAGCTGCTATACAAATCTGAACCAATTGTTGTTATTCTTTGTAGTTGATCATTCAACAGAAAATAGATTCGTGATATAATTAATATCCAAAAAAATGATACAATAGAGGCTGGCCTTGTCGGATGGAGATTACGCGATTGCCCATTCTCTAGGAATATTCAGGCAAAATTACAGACAGCCACTTTATTTATTCATCTGGGGCTGTAAGGATAGCTCTGTGTAGGGCCATGCGTCTTTCATATTCAAAATTGTGAGTCATACATTTGATTTGTTCTGTCTGTTCTAATCAGTATCCCCAATCAGCAGGCTGTGGCTCTATCTACTTGTGCTTCCTTGTGCTGTCACAGAATGACTGCAAGCATAAGCCAAGACGTTAACGGACCCTCATTGAAAAACGGGCATAGGTCACTAATGCATCGCAAGAGACACGTGCCATATGTGTCTGCCTGCAAGAGCCCCAATTTACATAAATTTGAATGTTTGTGCTTATGCAGGCGTACATTTACGCCGTTTTGCAGCTGGTGTATTTAAACTTGTCATAGGGTTGGTTCAAACCATAGTATTTGTACCACAGGGCTTTTTCAAATATATTATATACTGTAAAAGTGGAGGTTTGTCAGGTTGGGGCCACTCTGCAGCTCGTCTTATTTCAGACATGGTCGTTGCTGTCTTTATTTCAGATGTGCTCTGGTGCTGGGGAGCAGAAAGGTAAAGGAGGAATAAAGTTGACATAAAAATCAGGAAAGAGAACGGGCAAAAAGACACGAAAGAGAAGATGAAGCGAAAGTGATAACAAAGTAGGAAACATCTGTTAAGTTGATTACCTCTTCTCCTGTCTACTTCTGTAACTGAATGTCAGCTTTAATGGTCTACTCTTCAAGCTGCAGGTAGCTCAACCCTGAATGTGTGCTGGTAATGGAGAGGTAGCGTAAGATCGATCAGCAGCTCAGTTGGAGAGAATCAAGAAAAGGCTGTCAGCGCCAAAGCAACATCGGGTCTAGCTGGTCAGCAGGAGGAATGAAAACCCCTCTATTGTAGTTGAGAATTGTATCAGTTTTCGTAAAAACGCATGCAACGCGAAGCAGCTGATTTTTACGAGATCACAACTCAGGACAATCTATCTTGCCAGGCTAAACCAAAGTGATTTAACCAATCAGGATGCTGTATATGTTTGGAGATGGCGGACCTCTGATTGCTTTCAAAACTCCTCATTTTTCATCTAAGTGTCTTCTTAGGTGTCAGATCAAGATAAATAGTATCACAGTGTGAATGTTAACTTTATGTGAAACATGTAAAGGTGCTCATATTCATTAATGTAAATGTGTACTATTTTATGCGCTTACTATAGTAGTACTATTGTAGCTAGGAAGGATACACTGTGGCATTGTGAACAACACGAGTCCACTTCGGCTCAAGCAACACCACGCTGGACTGGACATATTGACATGTGGGTGTCAAAAGTTTGACTGAGTCACTGTCGTAGTAGCAGAATACCAGATGGCCGCGGGGTGCTTCATGCTGTGGAGGCTGGCATTTCGGTGAGCAACAGCTGGTGCCACGTTAACTGTGATTCAACCCTAACAATCTGTTCTGTTTGTTTGACAGAACAGGGGAACACACCTTGCTCTGATCTGAGGGAGTCCTTAAGGGACTTTGCGGTATTTATTTATTTTATTTTTTGAAGATACGCTGCAGCTTCAAATGCACCGCCAAACTTTGCTGACAGTCTGGTAATGTGCGAGCGTACGACGTGGAGTCAGGAGACGATGAACAGACGTGAATGTTTTGAAAGTAGTCTGGAGGGGTTGGCAGGTATGGGATATGTAATCTGTGCCTGTAAAGACGTGTGTGGAAACTGTCAAAGATGATTTACGCTCTGACTTTAGATCTCTTATTTATTTATTTTTTCATCACGATATGAATTTTTAATATACCGGTATACCGGTGTGTTTGATAACACAGCGTTCGGAACGCTGCGCCACCAGACACTGTTTCAGATCGGACCATTTTCAGTGTTGCGCTCAATGGTGCGACTGCGTCACTGCGAGGCGTGGTGAACATGGAAAGTTTGCGGCTGAACGAGAAGACCATGAAAACACGGGAGAACTTGTTCCAAAAAAGGTGCTGCGTCAGTTCTGTGAGGGTTTATTTGTGGAGACCAGACCTCCCCGTTTTCTGGGGGCGGCCCCTGTTTTGGAGGAACTGTCCCACGTCTAAAGCTGTCCGCGAAAATGTCCCTGGTTTTACCATTTTATGAATGAGAAAAAAAATATAAAAATGTTGCGCACAGACTACAACAGCAGAGTCAAAGTGGAAGTCTGTGATCTGGTAATCACTTAATTTATAATTATTATTATTATTATTATTTCAGTAGTTACTTATTAAAGTCTAGGAACTATGCAGGATATTTGCTTATGAATCATGGTAGGTTATCTTTAAACAGCCCCCACCCCCAAGTAAAAAAAAAATCTCACTCCAAGCTAAATTCAAAACTTGAGAGCCCTGGTTTAAATATGAATATATATATCAAAATAATTGAAGCAATAATTGTCCCTGTTTCATTTTATCTTGACAACATTTAATTTTTTTTTTCTTTTTTTTTTATTCTCTGAGCTGTAAATGTCTCCACATGCCATTTCAGAACCTGTTCTCAACATGTAATTATGCATGAAAAAACAAAACAAAACACATACCGTGACATACCATGATACTGCCAGAATTTTAACAAATACCGTGATATACATTGTTGGTCATACCACCCAGCCCTAATTTAGCTGACAATACAAAAACGTGAATTGTAAGTAGGACTGAGGAGCTGACAGGTGAAGAGTTAAACCAGGCACGAGGCACTGCAGTCAAACCGCTGGAAACATTAGCTTTTATTTTGTTTTTATGGGCACGAAAAAGTTGGAAAAACTGCACTGATGAACTTAAAGTGCGTTAGATTCTGACTTACATTAACTCCCCAAGCCTGCAGGTAAAAGTTTTTACTTCTTAATGCCTCGCTGTGGGTAATGGCCTTACCCACCAGTGAAGGGAGTCATATGCACATATCTTCTGATGGCACGGAGATTATGAGCTACACTGTAGAGGGGAAGACACATTTCGCAGAGCATTAACTGGGTCTTTTGGAAAATGGCGTGTGAATAATGATTTTCACATTAATGCGCAGCGTTAACTAGAGAACTGTTGTTTTATTTTCCAAGGGCAAAATGACATTTCAGTTCTCTTGTCTGCAGAGGTGAGGAAATTCACAAGTCTTCTCTCGAGTCACAATAAGGAAACTGAAATATCAGTGTGAAATTATACGCTGGTGTTGATTATTCAGCCAAGTAGTCGACAAAAAAGTAAATAAATAAATAAATTAAAAACACAGAAGCAGCTTGATGTCATTATGCTAAGAGGTGTTTTTATCCCACACATTTACATACATGAGTGGTGCATAATGTTAAAGACAATTCTTAATAAACACAATCAAACTCCACATTAAAATGTGCCCTCAAAAAATTACCATATCCCATAGCCACTCTGACACGGTCAGCTTAATTATTAACACAAGGCTTCATTTTTATTTGATTGCAACACATTATGCCGTTGTGCTCAGTAATGTTGTTTACAGCCCTGCTTCGACAGTTTACGTATAATTCACTGTGTGAGTGAGTGAGTGTCATGCGGTTGTGTATTTAGAGATTTGTCCATGTGTGTCCACATGCTCTGAAAGAGATTGCTCTTGACTGCTGATTACCAGGCCCCTAATGCAGTTTATTATGAGACCTCCCATTCATTAATGTGCTCCACGATTTTTTTTTCTTCATTAATGAGAAAATATCACAGACAGTTTGTGGAGTTTGGAATTCAGACACAAGAACTGAGCTTATTTCCAGAAGTTTTTGACTGAAACATGAAGCACATTTATGTTTCATTGTTGTGTTGCCATTACACCCTTCATGTGAACTGCTTTTTCCCCATGGTTTGTTTGGAGCAAGGGAGCTGTTTTTTAAAGGGCCTATGGAGGTGTTTTAGTTTGAGCAGCCTACCACAATTTGTACCACAAATCCAGTCACCCGGCTTATTCTGACAAATGGTGCCTCCCAAACGTTGTCATTTCCCTGGAGAAGAAAGAAAAAACAGAATCATACCATTTACCCTCCACCATTCAGAGCTTAACAGTGCCTAGTCTTCCTCCTTTCATGTTGGACTATGGGCAGACCGTAGGCTGCTATATGCCCATGAAGGTCCACAACATCCAAAAAGCAAAGCTGGAACGAATCAGGTGGACGTGCTGGGTTTTCCTGAAGACCTTTCACCGCCGTCCAAGTAACTTCTGCCATTCTGAAAGACCAGTGGGAGGTTTATGTACTTAACAGGAAAATCTGTCGCTGTCACTGGGGAAAGAAAATTGGATCAAACCAAATTCTTGCAATTACAGATGAGTGCCTTGTTCCAGACCCTAGTCTTGTGAGTTTCAAGTGTGCAGCACCCACAGACGTTCCTATTAAAAGCCTTTACTCCGCAACAGCCCTTCAGAACTAAAGACACCTACTCAAGAAACTCTACAAGTGCCTTTGTTTCTGCTTTGCTTCTTAGATACATGCTAAAATGACATTATCGTTTCTTGAGGTATAAAGATAAGCGTGTAGCTGCTTAGCCTGCTGACTTCAGTAGAAATCTCTGCAGCACTAAACATACTCTACACAACACTGACATGGTGTCATGGGACAGTTTAATTTAATTTGCTGAGTTAAGTTAAAGTAATTTGTCAAATTTGTTAAAAACTGATTTTAAGCATAAAAATAATACTACAAAATCCCCCCCATAGCCCCCATAATGTTGACTTATGTTTGTGGTCTGTCTGCCTGCTTGTTCTGCACCTTCATGCAAGTCAGGTCAGTCACGATAACGGGAAATGTGTGGAGAAAAAAAAAAACATCAACAGTTTCACACTTGGATGCCATGAGACCGTGTTGCCAATTTTTGTTGATACAATTAAATTCATTTTTGAATGTTTAAAACTAAAATAGTCATTTAAATGGACTAGTGACATGCGGTTTGGTAATTATTCTTGTGATTAGGAACCCAGCGTTTGCTTTTGCCACCTGAAAAAAGGCCCGCTCAAGTCTCTTTGTCGTGGATAATTCACCCACTACTTCACTTTTTAAGAGTTCTTTATCTACACTCACACTGGAACAGTGACTCGCTGTTCCAGCAAAACCTGTTAAGAAGCTTTATCAAAGTCAGTTTCATAAGGAAAAGAAAATGAGACAAAGTCAAAGTCTTTTTTTTTTCTGGATAAGCAAAAGCCTGGGAAGTGAAAGTTCATTATCTCCATATATCTTACTGAAAAAAGACAAATGAGGAAGGCATCCATTCCTCTCTCTTTCTCTTGCCTTCGCTATCTCTAAATGAGATTCAGTTTATTTAGGTAGCTTAATGGAGCTGTAAGAAGGCGTCATCAATCAGTGTTACCTCGTGTTCAGAGAATCTCTAGGTGCAGGGATTGGATCCTATTTGTCTGTATCATTTTAATATGATGCAGACAAATAGGATGAGGATTATTTTTAATCCATTTTAATTTGTGCATTTGAACAGAACCCCCAGCAGACGTCCCAGCTTCCTCCTTCATTGTGTCCACTTTGTAATGCTGCCAGGCAGCCATCTTTTCAGTTACCTGATCTGTTTCAGACCTTTGACCCCGCGATGGTGTTTCTGGCTGTTGCATATTTCATAGGCCCGACTCCGGCTGATGGGAACTCAGCTCACACAGCCCAACGCTGGGGAAAAAGACATCATTCTGCATTTCCACTGCTGAGGCCAGAAGCAAAGTGAGATTTAGTCCCATGTTTTAGTGTGTACATCTCCAGAGGATAAAAGTGTCCTTGTCTTCTTCTCCTGGGTGCACTTTTAAACACGTGCAGTGCTGTAAAGGCCTTGCTTCACTGAGCGTGACATCTTTTAGCTGTCAAGGATTCAACCTCACAGAAACGGGTGAGGCAAGGACTTGTCAGGGGATTCAGATGTATTTCATTTTTAGAATAATAGAATAAACCAAAAGAAAATGACATCCTGTATTTTTTAGTGGGGGAAAATTTAACTGTACCCAGATGTGATGGTGATTCTTTTCAGAGCTGGCAATCACAACTACTCTGTTAATCCTGTCGTTAAACTGCACCTGTAAAGAGCATAACAGAGAATATGCATTTACATCACTGCCGCATGGGGCCGCGCTCCCCTGAGTGGCAAAACCATGGTGAGATGTAGCAGTGAATACAACAAGACCAGGACAAATATGAATCATCACATCAAATTAAGGACAAATGGACTTGACAATGACCCATACAAACTACCAAAAAAACAAATGGTCCACAAACACTGACATGTGGCCAGAAATCGGTTCTCATGATATTTATATGGACCCGATTTCAAAGCTGGGAAAATACTAGATTTATACTAAAGTACGACCTTTTGGTACTTTATACAACACAGCTCAAGTGGCTTTGTACTTGACACCAGTTTCAGTTGAGATAAAGATAAAGTTCGGATAAATGTAGGTAAATAAGAGATGCTAACAACGCTAAGTGCTTTACTGAGAAGTAGCGTTATACAACATACAACACATATAGACAAAGCAAAACAGATTTCTCCATACAGAACTGCTTTCCATAGTCTTTTTAACAGAACGAAGTGTGAGAAGAGAAAGGAACGGAGGAGATCTCCCCACCCAGAACAAAAACAAAGTTCCAGTATCCTTTTATGGATAAAAAAAAATACATAAATAAATAAATAAATAAAAAGTATACCGAATATTCAGTGTCTATAACAAAACAAAATACATATAGTTCTCCAATCACAGCAGATATTCAGTGTTGGGATCACCTCCAACCTCGATAACATCTCTATTTCTCCCAATATTTGTTACCTTTTTCAGTGTTGGGTCTCAGGGAAAATGTTATCCTTTCCATGCTATGAATTTCTTCAACTATTTCTATCCAGTCTGAAATTGTTGAATACTTGTTACTCAGTCATTTCCTGGTTATTGCTTTTTTTTCCTGGTAGTAACTGTAGTAAAAGTATTTGTTTTGTTTCTTTACCTCATTTGTTGTGAGTGTGTTCCTAAATATTTAACACTGAAATTGACGCGAAAATGGTCAGCGGCTATTTTACTTTACCCTCTCCAACGTTGTCCACAGTCTGGGTTGTTGGTCTGCAAACTTTTAATTTTGCCATGTTTTTCCTGGTGAATTCCCTCCATAAAGCTGAGCTAGAGGTGGTGGACAATGTTGTACAAATATTTAGCCAATCGTATTCCATTTGTTTTATTGTCATTTATTGCTGGATTTGAAATAGAAGAAAGCAGAACTTGAGGTATGATTTCATCAAAACAAACAAACAAAAAATGCAGCATAAATGAACAGTTTAGACGGTATTAAAGCCTTGAATATGATGCAAACTAATGCATCTAATCTCCATGCTCATCTGTCACTTTTTGCCACTCAGTGACCGTAACCATGGAGACTTCCACTTGCTTTCACGTCACACGCATACCCTCTACAATGATTACACTTTCAAAATTGAAAGTGTACAATTATCAGTAAAGTAATTAAGCTGTAAATGTATTCAGAAGTGTATTTTCAGATCTCTTTAGTGTGTATCAACGATTGTGAAGCCGTTCTGTCTCTTGTGCTCTTTTAGCTGATTGGATGAACCCAATAATATGATAATCTACTCATTATGATTTCTGAACTGGAATAATTGCCTGTTACTAAGCAGGTGAAGGGTCAAGGGTTCACTTTCTCAGAATTCTTACTCTGTCAGTGTCTTGCTTGCTGACATCAGTTTCAGGTCTGATATCGTGGTTTTTACAGCGGGTACAATAAGTATTGAACACATCACAATTCGTAATAGTAAACAGATTTCTTAAGGTGCCATTGACATGAAATTTTCACCAGGTTTTGGTAACAATCCAAGTAATCCATACATAGAAAGAAACCAAAGCAAATAAGTTCAGAAATTAAGTTGTGTGTAATAATGTGAAATGACACAGGGAAAAAAGCATTGAACATGCTTACTGATATTAAATACTTTGTACAAAAGCCTTTGTTGGTAATGACGGCTTCAAGGCGCCTCCTGTATGAAGAAACTAGTCTCATGCATTGCTCAGGTGTGACTTTGGCCCGTTCTTCCACACAAACAGTCTTTTAAATCTGTGGGCCTCTTCTATCAACTCTGATTTTTAGTTCTTTCCATAGATTTTCAGTTGGATTCCAGTCAGCTGATTGTCTGGGCCATTCTAGCAGCTTTATTCTCTTTCTCTGAAGCCAGTTGAGAGTTTCCTTGGCTCAGTGTTTGGGATCATTGTCTTGCTGTCCACTCTCGTTTCATCTTCATTCTGCTAGATGGCAGCAGATTTTTCTCAAGAATGTCTCGACACATTTTTCCATCCATCCTCCCTTCAATTATATGAAGTTTGCCCGTACCATATTCAGAAAAACAGCCCCACACCATGATGTTCCCACCTCTAAACTTCACTGCTGGTATGGTGTTTGTGGGGCGATGTGCAGTGCATTTTGTCCTCCAAACATGGTGTGTGTTATGGCATATAAACAGTTCAATTTTGCTCTCATTTGACCAGACTATGTTCTCCAAGTATTTTACAGGCTTGTCCAAATGTTGTCCAGGAAACTTTAAATGAGATTCAACATGCTTTTTCTTCAGAAGAGGGACACCTTGGTAATTATACACCTGTTTATAGGCCATCAGTTTGGACTGAACCAGTTGATGTTCATTTGCACTGACAAGGGGCAGAATCTGGTGTCTTGGCTTTCCATGCCTTTTTCCACCTAACTTTCTGTGTGTGTTCAATGCTTTTCCCTGCTGTTATTTTTTACATTGTTACACATAACTTCATTTCTGAACTTGTTTGCTTTGATTTCTTTCTATGTATGGATTACTTGGGTTGTTACCAACACCTGGTGAAAATTTCATGCCAAACAGGACCTTTAGAAATATGTTTACTGTGAAAAATTGTGATGTGTTCAATACTTATTTTACCCGCTGTATGATAAAATATAAGAAGCCAGCCTGCCAGCCAAATACATGTAGTTGGGGTTCCTGATTTTAAAATAAACTCCCTTTTTTTCTTACCTTACACACCTGCAGCAGCAGTGTGTGGATTCAGGGCTGACCACGCAGCTGCCATCCTCTCAGGCTCCCGTTGCTCCGTCCTGACTTTTCACCGCTTCTGCTGTTTCACTTCATGCTGAACAGCTGTGCAATTTTTCCCTGAAGCTGTCAGTGTTTGTGGCTCACGCTTTCAGTGTCATTGCGAGACTCCAAATATAGAACCGAGCGGACGGTAACAAACTGTGCTGCCTGACTCTTACGGTCACTGGATACTTTTATTACAGCTATTTAAAACACACAGTTGCGTTTTCCCCACGTTCTCTGAATCTCTCCGCAGTCTTCCGTTTCCAGTTATCGCACATTCTGTTTTGTTTTGTTTTTGCATTTTCTTTCTTCTTCTTAATGAGCTAAGGAACAAACATGAGATGCGCATTTTGCTCGCTGACCAAAAATAGAACAATTAAATTTTACCACAAAGAGAACTACCTCACCCTTGACCCGAAGCTTGTAGTCTGAAATCATTTGATCACTGATGTCTCTAATGAGACTGTCAGGCTCAGTTGCCTTGCGCTTTTCTTTCTTTTCTTTTCTTTTCTTTTCTTTTCTTTTCTTTTCTTTTCTTTTCTTTGTTCAAGGTTGTGTTCACATAAAAAAGCAAAAAAAAAAAAAAACACATTATTTTGGTTGGTTCTCCTGTGTTCTTCATAGAGTAGGTTGGGTACTCAAATACAAATCTTAAAGGGCCACAAAGAAATTTTTCAATGAGTCAAAGACCCATTCATTGAGGTCGGCCAAGCCACATGCCACATGCCACACTGTTGTATAATATTCAAAATACAATGTCCTTTTCATTCAAAACAAGTCAAAGACATACTAAAGTAAAATGCAATTTCCATTTTGACATAAATTCAAAAATAAAATAAAAGGAAAAATGTATTTCTGTTCAAAGGTGAATCAAGCACATCAAGAACAAAGAAAATCCAGCCAGCCTTCGTCCCCTTAAGTGCAGGCAGTTTTCCTCCCTGTCCTTTGGTAGACAAATATTTCAAGATCTCAAGAATCAACGTGAAAAACTATTAAACATTCCAAACGTGTCAGTGTCAAACACTGGTTCATGAGAGAAATTACTTCTTTTGTCCGTTGCCAGTGCTTGGAACTTTGGCACAAACAGTGCTAGCCACATCCTCAGGCGAAGATGACCAGACCTCCCTTTACTTTCCTGTTTTCTCCACAACTTAAACCTCTAGTTAAGCAGCTTATTTGACTATAACCGGTATGAATCATCTCCCAAGAAAAATGTAGTGACAGATTGAGTTAAAAACATGGATTTAAAGTTTTTATCATTGTTTTATTGTTGTTGCCAGAATGGCAAAATTTATTTAGCCCGTATCGGCCATCCCTACCTACCGCTGGCAACGTACCAACAAGCAAACCTCTCTGAAAGTGAGAGTTAAAACGTGTTGGCATGGAGATGTGAGTCCCGGTTTACATGTGCTGACCCAACCAAAACACACTGTGAAGGAATGTTGGGAGGGATCCACAATTAGACCTATTGGGAGCTTATGGAGCAGACGGTGAGTTTACACTTCTCTTATTTAATTGGAAACCTGTCTCTATTAATGTACATTAACACATAATGTATTAACCTGTCCATTTGCCCTGCGGACAAACATAAAATATTGCCACTGTGTGTTTCTGTAGTCTGCTGTCAGGGCATGATACATGTTTGCTTTTTTATTTATTTTTTTTTATTTAACCATTTGGGTTTCACACCGGTACACCAGGTCTAGCTGTTACATTTTACATTAGGCTTTCACAGGTTCTGGTGGCAGTGGGAGTCTGTGTGCTCCCTGGATAACACATGCAGCAGATGTTATTAATATGTGTGCACGTCAGAAGAGGGATGGTTTGTGTGTTTGCTGATTTTGTAACCTTCTTCATTTTCCATGTTGACCTTAGTCAACTCGCTGGAAGCCAGTGGATTAAGAGCTTTGTTAGATTCCAGCCCGTGGGTGTCGCAGCGTGCGCACGTGTGTGTGTGTGGACACGTTTTCGTGCTAATGAAACAGAAAGCGGGTGGAAGACCAGCACATCAGTTCTACGTCCCTGTAAGCAGAGATGCTGCTCCACCAAGTTCAGTAATCATAGTCACAAGCTGCTCTATGGGGCCCTTACTGTATTTTCTTGTTGGTTGATAAATATGCCTTTCTCTGATTGTATCTGGCTCCAGAGCTGATGTGATCTGACTCCTGCCCAGTGTTACCCGTTCCTACCAAACTGTCATGAATCATTATGCCATGCCTGACACCTGTGATATTAACAACCATGTTCACAGCTTGCTTTAAACAGTTATTTTATGAGCTCAGTAAGCTGCTCCGTGTTGTCCACAGTCAGTCTCTATGAGTCGTTTATCACACAGATAGTATCACGTAAACATATTTGTCAAATATGGTGCCTATATTCTTTATCCAGATGCATGTATGAATTTATCCACTTGCTTCTCCTTCTCTTCTCCTTTATAATCCTCGTTACACTGCATGGTGTCCCCTCAGCGTACTAAAACTTGTTTGTTTTTTTTGTTTATGTTGTACCCTGTACATGCCACTAACCTCTACACGTCATCATCATACCTTATTAATTCTCATGGAGGACTTTGTGAGTTCATGTGGAGTGTGAAATTTGCTGATCTAGTTTGTCCATACTTTTCTATACCGATCACCAAGTTGCAGAGGTCTGTAGCCTCTGGAGGAATTTTAAAAGTTGAGCCAAGTGCAAGGTTTTTGGACTGAAAGGCTTGAATATGTGACAGAGAACATAATGTAGCATTGTGCAGCGTTAGAGTTACACTGAAAATGTCACAGCTGATGAAGGATTCAATTTCAGTTCCCTGAGAAATATATTCTATTGTTGATTTTTTGGTTTATTCGCAAAACATACAACGGTCCATTATATCAGTTATTTCTTAATCATCATTTATGCTATACAGCAGGCTGACGCTTATATCCCATTTATGCCTTTCCTGTACTCGCACACCGGTTACTTTTACTGGGGCGATAACAAACAATGCAGATTTGATCGGGCCCTCGGGTTCAAAGCACAACTTCCCTCTCATCCCCCTTTATTTTCCTCATTCATTCTTTCCTCTGTTTTTTGACCCTGAACAAATAATAGACCTTACGCAGCGGAATGTACCACGAGTTGAATGCTGACGCTTTGGCAGACAACAAAGGAGAAGTGCAAGAGTTGAGATGCGTCGTTAAATCTCCCTATGGTAATAAGGCGACGGCAATATGAACACAAAACTGCATCATTCTTGTTCAGTGCCAGGGGTTGTGGGAAACTGAAATAATCAGCTTGTAGCTGAAGCTCATGAATAACATGAACAGCCTCTCACGTTAATCTGCTTCTTCCAGTCAGCCGCCGCGTGAAAACCTCCACAGTTGCTTTATTCAACACTGTGTTCAACAGGCCTGACCTACAGCCTCACTGATATGGACCTGGCATTTACAGAAAGAAAGGAAATCTTGCTCATTGATTCCACTGCTTTGCCACTGAGCCTCCCACCAGGGAATAAATAGAAATGTCTGATGATGGAAGAGTGATACAGATAAACCACTTTCCCCAGGTTATTTATTATTCATGTACAGTATTTACTTATCTGATCTACAGTCTCTCACCCTCTTTGTATTTTCTTCACACCTCAGGGATTGGAGAAAGATGTGGAGGGAGAAGGATGACGGAATAAAAGTGATGAGTTATAAGCCGGGGTTTTCTATCAGAAGGCAGTTTGGACTGAACCCTTGGACCAGTCATCAACTGTTAGTCAGCCGCTGCTAAAAGTGATCGTATTATAACGTGCAAAGTCTATTTCAGTACCAAAGAACAGAAGAAATGTCTCCCGACGGCGTAATTCATAAATGTTTGAACGGGATCATCGTGGTTGTCTCGCAGCAATGTGATGAAGTGTTTTGGAGGAAAGAAAAGAAATCCTATTTACAGAGAGTTGCTGTACTTTTACTTGAAAAGAGGATCCATTTTAAATGTTCAGGCTTTATTTCCTCTTATTCTTAGCAGCACAGTGACTGTGATAAATTGAAGACCTTTAAATGAACCAGACACAATGCTTCATAATTAGCTGAGGTACTTTTAGATAAAGGTGTTAATTAACTTGACAAATGAGTCACAGAGATCAGCAGAACCCCCTTGTGTAGGCATAGCAGGCTCTGATACACAGATCACAGGAGTTTTACTTTTATTTTTTAATTCCTTATTGGAACCCTTCCATGAATCAGACTTCCACACCAACCATCCCATTGAGTGTAAATACTGTTGTTATATATATAATTTATCCTTAAGTAGTTTAGAATTTGTTTTTACAAGCTACTGTAGTGTGGAAATGCACTGGAGACATCAAAGCTATGAAATTATACAAATGAAATGAAAAATGAAAAATTGTTCATTAGAGAAAGACGTGAAAAGGTTTAATTAAAGTGAAATGTGACCGTTTGTCCTACTGAGAGTTTTGGGGACCATTTAGCCATATCTTGGAATTTCATGTATTGGGTAGTAATGGTAAACAGCAAACAGCCCAAACCAACTACTGTAGCAGTGCATTTTATGGCAGAAACTGCTCGGCAAAGTACAGACAAATAACGTTTTATCTTTACTGTATTACATGAAAGTGAGTCCAATCAGAAAATATCAGTAAGCCTGAGATATTCTTCAACCACCAAAAAAAAAAAAAAAAAAATACATGTTTTTATCAAAAATGCAACATTTCTTCTACAACATACTGCCTGACCAACTTCTTATGCGGTTTTGGACCATTAAGACTTAGAGACCCTTCATTTAAAAGCTGGTGTTACATGTGAGTTGTCCTCATGCTGAAATGTGACGTGTCCCATACGTGACTTCACTCCCGAGATGCAAGAAGGAAGCAAAAATATAAAATGGGAGAAATAGTAACTTGGATAAGTAACTTTATTGCGTTAGATTACTCGTTACCGGAAAAAAAGTAGTCAGATTATTAACATCATGACATCACTGGTTGTCTGTGAAGGTTGTCAGTCATCCAGGTCATGGTAATCCAAAAGATATTTAATAAAAGCAACTGGTTAAGAAGGGGGCTGTGTGTCTAGGCTTCTTACCCCATATCACTGGTTGCCATTACATGCACCTCAGATTAGAGCCCACCTCAGTGCTTCTTAGAGTTCATACAGTATGTCTGTGAAGGTCCTCAGTTATCCAGGCCGTGGTAATCCAAACAGCATTTAGAAAAGGGCAACTGGACTTCTATAGTTTTTTGAAGACGTTTTTACGCTAATCTGACTAAGAGACTCATGGTTGAGATTTAGATAGGAAAACTCTGTGATTAAAACCAATCGGGAACTTGCTTGACTTGGTTCTGTAAGAACCAGAAACTGGTGACACTAATTGCCATCAACGGCCGTTAACACCTTTTGGATTCTCAGAGTTCAGGTCAGACACTGATTCATGCATATTAGGTCCATCATATGTTTTTCAACAGTTCAACGTCACTTTGTGAATCTGGAAGAGACTTCTGTTGTGAGGGACGTCGCCTGCAGCAGCATGGACTGATGAGTCTAGATTTAACAGTTTTGGTTCGAGCTGAGGTGTTGATGAGAGTCTGATGGAAGGTGAATGGGTGGGTTTCTAATGTGAGGTGTGGATGTGGATGTGGGGCTTTGCAGGAGACATTGTAGAGAATTGTTCATTACAACAGTTCAGCAGTAATAATTCACAACATGTTCCAGTGTCATGATTTGCAATCTGAACACACCCCCAGGCTCTCTGAAGGTTTTTTCAGGAACATTGAAAAAATCCCCAGTGTACATCCCATGAAGCTGGTTAAGAGAATGCAGAAGTGTGCTCTCTAAGATTGAGACATTTGTCTTTATTTACAGTTGTGTTGTTTATTAGACGCAATAAATCTAAATCAAAGAAATATATTCAGATTTTTTCAGCAATGCAGGCGGAAAAACCTGAATGAATGGATGTGTCTAGGCTCATACTGATACTGTTACCTTCCATCTACCTCCAATTACAGCAATTAATTCAGTGCTAATAAATTAGTAGTGGAGTCGAGATATGTTGTAAACACGCTTTCTGAATGGAGGAAGTTTGATGTTCTAAGCTTTTCACCTCAAGTTAACTTTGTGTTGTGATGTTCCATTCACGTCTCTGTAACCCACTCGGTAAACTGTGGCAAGGTATCTTCACACTCCTGTTTGTTTTAATGCCTACACAATGTTCACACATTTACGGGGCACACTTTCTGACAGTCCTGCCTCTGTAGAGATTTGTTTACCTAAGGTCTGAGGCATGAAACAGAAAGAGAAACGTTTCACAGGAGGGAGGGAAAAAATAAGGATTTCTGTTGTTACGGGAGTCAAGTTTAGATTTAATTCCATCTTTCCCGAGGGAGAAGTCTGAAGTGCAAAAAAACTTCTTCAAGAACTACATGGATAGATCAAATAAAACTATTCATAAATTCATGCCCATGTTTAGGTGCAGACCTGCATCCTATCCACACATTTAGAAAAGCACAGTATAAGGAATTTAAAAATGAAGGTAGAAACTGAAGGTTATCGTCATTAGTATGTGCAACAGCAAACATCATATTCATGTACTACTAGTACTAGTAGCTACGAGGTTACCTTTTGATTGTGGATATGAGCCTGATTTAAATGTTTTGTAGAATTTCTGTGGCGCACCAAGCTGATTGCCGGCTGTCGGCATCTGTGGTGACTCCCCATTACTGTTGGTAACAGCTGAACCAGTGATGGTTCCCGCAAAATGTTTGAGGGAGGGAAATGTAGCTCTGATGGCCGAGGTGTATTAATTAACATCTGTTCAAGTAAAGTGGCTATACCATTTACTCAAAACCTTGCTTGTCTTTCTGTCAAAGCGGTGAAATGATACGAGCGACGAGACATGCCTGACCCATTACAACACAGCAACAAAAGATTATGTAACGAAATCACATTTGCAAATTTGCACCAGCCCTCCCAGAGCCCATTCAGATTGCATTGCAGCATCTGGAGAAGGGTCCAGTGCAATTTGCAGCTATATTGAATTTACCCAAAGAGGCGGGCCAACAGCACTCCACGGGAAAGACGGCTAGCACAGCAGTTGGATGTCGTAGAGAAGAATCTCTTGGGCAGGATGGGGTCCATGCTAAGACTCCTGTTGGAAGCATTACGGCAGACTGTGCATGACTTATGCACCAGTGAGCAAGAGCAGTCAAGCTGTCTTTTTAGTTTAGCAATCGATTGCACCAGATTAGAGAGTCCCAGATTAATAATAAAGATGAAAAAACAAATTGAAAAGAAGCCTCACACAGAAGTCTCTTCTCAGTTGGCTAGGCTTCTCTCTTTAAACGGTGAATACAAACTATTTAAACCCACAGGAACAGAGAGTTATTTCCTTCTTGTTTAAAGTGCAACTTTCTGGCCCACACACAGGTGATGCGAGGCGACACCACACACCTTTGTCACCGCTAGCTGTTTGATGTCAGTTTGGCGTGTCTGGGCCTTAAGATGCAGCAACTACAAAGTTGTGAAGTTACACTGTAGCTACTGTGAAATAGAGCAGTAATTTGTCTCAAAAGTTTGTTAGTGTGTAGGTATAGAATATTGGATCGATTTTTCCCGCTTACTTCGAGTGGGTCCATCTTGATTTCCTCTTCACAGCTGCTCCCTTCCTGGTAAATTGTTGCATTAAGTTGAATGAAAATGGTCAGCAGGGGCTTTGAGGCTCACTGAACAAGAAAGGGACAAATGTTTTTTCTGGACTTGCTTATCTGTTCTGTGCTGTGAAATTGGTTTTCTCCATCTACAGGTGTTTGTCTGTGACTAGCAATGGATTCTGTCCCCAATTGTTTCATTTACTTCCACATCTAATGAGAAATTTAGAGGTAATCAATAACCATGCATAGTCAAAGTAAAAAAGCAAACCAAAAAAAAAAAAAAAAAAAATGTAAAGACAGACAAGAGATTCAGGAGTTCAGATCTCCATTCTTTTTTCCCTGTCTTTGTGATTCCTGTTTATTAAGTGTTAAAGGGCATTTCTGTAACAAATCCTCAACTCGGCCACTGGGAATTTGCATTTAAATAGGTATACAAAGCTGTGAAGATAAAGTGTCTCAGGCAGGAGATTTATTATGAGAGCAACGCTGTCATCAAATCGGTTTTATTCATAAATTAATATAACTTATGGAAGGAAAAAGTGTCTCAGTGAACAAGTGAATGCATCTTTTTTAATGTGCCCATAACGACATGCAGATACAGTATTTTTGACGTTTGGCAGTTGAGAGCTTATCAGCATTTGTCAGCCTTACTGTTGTTGTTGAGCATTACAATGTCCACAGGTCGTCTGTATTATTATTTCCTATGCAATGAGAACTTTCTCTGTCAGTGTATAAGCTGGAGGGGTTGTCTGGGTCCAGACGAATGCAAATCCAATGCCTCCAAGCAAATGTTGGGGATTACTTCTGCACGCTATTCTGTACATATCAACATATGCTAATCCACTTTCTTCACAAACACACACACAAAGTCTGAAGACATTTGCTAAACTTATGACACAGAATGACTTGGATGTGCATAATTCTTTAAATAAATACACAACTTATTATATTTCTTACAAATTACAAATGTCAAGAAGACAGATATCAGATGGACCTGTATTGAGTAGCATTTCCCAAGGTGACATACATTTCATTAAAACAGGAATTGACCATGGCAAAAAATAATTTAGGGCTTCACTCTCTGCATCTCAAGCTTCACTTTATATGTAATTGAAGCCCACAGCAGTGAAAATCCATCTTTCTGTCTCATTTGGAGGTTGTCAGTCTTATCGGCAAAGAGAGAGCAAAGGTGTGGGTTATCGGAATTGCACATACATCAGAGTGAATGTCAAGAGTTAGTAAAACCTATGTTCATAGCATCCACGGGAAACCTGCTTGTGTGAACCCAGATCAGTGCGATCGGTTCTAATGGAAGGTTGTATATACTGTCAGTAGTGAAAATGATAAACATTCAAACATAATGTACAGGGACATGTACAGAACAGTTAAATAATTAAGGAGTATTTACTATTTTAGTGTTATGGAGTAAGATGGCATATGTTGGTGCGTATTGTTTACTGGAATATTTCCCCCTGTGGATTGTGATATGTTGGTCTCACTGCCTATGTGAATACAATGAGTAATTAACAATATCAGATGGTCATTTGAAGCACCTACATTGGAAAATACAGGACTTGCCATAGGACTTAACTAACACGAACAAACACACACATTACAGAAACATACAATAATTGCAAAATTTGGGAATATATGTATGATTTAACGTACAGTGTGGAAATTGCGGTTGTATTCTTTTTCCTAATGAGTAAAGTTGCAAGCATAGTATGAGTTATTAGTGGAGTAAGAGTGTGAAGCAAAGGTTACATTAGAAATGTAGTTGGTTAAAGAAGTAACCCTGTTAAAATGAGAGATTATTTCATCAAATTAATCTTATATCTGGTTTCTAACTATTAAAGTTAATATTTAATGAACACATTTACCAGGGGTTGATAAATGGAGGCTCACGTGGATGTCTGTTAGCTTGCTAGCAATTCACTTTTAAATCATATAACTTACTGGAGCTACACAGGGCGAACCATGATGCTAAATTACATCTTTAAACATGTTTAAACATAAATGTTTTATTACAGCTACACTAAATGACTTGTAGGTGTTTCCTTAGGTTTGACATTGGTCATTTGCTTGTTGACAACATCAGCAACAAGACTGACACCAATTAGCCACAACATTAAAACCACTGAGAGGAAAAGTGAGTAATATTAGCCGACATCTGGCACTTTAAAGTAGTTTTTATTATTTTATTTCAGATATCAGTGTGTTGAAACACACAACCTAAAGAAATATAATGACACAAAATTAAAACATTTTCTTCATTTTATGTGTATTTAATCACGTAACATAAATGATGAATGAATGATGAGTTTTCAGTTTTATTTCTATTTATTGAGACATATTCTAATACTCATGAACATCAAATGTTCATATTTGAGGATGTCAAAATCAAGCTTGTGGAGTAATCAGGACTGGATGACTTAGAGCTTGAAGCTGGAGTAGGATGGTCATCCCTGGACAGCTTCTTTTCTATCTGTCTTCGGGGGACAGAGACATGGTTGATGTTGCTTCTGTTGACATCAGGGTTGTGTCTTTGCTGGGTGTGTTGCCCGCTGGACCGAGGATGGTGAGGATGACGTCTCCAGCGTGGACCAAGGAATCTGCCCCTGTGTTGTCTCTGTGGCCTTGGTGTTTGTTGGTAGGTGGAACTGTAGTACCACTGAGGCTGCCTCGGATGACTTTGGCAGTGACAACAGATGTGTTCTCTTGGCCACCACTGTACAACCTTTGCACGTGAAGGGCGTAGGTAATAGAAGGCTGCCTGTTGTCGTCTGTGATAATGGGAAGCTCTGTCATATCTTGCATGGATCAGCCTCTGGTACCTTGGATGACGCTGCAGCGCCCCACCGTGAGAGAAATTGTTGTTACCCCAATTTCTGTGACGGCATGGATTAAATCGGCGCGTCGTGTTGGCTTTTGTCTTGTTCTCATCTTCTTGATACTCCCCTGCATAGGGGATTCTGCAGTAGTGGCCAGAGAAGGTTCTTTTTGTATCCATCACTTTAGTGCTGGTGCTTCCTGGATCTTTGCCTTGAGGGGTTCCAGTACTAGCTTGTTCCATGGACACATCATCTTCATCTTGAAGTGAATCAGTGATTCTGCGGTAGTGAGCAAGCAGGTGGTACCTGCGATGTGCTCGTAGTGCCCAGATACCAGAGGAATCCTTCATGGAGGATGAAAATGGAGGTCTTCCTCTAGTAGAGGTCCTGCATGAATCTTTATCTTGACATGTTCCAACATGGCCATGTGCCATGTGTACATCATCAAGTGAATCAGAGATTCTCCGGTAGTGGGCAAGCAGCTGGTACCTGCAATGTTTACACCATGCCCACATACCAGAGGAGTCCTTGTTGAGAAGAGAACCAGTGTGTCTTCTGTGGTGTGAAGTAGTAGTTGTTCTCTCCTTTTCTACCAGCGAACCAGTGGTGGTAGACCTGGCCTCCACCTCTGGTGCTCCAGTGGAGGTGCTGGTCAGTATTCCCACTGCTCCAGTGGTGGTGCTGGCCTCTGTCTCTGGTGCGGTCGTATTGGTGCCGCCAGAGTCTTTGCACTGTGATGTTCCAGGATTATCATCTGCGGTGGATACGTCATCAGTGGAACCAGAAATTCTTCGGTAGTGGGCAAGAAGTTGGTACCTGCGGTTTTTACGCATTTCCAACATACCAGAAGAATTCTTCTTGGGAGCTGAAACCGGGTTATGAGGGTAGTTGGTGGTTTTCCTACTCATCCCGTTCACCAACAGTGCTCCAGGTGTCCCAGTGTCAGATTCACTGGGCATCAAATAGGAAATCCAGTGGTGGTGGGAAAGGAGTTGGTACCTGTGCAACTTGCGCAGTTCCCACAGACTACAGGATATTCCTACATGCATATTACTGCTGAGAGTTTTAACTCGTGTAGCTTCCATGTTGTCTTGAAGGTCAACCATGCTCTAATGAGATGTTGGTTTTCCAGACAATATGAAAGTGATTTGTGACATTTAAGTCCTATTTATACTTTTCTGACATCAAAAACACTCTAGTGTCTTTGATTGCAGACCTAGTTGACCAGCAGACAAGAGGTTGTACCGTGGCCCTCTTTCTTTCATGGTGGTGAGCTCAAATCTGACGCTGTCTTGACATATGCCAAATGGAGATGCAAAAAAAAAAAAAAACATTAAATCCTACTTACAGCATACTCCTTTTTTACTGAAGCAGTACATTTGGATGTCACAACTTTGAGTTCACTTAAATGTTGTGTGTGAGAACAGAGTAGCTGGTCCATGAATCCTCTCATTTTGTCCCCTGTGGACACAGCACATAGACTTATTACCTTTGCTCACTGTGTTTGAAAATAAGGGCTGTGTGTTCGAAATGTGCAGCTCATGAAAGGTGTTTGAGGCGCATGTTTATCTGTTCAGTACTTTCTCTTCTGTCAGGAGTGCTCACATAGCAACGAGCGAGCCCGCCATTGGTCGGCAGATAAGCTGAATAATGGTGAATTGGTGAATTCATGTAAGCAGCTGATTTGTAGTGTACATGAACAGACAATTTATGTCACACATTTGGTTTAGCATCCCCCTGTGTGGCATCATCTGATCGACAGGATCGATAGCCAAACCGACATCAATGACTACCAGTCATCTCAAACTTGTAGATTAATGTGGTTGTGGTTCTATTTTGTCATTTACTCCCTAAGTAGATGCAGTTGCTGTTGATGTTGTGGGAACCCCTTGAACCCATCCATGGCCAGGCCATAATCAGTTAAAATTTCATTGACACGTCTTCTGTGTGCTGTGGTAGCATCACTGTCACAGCTACAGATTATTTTCAGGTTTGACTTGACAGGACAACAGAGACGATGAAGGACGGTTTATCAGCAGCCCTGGTTGTAACTACTCAGATAACTTCTTGACCTACAACGCCACCCACGCACTTTCACAGCTATTTGATAGGAATATCCTTGCCAGACACTTACAGATAAGGAGGACCCCCTATCAGATGATAGAGCCGCAAAGACTGAAGACACAGTGTCCTCCTTTGTTGTCATGTTGTTTACAAGGACGACAAACACGGCCGAATGATAAATGAAATGTGAAATTCAAAGTAGGATAAGCCGGGCTTGTAAGAATGGCATAGAAAGACGTTTTGTTTTTGTTTTTTTCACATTGCACATTATCGGAAACAATGACTCAGTTCTTTTTAACTTCCCCAGTAAGCTGTGATAATATCCCAACCTGTATAACACTAGCCTCTGATTTTGATTAATGTCATTCATCACACTTGTGTGTCATTGCAATCTGTCGTGTGAAAAGTCCCCATAGCCTCGGATTTGTTGAAAGGAAAGCTGACCTCTTGAAAGGAGCTTGAAAAATCCAAGCTATTGTGTCTTGATAGTCACAAACAACAGTGACCGGTGAAGAGAACATCAGCGCTTGTGTGTTTGTATAATAATGATCTGCTGTAATAACCTCGCGATCGCAGTGTAATTGAGTGACATCTACTTTGTTGTTGGCTTGTTGTTTTCCGCCGCCTTGTCACTGAAAAGCAATGAAGGATTATTTATTTTCTGCGCCGGAATAGATTGAATATGGAGGCACCATTAGACATAATAGCAGCTTACGGAACAACTGCTGTAATCAAAGTCATGATTAGATTTTTCAAAACATCGGTTAAACGAGTAACACTGCAAAGTGGAAAACAATTTTGTGGGAATGTTACCTTGAAGCTTTTTAACACTTACGATGCATCTAAATCCTTTCCCAGCCCTTTTGTCTTTGTTGATTGATCTCCTTGTTACATCCTGGATATGTGATATAATGTGTCCTGTAGGTAGTACTACAATCACTTCTACTATTGCTGGCAGTTCTTCACCTCACACTGTGAGAGCAAACTTTTTCTTTTCTCACAGCAAGTTAGTAATGATCCCTCAAGTGATGTCTTTCCCCATCTCTGTAACAGTTTCATCATCTCTCACTCGGAGGGGTCAGCACCCTTCCAGAATGAACTTTGACCTTATTATAAACTACCAGTGGTGTTAAAACCTCCCGAACAAACAGCTGAACTCCCACAGGAGCTCTTATTTCCAACATCCCTTCATTTCCTCTGAGCTGCTGCGGGTTCTTCAGTCTAACTCTTCCAGGCAGCTCTACTACGGCTCTGATTGGTCTAAAATAAATCTGTTTGACAATTGATTTAAGCATCAGCTCCAGTTCAGCAGCACTAAAAGGAAGTGAATCAATGCCCCTGTATTCAAGGAGACTCAAGGTTCCCCTCTTTTGTCTTCTGACTTTTTTGCGTCAGTGGACGATGAAGACGAGGTTGTTACAGCATGGCTAGGTTTTATTAAAAAAAAAAAAAAATGGATTCATATAATCCTCGCAAAAATGTTTTAACCCGTTGACCTCCACACTAAGAAATATGATTAATCACGATTAAATATCTTTTTTTTAATCTGTATTTTTTTTTTGTATTTGTTTATATAATGTGTCCACACATGGGCATATTTATGCATCTTACAAAGTGAATGACTAGTAATGGTTAGAAAACAGAATGACAAGTTAAGGATTTTATTGTCTACTGCTACTACTACAAAAAAAGATAAACCGTGTGGTTACAATGCCAGTCAGAGGCTTAAAAGGGTTAAAAACCTGATTCAATCCTGTGAGACCGCACACACAACATGTGTCAGCTAGAGGGGGAAATATTCTGGAAATACCTCAAATCTCTGGAATCAGTTTTAGTTTTCAGCGTAATTGTTTCAAAATTAAAATACCTTTCAAACAGTTCACACTTAATTAAATCTAACCAGGACCCCGTGAATTGTAATTGAGTAAATCAGGACAACACATATTGCCTCACTTTGAAATAAAGACTAGTAACCAGAGAGGCGTCACCACTGGATACCTACAAAAAAACAAAAACAATGGCGATGCTTTTAGTGAGGCGTTCATGAAGCTTCCTATGTCTGCGCTGTGCACGTGAATTGTTCTGTCGTGCTCTGCGCTGAATGAAACTTTAATTAGATTCAATGCGTACAAAGAAAAGAAACACAAACTCTCTCTCTCTCTCTTTCACACACGCAGACGTTGCCGAGCCACAGATGTGGACACAGTCTGCGGCAGTAATGATAAAGGTCACGCTGGCTGTGCTGTGGCTTTGGCCGTGTTGTCGCCGGAGACTTTGTCAGTGGGTTTGATGCACAAAGAGGTTAACAGAAACACAGCAGGAAGCCGGGAGAGGGACGCACAACTACATCGCCTGCTGATAGACTGCTCACCGCCCCGCTCGTGTTTGTGTTTGAGTTTCACATCACTGCAAATTGATTTGCATTTCCCAGTTTAAAACCCGATTCGTTTGTGGTGTAATGGAATAATGTAAGGCAGAGAGAGGTGGAGTGTTTGTAGCTGCTGCTGTCCGTGTTTGTGTGGTGTGCCTGACAGCGGCATTGCGTTTGTTGTTTTTGTTATCCATTACATCCTGTGTGTTTGTGGCCATTTTGCCCTCCATCTTTGAGGCTTAGTGATGTAGGTAACCCATGTGTCAAGACATTATTAGGTCTTCCACACAGGTTGTACTTTTCGCAGAGAATGAGTCATGGTCCAGCTTGATGTCTGTTTTCTACAGTGTTGCTACAGTGGTGGCAGTAAAAGGGATTTTACTACTCAGCTCTGCTGCTGCACATATACTCCCAAACTGAACATCACAGACAGTCCAGATATAAGATACTGCGTATGGAATTAGTGAACTGACAATCAAGTTTACATATTTGTCTATTGTAGCAACATAAATCGTCATTCAAAATAACTCTTTATTGACGAATATAACAATTTTAGGGTGGTTGGCAATAGCCAGAGCGTTGTGTTTTTGGTGAAAGTAGTATCTCACATTGAATTCCACATTGTTGCCTAGAAATAACATCTGTCTATCCAATCAGAAGTGCACAGCTCTTAAGTGTGAGTCACACCTGGTGTTAGAAATCTGTCTGTTCAGACCTCGCATTAAGACCTGCATGAAACTGATTAAAACTCCAGCCCTGAAAGTTTCCATACGCTCTGTAATCTCTGGTAATAATAAAAAAGAAAAGAGACACCAGTGGTTGAGGAAATATTTAACTAATAATTAACCCAGGATCAAAACTCATTAGAAACTTTCATCTGCTAATTCTTGGTTTTATGTATTTATTATTTATTTAACAGCTACAACAGAACAGGATGGATCATTTATACTAACGCTTTGTGTTTTATGTTTTTTCTTGTTTCTTTCGTTTTTATACTGAATGAATGAGGCAAAGCTTGTGAGTATAAGTGGTTTTTAATGGGGATCAGTATGTACTGCCTTCATACTACCAAAAACAAAATGTGGATAAATGCGACGCAGACCTCCTCCGGATGTGGTCAGAGATTGGATCCCTCAAATGTGATCCCCATGTGCATTTTATTTGATCGCGTTGCCCAGATTGGAACTTAATTCAATGCATTTAAACACGCACAGATTAGAGGCATCCGCACGCACACTAATGTCACCGCTGCAAACAATCCTCTGTTAGACTACGATAATTCTCCACAAGAAAAAAATCTAATATTTATTATGCTGAATTTATTATCACAGAGGCATATTTTGACATGGCAGAATTTCACATCCCGCACATCCACATTCAGTCACTTAGTTTATTAATGGATCCCTGTATAGAATTTATTTATTATCTATTACAAGCTGATGAAACATTTACAGTATTTTGTTCTAGAGCAAATGAGGGGAAAAGCTCAAGGTCAGCTGAATTATGTAATCAGTCGATGTGGCCAGGAAGCACTGTGTGTTCACACTTGTAAAAGAATTTGGTCCTGGTGTATGTGGGCCAGAACACCTCCAAAGGGCGCCCAAGCCACTGGGCCTCGATGCATCCGCTCAACACTTGTGCTTGAGTCTGATCCAAAAGGTGTCAGAGGTCAACTTCACTGAGACATCACAGAAGCCTGGCTATTATTCAACACAAAAACTCAGAAATACAAGAGAGAGATTGTAAATTTCACATGTGTGTGAAGGATTCCTGTGTTTATGCAGCAACATTCAAACTTGCATTGTGCACTATTCTGAGTGTTCCATCAGAATCAGGTTCACTGGTAGATACTGTGGATGGATGGATGGATGGATGGATGGATGGATGGATGGATGGATGGATTAATGGATGGATGGATGGATGGATGGATGAAATACAGTTATAGATATACAGCTGGATGATTAGTGGAGGGTACAACCACCAGGTGGTGATTCGGTTTTATTATCGTCATTGTTTTTGTTTTTTTTTTGTCAAATAAAAAAAATATATTGTGACACCTGTGTATGTGTATAAAAACCACGGTGCAGAATAAATGGATAAAGGTCTCGGTGTGCACCGTCTGCTGCCTCTTAATTTTGGCTCCTTTTATTGGACACCAGAAGGTCACAGTCATCCGTGAAAAAACAACGAAGTTGGACGAAGAAAGTGGAAATCAAGACAGAAGAGAAAAATGAAAAAGGTTGTTGGTGTGAGAGATACAGCCATCTGCCCCTCTAAGTTTGGTGGTGAGTGTTTGCTTCGATATTGGATTAGCTATTATTTTTCTTTTACATAATGTCAAGAAGTTTGCAAACTTTCCTTGAGTTTGAAGATTAGATTTTGTTGTAAGTGAAGGGATCTTCGGTGTCCTAATCTGGAGTGACTGTCAACACCGATGGCCGCATCAGTGTTGACAGCGTTTTAGAGTGGGTGAATAGGTATTCTTCCATATTTGTTCACTGTTTGGCAAGGTTTGTTTGAGCCACTGCCAACGTTAGATAGCTGCATAGTCACACACACTTCAATACTTCAATATTGCCAGAGGTTATTTAGCTGCCTGCCATACAAAAAAAAAAGAAAAAAAAAATAGTCCACCGCTGAGCCAAGAGACGACCATTAACAGCCTGTAGCTATGGCCAAGTACAAAGAGCAGCCTGTCGCACCAGGAGCGGTCAGGATGGGAACAGTGGGGGAGCAGAAACTAAAGTTGTAATCTGTGCCAAAGACAAGATGCAAAACTGGCACAGGTGGTAATGAAGGTTTAAAGTGACAAGAGGGCACTGTGGTTCTGAACACCACTAGGAATCCTCTTTTATTATGTCTATATATTCATTCCAATTTGTTTATTCTGTGTCACTTATTTGTCTAAACTGAACTTTGCCACTGAGTCTTATGTCGTTGTTGCCTGCTCTGTGTGCCCCGTAGTTGCTTGCTAGAGACGAATAAAGTTTCCTGAATCTGATTTACAGCTGAATTTGAGAGGAGAGCCTTCTGCTGGCACTGACCCTTAGTCAACGTAATGACCTCAGGTAGGGCTGTAATTGTGGTTGCATGACAACTTCACAACACAGAAAAAAAAAGAGAACAAAATGGGACAGTGGTCCTCACTTGTATGTGTAGGTACAGATGTTTGACACTGAATTCCCAAGGGTAACTGTATTAACTGATAAATTGTAGCTGTCCTCACCGGTGCCTGAAAGCTCTAACATTAAATCCGTCGGCTCAGCTGTGACAAACAATATGTTACTCTTGTTTCAAAGTGGTTGTTTTTTTGTTTTTTTTGTGTGTTTATGTGTGTGTGTCTGAAATCCACAAAAGTCATTCTCATTTGCTGCACTCTGCTACTGACCGCTCAGGAATTACCCCATTCAGCATGTCCTAGCGTGGACATCGCGAATCTAATGTAATCAAGTGTAACCAGACAAACAAGCCGCTTGTTAGTCACTTTCTGCCTCCGCACTCAGACACAGAGACGGACAAATGCAGCAAAAAAAAAACGACGCGGGCCTGCTGGAACAGCGCTGGCTCTGAATCAGTGCATCAACCAGTGTTTGGTCTCTTAAATAAGTGCAGGTCTCTTCGTGAGTACAGCCGCTCCCTGTTCAGCCTTTCAGGTAATCATTTCGAAAATGGACTGATTCAGTGGCTCCACTCTGAATAATTTGCTGCTGCGTTTCTATTTGGAAGCAAACATCAAGGGAAAATAGGTTGGGAAAAAAAAAAAAAAAACTGCAGATACTCGAGGTGTGTTTGGATGTTCGAAGCTCGGCTTAGGGATGAGGCATGATCCACTCACATGAAAGCACACAGGCAACTTCACTCGCCAGCATGGAGACTGCTTTGAATGAAAATGTGTATGAGGTGATAAATCTGAAGCATGAATTATAGTTTACCAGTATTATTACCAGTATTATTACTAGTAGTATTTGCCTTAAGCAAGGGATGTTTAAACGCAACAATGGGAAAACTCGAAATAACCACAGCAAAAGAAATGTCCCCTTGTAACTAAACATTCAGTTGTTAATCAAACTCTTCTCCCAAATCAGAGGACCTGAGAGGTTTTAGGGTTCATAGTTTGCTGCAGTAAAGCAAACACACGTCTCAAAAGGCTCGCGGCCACCGTCTTTTTTCAGTCAAAACCCAGATGCAACGGCAACATACGTCTTTTCAGAAACTCATCGGCTTCACCGTGGCGTTTCGTCTCAGAAATGCAGCTCTCCCTCCACCTTCTGAAAGGCGCTCAATCGACCTTCATGGTTGCCCGGAGCGGAAAAAGAAAAGAAAACAAATGTGGGAGGAAGAAAAGAACCGAAATAACAGAAACGCAGTAAAATTGGAAATATGAAAATTGATTGTGACAGTTTTTTGGGTTCGACAGAAGCCTCTGAGGAGAAACCGCTCCTGCCAAATGCTGCGGATGAAACGTGTTTTATTCTTGATGAAAGTAAACAAATAGGGTGGGAACATTAAGGGAGCTAATGTCATCGCATTAACTTACTGTTCCGCTTTCATAGCGACATCCTCTTAAAAAGTAACAGCCCAAGTCATTTTTTCAGGTTTTTCAGAAAACACACACAAAAAAAGAATCAAATATTGAATATAAGATATTTATGATTAAAAATAATTTTTGTCTATTATTTTAGGAAGGTGACTAAATGCTGGGATTCTGATCAGCTTGTGTTAATTTAATTAACATAAAATGACTAATATATAATGATGATATATTAAACACTGGGGATAAACATTTGTGATTGTCATCGTTACTGTATATTTAACATGATTCATTGATAATCTGCCACTTTCTTCTTTCTTCTTCATTTACATGACTACATTACTTTCCCTTGATAAGACTGACAAATGATTCATTTTATGAGTTTCTCATCATGTCACGATGGTACTGGTGGCAAGGAAGTGGTTAAATGTGCTGAAAAGAAAATACCGTGGCAGATTCCCTACACTGACTTGTTGCAAAATGGAACCCAGCAGCATTTGAGTGCTCTAGCCTGAGCCTGATGCCAGTGGAGGATAGTCACTATGTGAATATGACTCAATGAGACTGGTGAAAAAAGACACTTTTTTGGAGTAAAGGCATTGTGTTTGCTTACATTAGTGTGTGACCGAGTGCAGACTCTTCATTCAGGGTGGGTTTCGTCTCTAACGCTGCCACCCCAGGGTTCTGCTGGATTCCATGTATTTAGAGATGTTCAACGAGTATTTCCACTTTAATTTAAACCAGCAGAACGACGCCTCCAAGCCTGACCACGCGTCCAGTATCTAGACTCACTGACTTTGAAACTTCCTCCATGTTCTACTAGGAGGCTAATACGGTATAAGTAACGTGCTTTTTTTTACAAATACTTATTTGGAACAAATTCCTTTCGTTTCCTCAAGTAACAGCAGGGAATATTTGTGCGACTGCCTGGACTGAGTGAAGTTCAGGGGTCAGGGTGAAAAGTCTCGACTCTGTAACAGGTAGCAGTGAACTGCATCACTACTTTTGTCAAATAGATTTTTTTATTTATTTTTTTTTTTGTTTACCATAACCGGGTTGCACAGGCAGCAAGTAACTTTTGTGAAGTGGAGTTTGACTGGGAGATTATTCCATTATTTTACATGAGAGACATCTGCAGTCATTCAGACATCTGCAGTCAGGTTCTCTCATGTCGGCATTCGTCTGTTAGCTCTGTAATTCAGACTATAGTCTACTGGTAACAGTAAATGGTCTTGTTTTTACATAATACCTTTCCACCTATTGGTACTCGAAGCTTTTTACAGCCACACTCACATTCACACACCAGTGCCACACACTGGAAGCAACTGGAGGTTCAGTGTCTTGCTCAAGGACACTTCAGCATGTGGCACATTCCAGGGATCGAACCACTAACCGCTCCACCTACTGAGACACATTCACTCCTACCGTCACCCACAAGCACCAGATCATCATCACAGTCATGTTCCGCCCCTTCAAGTCAGCCTCTATTAACTGCATTTAATGCAAAACATCAACAAGAACTGCACATAATTCCATAATTGAAGAATACTTATTTTTACACTTACATATCCTAAATTAGAAATGTAACTAAAAAAATAAAAAAAATAACTATTTTGAACTTTACTGGAATACAATTTTTTTCCCTCAACAAATACAAATACAAATTCTGGATGCTTTGCACACCCCCATGTTCTACAGTGGTATAGTAGATGTAGTTTGCACAGCCATTATGGATGATTGGATGATTCTGACCTGAGGCCTTTTTTTTTTTTTTTTTTTTTATAGGTTCTCTCTGTGTTTATGTGGGTTTTCTCAATGTGCTCCAGCTTCCTCCCACAATCCAAAGGCATGCTTGTTAGGTTAGCTGGTGATTCTAACTTAGCTGTAGGTGTGGATGCGAGTGTGCTGGTTGGTTGTTTCTCTTTGTGTTATTCCTGTAACAGACCGCCGAGTTGTCCACGGCGAAGCCCGCCTCTTGCCCAGTGGGGCAGGAATAGGCTCCTTCAGGGAGGCATCTATTCTCGAGATTGATTTTTCAATACCTTCATTCTCTGTAGCTCTCTGATGGACAATGAATTCATGGCTCTGAGTTTTATGGAGTACCTATACGTTAGCTTTAGCTTATTGACCTGTGTGAGAATATTGAGTCGAGCTAACGTATAAAAAAGTATATAAATAATAATATATATATATATATAAAAAGTCAAACCCCTTATTTTCTGCTGTTTCTAAAATGCAGATATTTCTCACATTGCCCCAGTTCCTTCCCTGGCAAACCCTGTGTGGAGGAAAGAGGCTCTTTGATATCATCTATAAAGAGGTGGAGAGTGATGGAGGAGGGAATTGTGCATCAGATTATTGTCTTTCACAGCACAGAAGAGACTCTCAGTGGTATACGCACATAGTTGTTGCTACAATTTCTCCTTTTTTTTCCTCTTTTCTTTTTTCACTAAATCTTCTCCTAGGATATTTTACAACATTTATTTTTATTTGAAACCTTCAGAGGTTTAAGGGAAAAGAAGCAAAAATCATCTGATCTGACAGCGTGTTGGCCTTTCTGGAGATCAATATTACGCTGAGGGCGTGGAGGCTCCCCGTTGCTTCCAGAAAAGAGCGACTATTTGATTGTTGGCCCAACACTAAAAGGCTAAAGAGGCCTCTAGGTTTGCAGAGACTGAACACTCTCAGCTCTAGGAACTGGACATGCATCGCTGAAGCCCAGAGCTCTTGAACAAACATTACAAGCTCCAGCAATGGTGACATGTGTTTCGGTCCTGTTCTCAGCTTTTGCGGCTCCATCCAAATCAGCTATAAGCACGATCCTGGTAGGTTCTATTACCACACAAGATTTCCCTTAAGTCAGAAGGTCAGAGGGGGTCAGCGTTATCAGATCACTTTATAAGCTTCTTTAAGACTTTGGACTTGACTCCGAGACTCTGCTGCTTGTTTATATGACTCGAAGCGCTTCCCGCCGCCGCGCCTCTCACGCCTGCTCCAAGTATTTAAGCAGAGCGCCAAACGGGGCTCTCAGGTCATCTCACACAGGTCTGTTTTAAGGATTAGAGTGAAATCCGGGGAGGCCCCTTTCATATTTAATGTTTAAGTCTCTGGAACAGCTGGCCAGATGACCTCAGATTTGCCTTATTTAATAAAGAGCTCAAAATGTTGCTTGAACTTTCGACCAGCATCTGCAGCCTTGATTTTTTTATGCGCTTCCTGAGAGGGATTACACATGTGCATGTCTTCATATTTGCCTTTTCAAACCAAGCACACTTAGCTGAAGCAGCGCTTCACCTGTCCTCCTCCTGCCCCTCTCTTTTTCTGCTTTCCCGTCTCTCGGTCACGCAAGATGGCCTTGCCCGGATCGTAATGTTTTACAGCATAATCATTTCGGCGACGGCCACACGGCAGAGGAGCGCTGCCTGCCTCCTCTGGACTTGTTCCTCCGTGGAGGGATTGTTTCCACCTCCCCGCTGTGTTCGCCGCAGAGCTGCTGAACACCTGCAGCGCTTCACTGAATGCCAGCTCTCTCCCCGGTGTGGGATTTGATGCCAATCTTGCTTGCTTTCCAGTTAGCGGCGTGTTTCAAATTAATGTTGATGATGTTGGGTGATGTTTACCGTCGGCTTCTGCCTAATTTACCAGCAAACTATAATTCTGTTAGATCAGTAGATATTTAAAACAGTCGCCCTGTGCCACACAAGACCTTTTATGCTGTTTCATACGTGTATCCCCACTCCCTGTGTTCCCTTGTGACACCATATGTCTGGTGTCATCTGACAGCCTGTGAGTAACCATGTGTAAGAGTACCATGAGTACCATACCAAGGGCATGTTGCATACTAATATGATGCATTTTGTGGTGTTGATGTGTTATTTGATGGAGAATGGCCTAACCCTGCTCTAGTCCTAGCCATCATGTACGTCAATTAATGCCTTAGAATGACACACAAAGCTAAAATATGTGATATATCTGTACAGAATTCCTTTTATTGTCTTTTCTAAACCATGCCGCCCTATCTGCTCTGCTTCATCCGAGTCTGCATCCACTGATTTCCGGATGTCCTGCTTTTTCATGCTGCTAACGCTAAAAATATCTTCCTCAAAATCTGAGCCGGCACCATTAGGCTCGGTTTTCCATTTAAACGCTAGGGAAGGCTGAGAGCTCAATCTGTCAGTCTGAATCTATTAATGATCGTCTAATTGTCACTTGACAATAACTTTCCATTATCTCACGTATCCCACCCTCTACAGGTTTTTTTTTTTTTTTTTGGTGCTTGCTATTTTCACAAGGGTTCGTTTTCAAAGCATCCAGTTGAAATGTTAGATTCATAATACCTTGTTCCTATAAACCTGTCTTTGATTGGAGTGACACTTCACGTTGATCCTGTGTCAACACAATAGACAGAGGCGCAAACTACACACACCATTTCAACCTAAACCTCCCGGATAAATGATCACTTATCAATAATTTCCCTGTGGTTTAACAGAAAATGAGCCAGATTAATCTGTGAACCAGCACATGCTAAATAACCCCTTAATTAAATACTGTTGTTATTGATTAAATCTGTGCTTTTCTCCAATGGGAGCAATTTTGTGGTGTGGAAAACAAAGTCAGTTGTACACAGATGGAATCCATGAAAACTTTTTGGGGGCTAATGAATTGTTACGTAAATACAGCATGTCGTTGAAACAGCATCCCTCACTATGGCGGGGTCTCTGCAAACGGTGAAATCAGACCAAATCAAACCAAAGTGTGACCTTTTTGCGTAGGTGAAGTATTCCGCCACTGTTTGATAACCTTTTCTCTGACATTACAGAAGGAGTCAATGGATTGTGAAACGCAGTCTGCGACAGAGATTCTTGTTAATGTCCTAGATGAGCTCAGGCAATGAGCTCTGCAGATGAACGTGAGGCAAGTTGCCTTCCCCCCTCTTTGCCTCTGCCGCTCTCGGCCCTGCCTTTATTACTCAGGGGCTTACTTTTCATCACTCCTTGCGATTTTGATACCCGCATTACGCAGCGCTCGAGACACCTCAAGTAAATCAAGTGGTACCGTCTTAAATGTAAAGCTATACAGATGCTTCCACGTGCCACTGTCTCATCTCGTATTGATTGTTGTAATGTCTTTTTTCATGACTGAGTGAGTCAGCCCTCATTCACTTACTGGCAAATTATATATGAGCACCTTTTACTTGTGACATTGGACATCCCTTTTAAAAATCCCCACTCTTAACTACAGACCATCTCCGCATTGCTTCTGCGTACGAGCGTCTTCACCTTCACTTGTCAGTTTGCTCACTTTGGGAAAATATGTTACGTTTTACTGTCTGATGCGCACACCTGCCTCAGGAGCCGAGGTGATGGAGGTTGTTCATTGCTCTCCCATAAGATTTGCAGATACTGTGGATATTTTTTCAAGGCAGCTGCAAGCATATCGAATCAGACAGGCTTTTGGGTAATACGTTAGGTCACGCGTGCTAGCGTAAGCTAAATGTGACCTTTAATCCTAAGAACCGTTGAAGATGTGGGCCCCAGAATGTGACCATGTTGGAGGAAGAATCCGTGGCGATGTCAACCTGAGTTTAAATGAAAAGTGTTTCTGTGAGTCAACCTTGCAAACTGTCTAAAATGAGGTTGTCAAAATAATAGAAACGTGTCAACACAATTGAACGGAACGGCAAACCACAGCCTCCAAAATGAAAACACAGTTGAATCAATAGCTCTCTCGGTTATTTGAAACAACTGCTGAACACCGTAACCTTCACGAAGTTATGATTTAATGCAGAACTGTTATTGTAATTAATTTGTTTGTGTACCTAACTAACTGCCACTCAGTTGTTGTAATTGTAGCCTCCAGCACTGTTTAGGTAGATGTGCTGCTCTGAGTTTGAATACGGGTCCTGTATACTGCAGAACAGATTTTTTTCCCCCCCATGGGCGACAGTTTGACTTGTCACACCAAGAAAAGCAAAAATCAATTATATTTGCTTAACGATGGCTCGCTTCCACTGAGTGCAGTGAGGCTGCACACACAATAACAGGACAACGAAACTAAATAGTATTAGTTTTATTAGTTATACATGTGCTTTCCTGCTGCAAGTGTCTGACGTGAAAACAAAAATCTCTGGCTGTACTTCTGTGAAGTTTCAAGGACAGAGCTGCAGGGAAAGGGTCGTGGTGTTTGAATAAAATGACATGAGATACAGAGAAATACAGGGAGAACAAGAAACACGGAGTGAAGGTGAATAGAAATTGTTTATCTGGGTAGCTGGCACTTGAGACAACTAGTGTTTGTGTCTTCAGAAAAGTCTACCACTGGAAACCTCCCGGGGGCTTCCCGATTCAGACATTTCTCACGTGTCGTGACGTCTAGTTTGACTGCAGAGGACCCAAACGCAGGCACAGACAGGAAAGAAAGTTCAAAAGGTTTATTGTATTGCAGCGCACAGAAGGATAAGGGATAAGGATGGTGCCGAGAGTGAGTTGGCTCAAGGTTAAGGCTGGTGTAGCGTTGGTGAGTGGGCAGGAGGCAGGGGGCTGGCTGAAGGCAGGCTGAGGCTTGGCACACACTGGGGAACTGAATACAGAGAGAACGCAATTAGAATACAGACGAGAAACTATAAAGTAAGAGTTGTGGCCTGAAGCATTAAGCTAACCACGGGAGTGACTTAATGATATGCAAAGACTGGGGGAGAGACCAGGATTGACATACTTACCTCACATGTGCCAGCCACAGGTGGAGCAACAGCAGCAAAGGCGCCAGCGCACACACACACACACACACACACATACATACACGGATGTTTGTATGGCTACCTTTGTGAGGCCACACATTAACATAATGGGATCCCTGGCCCCTTACCCTAACCATAACCTAGTTGTACCCTTTACCCTAAAGTCAAGTCTTGACCCTCAGACAGCCTTGTAAAGAAGTGAGGACTGGCCAAAATGCCCCATTGTCTCACTTTATACAAATGTCCTCACTCTGATTGTGTAACACTAGTCCTCAAAAAGATAGCTGTACAAGAACACACACACACTGCACAAGTTGCACTCTTACCTTAAAAATCTTTTATATATTGTAATCCAAATTCATATTATTAAATTCAGCTAAACTCACTTGCTAATTATTTTTATCTGCTAAAAACCCTATAATCCTAACCAAATGTTCCCATTTAATAATTAGATTTAAAAATTCTGCTTACTTCATAACTTCATGATGTTTATTTAGTTCTCTCGGTTTTAGTTCCAATTACAATCCTCTTCCGTAATTTCATGAATTTCTTCAATTTAATCAAGACTCAAACTAATCTGCACTGATTGAATCATTACTAAATATAAAACCAGGTTGATGCCTGCCCCTTCCCTAACCACGTCCTCATTGTAACCTGTGAAAGCCTCGTCTTCACATGCTTCCACCCTCACTAATTGTGGCCACAAGGACAACATGGCCCCACATTGCTAAACAGGAAAGCACAGGTGGAACCACTAATAACGTGATCCAATATGGCACACGGTAGGCTCAGTCTGACTCACCTGGGTGAATGCTGATTAGAAAATTTGTCCGACAGTGCTGCAGAACTTCACCATGCCATATGACATTAAAACCTCATGGGATCATGCTGAGTGCAGTTTTCATAGTCAGGGACCGTGGTTGCTTTCCTCCAGCTGCACCAATTAGGAACCACCTTAATGATGACAGAACTTTGTCCCTGATTGGCTTAAGGTGTCCCTGAAATTCGTGACTCACTGTACATCCTTATTCCACTCTTCCCAAAGGCATGAATTTATTTCACCTCCTGATTCTGGGATTTTCTTAACTTCATTGTTTTAATGAGGGCACTAAACACCACAGTGTTAATTTTGTGCAAGGGAACTGTAGAAATAAAAACATTCAGGATTCATAATTTATATTTTAAAAGTAAGTTATACCCATGTAGGCCATAATGAACATGGGTTTTATGTGTGAAATCAAAATGGTTAAATAAATAAATAAAATGATGGCGGTTTTACTGCAACAAAACACTATTCTGGGCCACAAGTTACAGGAGAACATGATTTTCTCTACACCAGTTCATCAGACCTCACCACCATTGTGCCATCCATCAGCTTTTTTTTATTACTCCAAGGCCTCATGATAACACTAAAAACCTTCCAGAGAAAAGTAATAGACTTGGTGAGCTTCGTAATGTTCCGTGCTTTTTTGCTACAAAGCTGTTCTAACGTGTCATAATTAACACACTGTCAGCTAATCTGACATTTGTCTGGTGATCAGTAGATCAAATATTTGTAAATGGAGTCAAGGTGAATAGTTTTGTCTTTATCTGCTAAACTCAATCGCTTTACACCCCATCTTAATCATATCAAGGACTTTAATTTCAGTTCATTTAAAATGTATATGTTAACGACACTTGCATCAATTTGTTCCTCTGCGCTGCCATTTCTCGCAGCGTTTGCTCTCAAGCAAGACTTCATTGGCTTAGCTGCTCATCCTGTCAGCTCAGCTCACGGCAATCTGCATGATAATGCTTAACCATGGCAAGCTGATTCAGCCTCGCAGGGATTTCTCCTGCATGGTGTCAGGAGTGGTGCCGTTCCTCAATCATTTTTCTTTTGTGTGTGAGATGGCATTGTGAGAGGGGAGCTTTATCACAATCTCTGTTAGCAGGATGCTCTGCGGGTGGACAAACCGACTGAGGTAATTACTTGACCCTTAACCCGCAGAGCAGTAAAAAGATTGGAGAAGGTTCTGCCATTTGATTGGAAAACCTTAACAGCGTGCAGCACTGGGTGGTGCTTTGATTAGTCTTCCCTCGAGTGTTTTCTTTCTTTCATTGATCCTTCTATGGTAGCTCCTTCGGTTGATTGCCAGTCCCATGTCGCTTCTTCATCTCACTTGTCTGTAAACTTATCTGGTACAATGCTGAAACTGGATACCTGATGATGTTACTCAGCTCATCCAAGTTTGGGTTTCCATTAAACTGTACGTAGGTGGCTATCGTCCCATGTGAGCAATTTGAGGACGGAAATATTTGTTGTCACTGTTTATTTATGAATATGAATAACTTTCCTGTGATGTCGTATGTTCCACACTGAGGAAATAACCAAATATTGTGAGCCAGATCACTGTTGCAGACAGGACAGTGGCCTTCTTCCAAAGTGACTGAGGGGCAGACTATCCACCAACTAAAACCTACATCAAGCCAACATTATCACAAACAGTATAGGTTTATGTAAATTTGGCATTTCAGTCAATAGCTATGTTTACAGAAACGTATTGTGGCAGTTGCAATGAAGAATCACAGAAACAGTGTGATTAAACGGTCTATTGTCACAAGATGTTGTGCTTTTTGCATTTTTCAAAAAGCCAATAATGTGTCCAATGGGAGACGGACAAATATTTTCCCAAATAAGTTCTTAACAAAGCAGGGAAGTGTTCTCTCCTGCGTGTTGTTGCATACTCCTTGCTGCATTTCTCTGACCTCGTCTCAGGACAGCATGAAACATGGTCAATACTAGCTGACAGAAAAGAATAATTACAGCTTTTCAACGAAAAACACAAGCAAACCACAGACTTACCTGAAGCCTTTTTTTTCCATTTTCTTACCATATATTTGCACTGTCCAAGGAGACTGGCTTTGCGTTGCGTTGTGCATACTTAATACATGTGATATATGATGTTATGGTTTAAACTATGCTACTGACTACAGTCATATTGGTGGTATGAACTGTCTATAGGTACTATATGTTAATCAAGGATGAACAATTCCATGTTGACCATATGGTGGCCAAACACACACAGAAACACACACAAATCCAAATCAAACATTTGTTCTGTTACTATAACATGTGTGACTCGGCCAGCGACACCAGACTCCTACACGTTTCAACACTTGAAGTTCCACAGAGACACCAGATGGATACAGTTTGATTTGTCACAGTGGTGAACAGAGGAGATCATTTCATGGTTTAGATAACTGTGCATGAGTGTTTGCAGCGTGTTTGTGTGTCAGTGTGTTGGCGGGGGGTTCTCGTTGTGAGAGGCTATTCATCCTCGCCTGCCTCTGCGTGTGTGTTCGCCGCTCTATTGTGTCGCCGCAGAGAGGCTGAAATTATACAAAAATATTCAGCGACACTGATTTCGTCTTGAAATCCTATTGATTTTCTGATGGTTGCTCGCAGAAATGCCCGTGAAGAGTCCTCTCACTTTCCCCAAACCAAAGCTTTCTGAAGGACACAGATTGAAGTGGAGGAGAAGCTTCATTGCTCAGCCTGTTGATGCTTTCAGCTCTGAGTGACTTAGAAGGAGTCACGTTGTTGACACTCTTCCTCATCTGTAAAAAGTTCACACCATTTGTCATAATATGGACTGTCAAAAGCTCCAGCTTGAGTAAATACATCTCTAACCCTCAGCATGAAGAGTCGGTGACAGGCGGCTGAGATGAAGCGAGCAGAGTCATTGTGACAGTCGCCTCCACATTTAACACACTAAATCCTTACAGCGCAACAAAGAAGGTGGAGACGTGTCTGTCTGTCTGTCTGTCTGCATACCAATTCACTGACAAATGGTTTCATAGAAATTAATTGTCGCTGTTATGTTTCTGTTATACTATTAGAAACCGGCTTATTTCACCATCAGCGTCTGTATGACGGTGTGCATGTGTTTGCTGCTGTCAGTGTAGGCAACGTTTTTTTATTTTGTTTTTTATGTGTGAAGATATGATTGATTTTAGCAGCACGCAGAGGAAAAAAACCCTGTGCATCCTTTAATGTGTTCATCCTTGTTAAATACTGCATGTGCATTTGTAAAACATGTATGCTGGCTTCCTGTACTCACAGAAAAAAACAAGAAAATTGAGGCCGAAAGGAAGGTGGGTGGAATAACGTGATGTTCATTACTAAAGAAGGAGCGAATTTGCTTTGGGACGGATGAAAGAATTAGTGCACGACATGTCAATCAATTGTGAGGAAATGCATGTATTTGAGTACAATACCATGCCACAGTTTTCACATGCATCCACAATGACGGTAGCTGTCGCTCCATGCGTGGAATTTCTTTTAACGGTGACCCAATAAAGTGGAGCCTACAACTGGTATGCAAAAACAGCTCAACAGAAAACATCCCCCGGCTTTCATACCCCACAGAAAATTAAAAAAATAAATAAAAAATAGCCGTTTTATCCTCACCCATTGTGTTGCAGATGAGAACTCAATGCTAACGCTACAGGCTAGTTTGGCAGTGCTGCTCTTCAGCACATTTTCAAGGTTTAAGTTTGCATGTAGACCTGTAAAAGTAAGTCATGCAGTTGTTGGAAGCAATATTTGCAGAAAAATAAAACCATTTCCATTCTGGTTACTATTAATGCCGGCCGTGGCCATAACACAATCTACACTCACTGAATAAACAACACCTTTCCTAATTAGGTCTGCACTGCACTACAGCTTTTATAACAGTATCATTAAGAAAAGGTTATCATTAAGAAAAGGTTAAAGTAAAGGTTAAGGGTTACTTCATCCATAGACTGAATGCTAAAACATGTTATTAGGTGAAAATGTGTGAATAAAAGGTTGAAAGCTAAATGATTAAAAGCTACAATTATTATTTAAATAGATTGGCTTTAAAAGTAAATAACAGTGTACTGCAGCCCGAGACAGAAAGAGAGCAAAGAGAGATTTGAACAAAAGGTTATCTCGGCGCCTCTGTAGCTGTCAGTGTTTTTCTCTAATAGTGTTTGTGACATCCAGTCAGCGGGTACCTGAATGTACTGTTTCCAGTTCAGCTGCTCTCATCGGAGCAGAGCTGCTTTTATTCTGCATGTTTCCACACCTGTCTGGTCCTATTAGGCCTCAACACGTCCCCAGAGCTGATCAACACTGTAAGCCAGCAGAGTGTGAGCTGATGACCGTCCATAATGGAGAAAATGAGCATTAAATCAGCTGGTAATAGAAATTAACGGGGTGCTCGGTGTGGACGTGCTGAGGTGTCTGAGGTTTGTGCTTAATGCTTTTTAATATGGAGGGTTACTGCCAATCAGGGCGCACAGAGTACGGCTGTGGTCCGCGTTTCAGCACTGGTGCACGGAGAGAGGATCGAACCTTACGATACGTCCTCCGGCCTTTGAAATGACCTGTTCCCATTAAAGGAGCCTGTTTTTAAACATGCCTTGATTAAGTGCTTTCTGAAATGAGGCAAGCGATAGCAACTTGTCACATGCTCTTTGGCACCTCAGTGAGATTTATCGCCGGTGTCGGGGGGGAAACCTCCTCATTCGAGCATGTAGCTCAAATCTCTCTCAAGATGCTGTCTGTAATAACGCTGCTCAATTTTCCCCCATAACTTCAGCTCAGGGACTAAGCGACTTAGGCATGCTGTCGCTCTCATCTGCTTGTCTTGCTCTCAGAAAAGTCGAGAGTTGTGGCTACTTTACAGGCAAATCCTTCTTTGATATTGAAGAGCATGACTAGTTCCTTTAGGAGGGTGGTTATCAGCGGAGCAGTCGATATGTCTCATCGGCCGCGCCCCTGAGCACCCTCTGTCTAATTATGTTTTTCACATGGTTAACATTGGACAGATGGAACAATTGTCCATTCACTACAGAGGACACTCGCAAGTCGGGTCAAGGCAGCGCTGTCATGCAAGCCCACGTTGTGGCACAGTCAAATGGTCCGCATTTGGTCAATGTGCACTCCGCAGGAGCTTTATCTTTGTCCACAGCCCCCCCTCTCCGTACAGGGATGATGACGGCAGGCATCTGCAGAATGAAATCCCGCACATCTTTATCTAGTTGTGTCCCCGAGATGTATCTGATACATCCCTGAATCCCCGACTTTTAAGAGTGCTTGACAGCTGATTGTTGTCAGCACTTAGGTTTTCCTCTAATCGCATCTCCCATTTTGTGGGCTGCATGAGGACCATTGTGGTGTTTAATATACCACTCTCCCGTGGCGGCAGGTACATTCCGTGAAGAAAGTGTAAAATTCACTCTTCGCGCAAATGCCCATAGATTTCCTCCCAGAGTTATTGCGTTTTGCAGCCAGGGCCATCATCTGGAGCATGTAATCTGCTTGTGGCCTTGGTTGAAATTGAATGTTGATTACATATGGTAAGCATGGTTTCTATGAATGTAAGCATACCCGGTTAAACTTGCAGGGTTCAACCTCTCCACCAGTTTGACCTGGAGAATACTGTGCATTTACACACCTACGCTCTCATGGGTGTGTAGATACACAAATCTTCAGGACTGTGCATCCGTTGCGTGATAAATCCAATAGCTACAGCACTTAGGGGGTTTTATCTACAATCATAGTTACAGTGAATAACAATCATTTCCATGTGAGCTGTAACCAAAATTCTCTGTCTTATAAATATACAGCTGAGGTTATAACAGAGGTTCAACATACAGTCAGCAGGTGGGTGGACTTGTAAAACACTAGTGGAGACACTGATAAGCTGTTCTGTGCAGATCCTCATGTATTTCATTCGTTTAATGGCCCGAGTTCTGGTTCTTCTCTACCAGGATCTCCTCCGCCTTCTGTTCCTCAAACCAGAGGAAAAACGTATCTCATTAGGATGTGTCATTGTCTGCATCTGGTCGCCTGTGGTTTCCATGGCACTTCATTGAAAATGTTTGTACTACCAGTGATCATGACACTGATCAATGTCGCACCAAACATGAACGTGAAAAGTTTATTTTAAATCTTTCTTCCTCGTCGCGCATCGAATCATGCATTATTCATTTGATTCTTGTTTGTTTTTCCGGTGATTAGGCTAGTTGCTCTACTTTGTGCATTTATCACGAAAAAAAAGAGAGTCTGAATTTCTTTCAGCACCACCGAGCTTCCGTTGAAGTTGCAGATAGACTAATTGTTCATCTTTATCTCTCTCTCCACCATTTCCTCCTCTTTCTAGCCTTTCTTCTACCACCTGCTCCTTTCTGTGCTCTTCCTAGCTGAACGGTTAGAGAAATAATGAAAACAAGGGTTGGCCAATGCAATGTCGGTTGCAAAGGATATAACGCGGTAATGAGCCTGGTTTATGCCACAGCTCGTCGTTCATCTCAGCAAAGGCTGAACAGACCAGAGGTTAAATTAGCCTGCTAATTACTGATTTTCATTTACTCGAACAGCTTATAGCGTTGGATTCTTTTTTAAATGTCACATGTTTATAATCCAGAATCTCTCTACTCACCATCACAGACACTGT